>NC_041382.1:676040597-676110543 GCF_002162155.2 Triticum dicoccoides | reverse complement strand
CATCGACCCGCGTCACCGCTGCGTCGCCCCTTCGGGCCGTAGTGCTGCGGCCCGCGGTCTACCGCCGCCCCGAGGCCGTCCACTCCAGGCCGTCCCCGTGGCTGCACCGACCCTCGCGCCGCCGCTGCGTCGCCCCGTCGGGCCGTAGCGAGCGTGGCACGCGGTCCACGCCGCCGTCTCGAGGCCGTCCACGCGGTTGCACCACCCCGCGCTCCGCCGCTGTGTCGCCCCTTCGGGCTGTAGCACCGCGGCCCGCGGTCCCTGTGACCGTCCCGAGGTCTTCCGTCGTCACCCCGACCTGCCCGCCGTCGCCGCGTCGCCCCTTCGGGCCGTAGCGCCGCGGCCCACGGTCCACCGCCGTCCCCGCGCGTCGACTTCCTGTGGCATGCACCGCAGCACCTCCTTTGGCGTGGGAATGCCACCGTCCGCGCCGGTCTTCGTCACGCTGTCAGGGTTCTTCGCCTACTTCGAGCTTCGCCGTCGCGCTCTTAACCTAGCCGCCGCCGCGGCCGTGAGGCCGCCGCCGCCGCTCTTCTTTTGTAGCCGCCGCCGCTACCCCCGTAGCCGCCGCAGCCGCCCATCCACCTCCTTTGTCTTCGTCCGTCTATGCATGCCCGGTGCTGGCAACACCGGTGCGTGCCTTCGTCCACGATGTGTCCCCGGGCTTGGCAAACCCGCCGCGACGCGTCGTCAACATCATCTACTTCCTGGCGCCCCACTACTTCGACACCACTGCGCCCATGCTAACTCGGCGCCCCCTTGCGCCCGCGGCTCCACGGCGACTTCCTCGACACCGGCTACCCCGACTCGACATCGACCACGGCATTCTTCGCACGGCTACCTCGACCACGGCTCCACCACCCACGCTCTCGGCTACATCGACAAACGGCACAAAGGGCTACCGCCTGCTTGAGCAACCTCGTTGGTTTCCACTCCAGCCACGACTCCGCGATGCATCGACCGTTACGACTGTGGGGGGTGTCCGTCGGCTTGCCTTCGGATTCTTCTCTAGTCTCACCGTCTGCATCGCTACCGTTGTGACTGCGGGGGGATGTTGAGTAACATGATTGTATTAGGAAACATAGGTTAGACTAGGAAATATTCTGGCTTGCCTTGTACTCCAAGTAGATCATGTACTCCTATATATATGCCCATGAGGCTCAAGCAATAAACAACTATTTCACCAATCCTCCTCTCTCCCTTCTAACAAGTTTTCTTCTGCAGTTGGCGCTTTGTTTGGCTCTCGCGAAAAAAGTATAGATAACTCCCATAACTATCCAATTTGAATCACATAACCCCCTCATCTTTGAAGCGAGAAGTGCATATTTCAATCCTGAAATCTTGCCCTAGTCTAATTTACAACCCCAAACTTCAATACCGTCTAAACTACAACCCCCAACTCTCAAAACCGGTCAGGATTCATCCCTTCTCTACCTCTCGACCAGTTTTGACCAAGTTGACCGGTTTTGACCCGTTGACTGGGTGAACAGTGAATTAAAAATCATTTTATATATTTTCAACTGGTGCGGTAATTTAAAAAAATTACATTTTTAAGCTTCTTTGGATATTTGAGTAGCTCTCCGTAAAAAGACAAATATGGGGTATGTGAAACATTTAACTGTTCATGCATTGTTCGGGCTGGTTTTGTTTTTTTGGCTGAGAGCTACTCAAATGTCCGAACGCGATGAAAGTTGGCACGGGCCTCACACATTGACACATATTCCATGCAAAAAATATTCGAATTTCTTTGAATTTTTGGTATTTTTTGAATTTACTGTTCAGCCCAGTGAAAAAATCAAAATTATTTTTGAAATTACTATTGTTCCACTTATTAATTATTTTTGAATTTATTGTTAACCTTGTGGAAAAAACATTTTTTTTTCAACTTCATTTTTATTTTATTTTAATTTACAGTTCACTAGTCAACGGGTCAAAACCGGTCAACAGAGAAAGAAGGGTTGAATCCTGACCGGTTTTGAGAGCAGTTTAGACGGTATTGGAGTTCGGGGTTGTAAATTAAACTAGGGCAAAAATTCGGGATTGAAATATGCACTTCTTTCATCTTTGAAACCAGGTTCTTAATCCCCTAAACTATCTTAAACGGAACAAATCACCCCCAGCCTCCACTTTAGCGGTATGGGACGGCTGTTTTGCTTACTTGGCACCTGGGTTGAGCCCACCAACTGGCCACGTCGGATAGGGATGATGCATGGGGTCTAAAACGAGCCCCCGAGCCGGTTCCAACCAAACCCGCCGCCGCTTCTTCTGCTTTCTTCCGCTGCCGCCGCCGGTAGGATTTCTGCTCCTGCTCTCCTCCACACGCCATGGCAGCTATGAGCACAGGAAGCACGGGCTCGTCGCGGGCTTTTTCAACGAGGCGAGGCCGCCGTTGTTTGGGTCCTCCGATTCCCAGCCGTACGAGTACCAGCCGGAGCTCAAGTGTGAGTGCGATGTGAACATGCCTTGCTTGTTCTTATCACAGGTGCAGTCATTCATTGGTAATTTTCTGTTCTCTGAAGCAACTAGTTTGATTTCTGCTTGGGTATTTCATGGATACTCTGCTTTTTTTGTTTCAAGCTTGGAAGCGTTGGTGGATGCTTGTTCTTCCTGTGGTTGGATAAACTAGGCACACATTGCCGGCAACAGTTAATTAAAGACGTACATGATGCTGTTTGGACAAGAAAGAAGCGAATGAAAAACTTGTGTTTAGAGAGCAGTTGGACAGAGAGCAATATGTGTTAAACGTTGAAGATGGAAGCTCCAGTAGAAATCAAGTGAAGAGGAGCTTGGTTGAAATTCTTGCTCTGGTTTATTTCAGTTTGCTTTGCAACATATGTTGGTAAAGTAGTGTCATTGGAGTGTGTTCGCTGTGTTTGAGGGGTGTGAGCTTTGTATTGGATAAAATGTTGTGTGAGCTTTGTACGAAGTGTCAGATTTATGGTGTAAGCATCGAACTACAAAGAAATGTCGTGTTTGGTCACTATAATGTTCATTTGACAGCAATGTGAAAATGCCATGTATGTTCATTTGACAACAATGTTACTGTATTTTATCAGAACTCTACAACTTATTGACATCAGTTTCTAAATTTGACAGCAATGACACTTGTAGATCTGACATTACATTACATTGACAGCAAATTCCATTACGTTGAGGTAAATCTGACAATCCATAACACTGAGTTAAACTTGAGATATGGCACTTTCAGGTAAGCTCTCATAAGTAGTCACATAATAAGGAGTTACTGATAACCATACTCAGGTTCATCACTACCACTGTCTACTTCCTCCTCAACTACAACTGATTTTCCTCTGCTCACTCGTAGTTTCGAAGCTCTACCAGGCTGATAATACATGTTGGAAAAATTGCAAAGGTTCTGATTCTTACATATGCTCGTCCTCGCCTTCCTTTTGCTGCTGCTCCTCTGCATTTGTAGTATGCTGCTCCTTTGCACCATACATTTTACTGCCGTTTCTCTGCATGTTACTGCTGCTTTTCTCCGGAAATTGCGTCGGAGAGGGAAGAGAAGAGAAAGGAGGCGAAGGGGCAAGGGCAGTGGACGGGTCTGGTTGGAACCGGCTCGGGGCGTCGTTAGACAGAACGCACCAGCCCCTATCCGACGTGGCTGGTGCCAAGTAAGCAAAACAGCCGTCCCATACCGCTAAAGTGGAGGCTGGGGGTGATTTGTCCGTTTAAAATAGTTTAGGGGATTAAGAACCCGGTTTCAAAGACAAGGGGGTTATGTGATCCAAATTGGATAGTTCTGGGGGTTATCTATACTTTTTTCGGCTCTCGCCGGTGACACTTTTTTCTTTTTTGCGGGACTCTCGCCAGCGACTCTGACCGAGAAAAAAATGACATGAGAATTTCTAAATTTTTTTTGCCGAAACTACTAATTCTCGGTTATCTGAGAATTTCTCAATTTCCCAAACGGCTCGAAACAAATGCAAGTTCGAAACGTTTTCGCGAGAGAGGCTCCACGCGGGCTACTAAACCCTACCCAGTACCCACCACTCCATCACCTCCCCCTCTCGCCGCTGCCAGGGTGTGCTGCCGGGTGCCGGGCCAAGTCTGTGCGACACCGGCGGCAGCAAGGAGGCCGCTGATCGCGGAGGCCTGCTATGGAGGGTTCGATGGACTGCTGTGGGTCAGCAACGGAGATGTGTGGCCAAGTTGCGGTCTTCGGCAAGCAATGCTCGGTGGCGACATTGGTGTTGCAGCGCGGCGATCTTCAACGAAGACCTGGCCTAGCTAGGTTGTCCAAGAAGAGAGCGTCGGCGCATGGTCCTAGACGGCGGTAATCTCGACATCAATCTCGGACCTCGCATGCAGCAACATGGGTGGTTTTTGTATTGCTTCTTTAGGGAGTCATCGTGTTTGGTTTGGGCCAGCGAGGCGACGACTTTGCCCCAATGTAGAAATAATGTTCTCCTTGCCCTTTCCCAGTTACATTGTTGTGTTTATGCCGACGAAGGACGTGTGGAGTCGTGTCTCCGGCGGGTCCTCTAGGATCCGGTCGGTTTAGGTTTCAAGTGGATCCATGTGAATTCGACCGGCTTTCGTGGTCTTTGGTATCAGCATTTTCTTCTCCGAGGCGGAGATTTGCTTCGTAGACCATAGAAGACGGAATCCCCTAATCTACATCGACAACTTCCCGATCATTGCTTCTACAAGTTTCTGGATTTTAAAAGTTTTGACCCACCATGGAGAAGGCCAGGCAATTGCATTGCATATGATATTTAAGTGAATATGATATACTCTAAGATGTAATGCATTTGGAGTGCCCTAATCTTGTAGGTCCTCGAACAATTGCAAAGCAAACTTGGAGAACAACAAAAGCTTTCTCGACATCCTTTCTCACTGGTTTTTGTAATTTTACAAAAAAAATGGTCAATGTTCTCTTGTGTATTGGTAATTGTCTTCAGAAAAAGTGGGCCAATAAGGATGTATGCCATCGAGAAGGTAGTATCACATGTTGTATATGTGATCATTGGTACGTTTTGTACATGATTCATTTTGGAGATTAATTGGATATTTTGATGTTATTTAATGAATTGTTTTCATTTTTTATGACTAGCCTACTATTAGTGCTAGAAAAGCATTTTTTTGTGAATTACACTTGAGGAACTTTCTAAAATAATCTAGAAAAATTCATGGCTGGTTTTTCAAGCAAATCATGAAGGCCTGCAAAAAGAGTAACCCTAAGAGGGGCGCCAGGTTCGGCGCACCCTACCACCTAGGGTGTGCATGGCCGTGACGAGGATACGACACCAGGATGCTGCGAGCCAAGATAGAGACGGACACGTCAGCTCCGAGTGCACCGAGTCACCCACTCGCGCCTAGGCGCCACCTAGACAATGTGTCCGCTTAGGAACCAAGGCAACACACTTCCAACACATGACATGGTTCAGCTCAGCTCAACGGAATGAACCAACCTCTAGTCCGGCCTGAGCCATGTAACACTAGCTCGACCAAGTTTGTAAGGTGATCTAGGGCCCTTCCAGGAGGATCTAACACATTCTAGAGCCATCTAGTGATAGGGTTTCCACCTACCCCCTTCTTCCTCAGCCGCGACGGTGGCCAGGAGCTTGTAATCCAAGAAAACCTCTCTCTAGTGATCTTCCCAATCGTCGTCGAGCACTCGAGCAATACAACCACCATAACATGAGTAGGGTGTTTCCTCTTCAGGGAGGGCCTAGACCTTAGTAATTACATGTCTCGTGTGCTACTATCTTGATTTGCCACTCTCCCTCCGAACAAATCTGTCGTCACTCAACGGCGCCGACGTCTAAGAACAACGATAGTTGGCGCGCCAGGTAGCCGTTTTATTGTGTGGATCTGGTTGATCTGACCGAGATGGCTTCATCAACTTTCAAGTATGGCGTCTTTGCATCAGGTGGCATCCTCTTCTAAGGTTCTTTATATTTCGTCATCAATATGAAAGGGGAATCTGGTCCTCGATGTCTCCTTCCCCAAGGGATAGGCTGGCCGCTTGGGGTGCAAGTATTTCATCGCTAACGACTACGGCCAGCTGCACCTCTGTGATGAACCACTCAGCAATGTGCCAGGCTCGACACCCATCCCGCCATCAACGGCAAATCTCGAGAGATGAGGCCACTCAGTGACAGGCCACTCAACACCTCGGCCAAGAGCCAAGGATCACCAGCCACGTCGACGGTGTCACAAACCTGTGAAGTGGCGCCCCTCAAAGAGAAGTCTCAATTGAGGTATGCTTCCTTCACGACCCGTAGCACTGACACGGCACAAGCGAAGTCACTTCCTTCATATGTACTCCACTAGAGGCGCCCCCATGGAGATTCAAGTCGGGGACAACGATGACTCGGATGTTCCTCCAAGGGAAGCATGCATGAGGCCATCTAGTGGCTACCTGATCCATGGCGGCTTGAGCAACCATGAAGACCGACACCACACCAAGCTCACGACATGTGAGGCTTGTGCGGGGGAAACCAGACGCGCGTCACTTCCTAAAGTAGTCAGAGTCCCAATCACTTTCGGTCAACCGATCACCAAAGGCATGTTCCCCAATCGAGCAAGTTGTCGTTATCCCTCGACCCCCTCGTCACTGGAGTTCGGTTCACCAAGGCGTTAATGGATAGGGGAAGCAAGCTCAACATCCTCTATGTCGACACCTTAGCAGGATGGAGATCCCTCGCCCTCATTTAGGCCCACCGGAACCCTATGGGATCATACTTGGAAAAACATGCCATGTCACTCGGACAATTCGACCTACTGTTACTTCCAGCATCCTGATCCTATAAGACTGAGACCCTGTGTTTCATTATTATTTTTTTGGAAAAGGAGGATGACCTCGGGCCTCTGCATCTTGTAGATGCATGCGAGCATTTTATTAATTATTCTCGAGGACCTTACAAAGTTAAACAACAATATGCCTGAATCCGCCATCTTGGCAACATCTGCCGCTACTCCTATCCAAATGATGAAGGGGTGCAAGCTGGGCCACATACCCAGACCTCTCACCTAAGCCTAACATCTAAAGCCGGAGACCCTGATCGAGCCATCTGCCAGGTCCGGGGCTCAAACTGGTCCGACCCACTCACATGTGTTGTCGTCGCTGTCTTCCACTGGTCCATCTTCAGAGCAGATTGAGGTGACAACCTTGGCAGGTCCTCCGCCATCGACGCCACCACGACGCCAAACGACGACCTCCACCTACGCGAGCCTTAGCAGGTCCTCCGCCAATGACGCCACCACGACGCCAGCCGACGACCTCCACCTACGCGAGTCCATCTCCAAGCAACGGACGTAAATCCATGCTAGGATAGGGCCGCACCACCGCCGTCGCCCACCACCCACAAGCGTCACCCAACCCCAAGGTTCCCAAAGCGGCGCCTTTAAGAAGGGAACGGCGCCGTGAGCGCCGCCGCCGCCCAAAAAAGTTAGGGCTTTCGCCTGGGAGACCTAGGGGAAGGTGAAGTGAGGAGATCGGTCCATACCGACGCCTCCAAGGAGGGGAACGGCGCCCTCAGGCGTTGCCGTCGGCACGGCCGATCAAGGCCGGCCAGGGATTTCGCCCGAATTAGATTCCCGCCACCAGCAGCGCCTCCTGTATAGAACCGGCGACCAAGAGGAAGCGCGGCCCGACCAGGCTGGCCTGCACGCCGAACAGGGGAGGAGGGGAGGCGCCAGATCGCGCGCACCGGCCGCCGCAGAAGCCGCCGCCGGCCGCCAACGACCATCGGATCCCGCCGCCTGCACGACCGGGACACCAGATCCACCACCCGCACAGCTGCTAGCCGGCCGTGCCTTGCCAATGGAGCCGCCACTCCAGATCCGGGGTTCCCCACGCAAAAGCAGGGCAACCGAGGCCCCGCCGCCACCATCCTTGACGCCCCGGGCTTGCCCGGCGGCTGCCTCAGGTGGCGGCGAGGAGGTGGGACGAGGTGGAGAGGGGGCTGCGGCGGCACGGCTAGGGTTCCCCCGTCGCCGCCGGGGAAGGCGACGCGGGGTCCGGAGAGGAGGGGGTCGTGAGAGAGCATCAATTTGTCAGGTTCCTTCCATGCCTTCCTAGGATGCCCTTGCTATATGCCAAGTTCATGGCGATGGCCCACTGTTGAACTTGGAGGAGTAGTGTACCAGGAGCAGCTGCTGCTGTGTCTTTCTTGGTGTGTGGCGGCCCTCACAGAACAGAGGAGGAGGAGCTCCCCTTCTAGGTCAACATTTCTCATGGGCTTGGACCTAAGAGATAGGTACAGATGGGCTGGGGCCCATACCGGTTCAACACTCCCCCTCAAGATGGGTGGTAGATATCTATCATTCCCATCTTGTCACAAGCTAGGTTGCATTCCTTTGCTGCCAAACCTTTTGTCAAGCAGTCTGCTATCTGTTGGCCTGTGTGCACATACTCAATCTTTATAACCCCAGCATCAAGCTTCTCTTTGATGAATAATCGATCAATCTCTATATGCTTAGTTCTGTCATGTTGCACTGGGTTGTTAGCTATGCATATAGCAGACCTATTGTCACACCAGACATTCAGAGGTCCTTCTCTTAGCAATTTCAATTCACTTAGAAGGTTTCTCACCCACAACATCTCACTTAACCCCTGAGACATGGCTCTATATTCTGCTTCCGCTGTTGATTTTAATACAACTGGCTGCTTCTTGCTTCTCCATGAAACTAAGTTACCTCCCACAAACACACAATACCCAGATGTTGATCGACGATCATCCAGGCAACTTGCCCAGTCTGCATCACTATACCCATCAACTACCAAGTGGCCATTCCCTTCGAACCACAGTCCTCTTCCTGGTGTTCCCTTCAAATACTTCAGAATTCTGTGTGCTGCCTCCACATGTCCACTAATGGGCTCATGCATATACCTACTCACTATGCTCACAGCATAGGCAATGTCTGGCCTTGTGTGACACAAGTATAGTAAACGCCCTACCAGTCTTTGGTATTTCTCCTTATCCACTAGATATCCAGATTGTGCTGTTACCTTATGGTTTTGGTCAATTGGGGTAGTAGCAGCTCGACACTCTAACATTCCCATATCAGTGAGGAGATCCAAGGTGTACTTGCGCTGGGACAAGGCTATCCCTTTGGCAGATCTTGCAATCTCAATACCCGGAAAATACTTCATCTGACCAAGATCCTTCACTTCAAATGCCTTTCCAAGACACTCCTTTAACCTTGCTATCTCCGTCCCATCATCTCCAGTTATGATTATATCATCTACATAGACTGCAAGGATGACAATCTTCCTATTCTAATGCCGGTAGAAGACAGTGTGATCCTTATTGCATTGTTTGTATCCCATCTCACACATAGCCCTTTGGAATCTATCGAACCAAGCTCTCGGTGATTGTTTCAGACCATACAAAGACTTTTCAATCTACACACCTTGCCTTCAGTTTTAGATGAGTCCAATCCAGGGGGACTTCCATATACACTTCTTCTTTTAGTTCTCCATGCAAGAAAGTGAAGGAAATATGCCCTAGAGGCAATAATAAAGTTATTATTTATTTCCTTATATCATGATAAATGTTTATTATTCATGCTAGAATTGTATTAACCGGAAACATAATACATGTGTGAATACATAGACAAACAGAGTGTCACTAGTATGCCTCTACTTGACTAGCTCGTTGATCAAAGATGGTTATATTTCCTAACCATAGACATGAGTTGTCATTTGATTAACGGGATCACATCATTAGGAGAATGATGTGATTGACTTGACCCATTCCGTTAGCTTAGCACTTGATCGTTTAGTTTGTTGCTATTGCATTCTTCATGACTTATACATGTTCCTATGACTATGAGATTATACAACTCCCGTTTATCGGAGGAACACTTTGTGTGCTACCAAACGTCACAAGGTAACTGGGTGATTATAAAGGTGCTCTACAGGTGTCTCCGAAGGTACTTGTTGGGTTGGCGTATTTCGAGATTAGGATTTGTTACTCCGATTGTCGGAGAGGTATCTCTGGGCCCACACGGTAATGCACATCACTTAAATCCTTGCAAGCATTGCAAATAATTAGTTAGTTGCAGAATGATGTATTATGGAACGAGTAAAGAGACTTGCCGGTAACGAGATTGAACTAGGTATTGAGATAGCGACGATCGAATCTCAGGCAAGTAACATACCGATGACAAAGGGAACAACGTATGTTGTTATGCGGTCTGACCGATAAAGATCTTCGTAGAATATGTAGGAGCCAATATGAGCATCCAGGTTCCGCTATTGGTTATTGACTGGGGACGTGTCTCGGTCATGTCTACATTGTTCTCGAACCCGTAGGGTCCGCACGCTTAACGTTACGATGATAGTTTCATTATGAGTTTATATGTTTTGATGTACCGAAGGTTGTTCGGAGTCCCGGATGTGATCACCGACATGACGAGGAGTCTCGAAATGGTCGAGACATGAAGATTGATATATTGGAAGCCTATGTTTGGACATCGGAAGTGTTCCGAGTGAAATCGGCATTTTATCGGAGTACCAGGAGGTTACCGGAACCCCCCGATAACCTAATGGGCCTTAATGGGCCTAGTGGAAGAAGAGGAGAGGAGGCCAAGGGGCAGCCGCGCGCCCCTCCCCCCCAAGTCTGAATTGGACAAGGAGGGGGGTCGGCGCCCCCCCTCTTTCCTTTCCCCTCTCTCTCTCCTTCCCCCCAAGTCCTAGTCCAACATGGAAAAGGGGGGGAGTCCTACTCCCGGTAGGAGTAGGACTCCTCCTGGAGCGCCCCTTGCCTGGCCGCACCTCCTCCCCCTTGCTCCTTTATATACGGGGGCAGGGGGGCACCCCATAGACACAACAATTGATCATTGATCTCTTAGCCGTGTGCGGTGCCCCCCTCCACCATAATCCACGATAATATTGTAGCGGTGCTTAGGCGAAGCCCTGGGACGGTAGAACTGTTGGGGAACGTAGCAGAATTTTAAAATTTTCTATGCATCACCAAGATCAATCTATGGAGTCATCTAGCAACGAGGGAGAGGGGAGTGCATCTACATACCCTTGTAGATCACGAGCGGAAGCGTTCAAGAGAACAGGGTTGATGGAGTCGTACTCGTCATGATCCAAATCACCGATGACCTAGCGCCCAATGGATGGCACCTCCGCGTTCAACACACGTACAGTTGGGAAGACGTCTCCTCCTTCTTGATACAGCAAGGGGAAGGAGAGGTTGATGGAGATCTAGCAGCACGACGGCGTGGTGGTGGAAGCAACGGTGATCTCGGCAGGGCTTCGCCAAGCTCCAACGAGAGAGAGAGAGAGAGAGAGAGAGAGAGAGAGGTGTTACATGGGGAGAGGGAGGCGTCAGAGACTTGGTGCGGCTGCCCTCACTCCCCCACTATATGTAGGGCCCCTAGGGGGGCGCCGGCCCTAGGAGATGGGATCTCCAAGGGGGGCGGCGGCCAAGGGGGGGGGGACTTGCCCCCCAAGCCAAGTGGGGCGCCCCCACCCCTAGGGTTTCCAACCCTAGGCGCAGCGGGAGGCCCATGGGGGGAGCACCAGCCCACCAGGGGCTGGTTCCCCTCCCACTTCAGCCCATGGGGCCCTCCGGGATAGGTGGCCCCACCCGGTGGACCCCCGGGACCCTTCTGGTGGTCCTGGTACAATACCGATTACCCCCGAAACTTTCCCGATGGCCAAAACTGGATTTCCTATATATAAATCTTCACCTTCGGACCATTCCGGAACTCCTCATGACGTCTGGTATCTCATCCGGGACTCCGAACAACTTTTGGGTTACCGCATACTAATATCTCTACAACCCTAGCGTCATCGAACCTTAAGTGTGTAGACCCTACGGGTTCGGGAGACACGTAGACATGACCGAGACGACTCTCCGGTCAATAACCAACAACGGGATCTGGATACCCATGTTGGCTCCCACATGTTCCATGATGATCTCATCAGGTGAACCACGATGTCGATGATTCAATCAATCCCGTATACAATTCCCTTTGTCAATCGGTATGTTACTTGCCCGAGATTCGATCGTCGGTATCCCAATACCTCGTTCAATCTCGTTACCGGCAAGTCACTTTACTCGTACCGTAATGCATGATCCCATGACCAAACACTTGGTCACATTGAGCTCATTATGATGATGCATTACCGAGTGGGCCCAGAGATACCTCTCCGTCATACGGAGTGACAAATTCCAGTCTCGATCCGTGTCAACCCAACCGATACTTTTGGGGATACATGTAGTATACCTTTATAGTCACCCAGTTACGTTGTGACGTTTGGTACACCCAAAGCACTCCTATGGCATCCGAGAGTTACACGATCTCATGGTCTAAGGAAATGATACTTGACACTGGAAAAGCTCCAGCAAATGAACTACACGATCTTGTGCTATGCTTAGGATTGGGTCTTGTCCATCACATCATTCTCCTAATGATGTGATCCCGTTATCAATGACATCCAATGTCCATAGTCAGGAAACCGTGACTATCTATTGATCAACGAGCTAGTTAACTAGAGGCTTACTAGGGACATGTTATGGTCTATGTATTCACACATGCATTATGATTTCCGGATAACACAATTATAGCATGAACAATAGACAATTATCATGAACAAGGAAATATAATAATAATCATTTTATTATTGCCTCTAGGGCATATTTCCAACAGTCTCCCACTTGCACTAGAGTCAATAATCTAGTTACATTGTGATGAATCGAACACCCATAGAGTTCTAGTGTTGATCATGGTTTGCTCAAGGAAGAGGTTTAGTCAACAGATCTGCGACATTCAGGTCCGTATGCACTTTGCAAATATCTATGTCTCCATTTTGAACATTTTCACGAATGGAGTTGAAGCGACGCTTGATATGCCTGGTCTTCCTGTGAAACCTGGGCTCCTTGGCAAGGGCAATAGCTCCAGTGTTGTCACAGAAGAGAGTCATCGGGCCCGACGCATTGGGAATAACTCCTAGGTCGGTAATGAACTCCTTCACCCAGATTGCTTCTTGTGCTGCCTCCGAGGCTGCCATGTACTCCGCTTCACATGTAGATCCCGCCACAACGCTTTGCTTGCAACTGCACCAGCTGATTGCCCCACCATTCAAAATATACACGTATCCGGTTTGTGACTTAGAGTCATCCAGATCTATGTCGAATCTAGCATCGACGTAACCCTTTACGACGAGCTCTTCGTCACCTCCATACACGAGAAACATATCCTTAGTCCTTTTCAAGTACTTCAGGATATTCTTGACCGCTGCCCAGTGTTCCATGCCGGGATTACTTTGGTACCTCCTACCAAACTTACGGCAAGGTTTACATCAGGTCTGGTACACAGCATGTCATACATGATAGACCCTATGGCCGAGGCATAGGGGACAACACTCATCTTTTCTCTATCTTCTGCCGTGGTCGGGCATTGAGCTGTGCTCAATCTCATACCTTGCAATACAGGCAAGAACCCCTTCTTGGACTGATCCATATTGAACTTCTTCAATATCTTATCAAGGTATGTACTTTGTGAAAGACCAATGAGGCGTCTCGATCTATCTCTATTAGATCTTGATGCCTAATATATAAGCAGCTTCTCCAAGGTCCTTCATTGAAAAACACTTGTTCAAGTAGGCCTTTATGCTTTCCAAGAATTCTATATCATTTCCCATCAATAGTGTGTCATCCACATACAATATGAGAAATGCTACGGAGCTCCCACTCACTTTCTTGTAAACGCAGGCTTCTCCATAAGTCTGCGTAAACCCAAACGCTTTGATCATCTCATCAAAATGAATGTTCCAACTCCGAGATGCTTGCACCAGCCCATAGATTGAGCGTTGGAGCTTGCACACCTTGTCAGCATTCTTAGGATCGACAAAACCTTCTGGCTGCATCATATACAATTCTTCCTTAAGGAAACCATTAAGGAATGCCGTTTTGACGTCCATTTGCCATATCTCATAATCATAGAATGCGGCAATTGCTAACATGATTCGGACGGACTTCAGCTTCGCTACAGGTGAGAAAGTCTCATTGTAGTCAACCCCTTGAACTTGTCGATAACCCTTAGCGACAAGCCAAGCTTTATAGATGGTCACATTACCATCCACGTCTGTCTTCTTCTAGAAGATCCATTTATTTTCTATGGCTCGCCGATCAACGGGCAAGTCAGTCAAAGTCCATACTTCGTTTTCATACATGGATCCTATCTCAGATTTCATGGCTTCCAGCCATTTGTCGGAATCTGGGCCCGCCATCGCTTCTTCATAGTTCGAAGGTTCACCATTGTCCAACAACATGATTTCCAGGACAGGGTTGCCGTACCACTCTGGCGTGGAACGCGTCCTTGTGGACCTTCGAAGTTCAGTAGCAACTTGATCTGAAGTTTCATGATTATCATCATTAACTTCCTCCCTAGTCGGTGCAGACACCTTAGGAACAATTTCTTGAGCTGCGCCACTCTCCGGTTCAAGAGGCAATACTTCATCAAGTTCTACTTTCCTCCCACTTACTTCTTTCGAGAGAAACTCTTTCTCTAGAAAGGATCCATTCTTGGCAACAAATGTCTTGCCTTCGGATCTAAGATAGAAGGTATACCCAATAGTTTCTCTAGGGTATCCTATGAAGACGCATTTTTCTGATTTGGGTTCGAGCTTTTCAGGTTGAAGTTTCTTGACATAAGCATCGCATCCCCAAACTTTCAGAAATGACAGCTTAGGTTTCTTGCCAAACCACAATTCATACGGTGTCGTCTCAACGGATTTCGACGGAGCCCTATTTAAAGTGAATGTGGCAGTCTCTATAGCATAACCCCAAAATGATAGCGGTAGATCGGTAAGAGACATCATAGATCGTACCATATCCAATAGGGTGCGATTACGACGTTCGGACACACCATTACGCTATGGTGTTCCAGGCGGCGTGAGTTGTGAAACTATTCCACATTTCCTTAAGTGCGTGCCAAATTCGTGACTCAAATATTCTCCCCCACGATCTGATCGTAAGAACTTGATTTTCCTGTCATGTTGATTCTCAACCTCACTCTGAAATTCCTTGGACTTTTCAAAGGTCTCAGACTTGTGTTTCATTAAGTAGACATACCCATATCTACTTAAGTCACCAGTGAGGGTGAGGACATAACGATAGCCACCGCGAGCCTCAACGCTCATAGGACCGCACACATCAGTATGTATGATTTCCAATAAGTTGGTTGCTCGCTCCATTGTTCCGGAGAACGGAGTCTTGGTCATTTTACCCATGAGGCATGGTTCGCACGTGTCAAATGATTCATAATCAAGAGACTCCAAAAGTCCATCTGCATGGAGTTTCTTCATGCGTTTGACACCAATGTGACCAAGGCGGCAGTGCCACAAGTATGTGGGACTATCATTATCAACCTTACATCTTTTGGCATTCACACTATGAATGTGTGTAACATCATGTTCGAGATTAAATAAGAATAAACCATTGACCAGCTGGGCATGACCATAAAACATGTCTCTCATATAAATAGAACAACCATTATTATCAGATTTAAATGAGTAGCCATCTCGCATTAAACGAGATCCAGATACAATGTTCATGCTCAAAGCTGGTACTAAATAACAATTATTGAGGTTTAAAACTAATCCTGTAGGTAAATGCAGAGGTAGCGTGCCGACGGCGATCACATCGACCTTGGAACCATTCCCGACGCGCGTCGTCACCTCGTCCTTCGTCAGTCTCCCTTTATTCCGCAGTTCCTGTTTTGAGTTACAAATATGAGCAACTGCACCAGTATCAAATACCCAGGAGCTACTACGAGCGCTGGTAAGGTACACATCAATAACATGTATATCACATATACCTTTGGTATTGCCGGCCTTCTTTTCTGCTAAGTACTTGGGGCAATTCCGCTTCCAGTGACCGTTTCCCTTGCAATAAAAGCACTCAGTCTCAGGCTTGGGTCCATTCTTTGACTTCTTCCCGGCAGCTTGCTTACCGGGCGTGGCAACTCCCTTGCCGTCCTTCTTGAAGTTCTTTTTACCCTTGCCTTTCTTGAACTTAGTGGTTTTATTCACCATCAACACTTGATGTTCCTTTTTGATTTCCACCTCCGCTGATTTCAGCATTGAATATACCTCGGGAATGGTCTTTTCCATCCCCTGCATATTGAACTTCATCACAAAGCTCTTGTAGCTAGGTGGGAGCGACTGAAGGATTCTGTCAACGACCGCATCATCCGGGAGATTAACTCCTAGCTGAGACAAGCGGTTATGCAGCCCAGACATTTTGAGTATGTGCTCGCTGATAGAACTGTTCTCCTCCATCTTACAACTGTAGAACTTGTCGGAGACTTCATATCTCTCGACCCGGGTGTGAGCTTGGAAAACCATTTTCAGCTCTTGGAACATCTCATATGCTCCGTGTTGCTCAAAACGCTTTTGGAGCCCCGGTTCTAAGCTGTAAAGCATGCCACACTGAACCAGGGAGTAATCATCACTACGTGTCTGCCAAGCGTTCATAACATCTTGTTCTGCAGGGAAAACAGGTGCTTCACCTAGCGGTGCATCAAGGACATATGCTTTCCTGGCAGCTATGAGGATAATCCTCAGGTTACGGACCCAGTCCGTGTAGTTGCTGCCATCGTCTTTCAGCTTGGTTTTCTCTAGGAATGTGTTAAAGTTGAGGGAACATTAGCGTGGGCCATTTGATCTACAAGACATATTGCAAAGATTTTAGACTAAGTTCATGATAATTAAGTTCATCTAATCAAATTATTTAATGAACTCCCACTCAGATAGACATCCCTCTAGTCATCTAAGTGATACATGATCCGATTCAACTTGGCCGTGTCTGATCATCACGTGAGACGGACTAGTCATCATCGGTGAACATCTTCATGTTGATCGTATCTTCTATACGACTCATGTTCGACCTTTCGGTCTTCCTTGTTTCGAGGCCATGTCTGTACATGCTAGGCTCGTCAAGTCAACGTGTGTAAATCTGGCTTACAACCATTGTATGCGAACGTTAGAGCCTATCACACCCGATCATCACGTGGTGCTTCGGAACAACGGACCTTAGCAACGGTGCACAGTTAGGGGGAACACTTTCTTGAAATTATTGTGAGGGATCATCTTATTTACTACCGTCGTTCTAAGCAAATAAGAAGCAAAAAACATGATAAACATCACATGCAATCAAATAGTGACATGATATGGCCAATATCATTTGCTCCTTTTGATCTCCATCTTCGGGGCGCCATGATCATCATCGTCACCGGCATGACACCATGATCTCCATCATCATGTCTTCATGAAGTTATCTCGTCATCTATTACTTCTACTACTATGGCTAACAGTTTAGCAATAAAGTAAAGTAATTACATGACGTTTATGTTGACACGCATGTCATAAATAAATTAAGACAACTCCTATGGCTCCTGCCGGTTGTCATACTCATCGACATGCAAGTCGTGATTCCTATTACAAGAACATGATCAATCTCATGCATCACATATATCATTCGTCACATCCTTTTGGCCATATCACATCACATGGCACATGCCGCAAAAACAAGTTAGACGTCCTCTAATTGTTGTTGCAAGTTTTTACGTGGCTGCTATAGGTTTCTAGCAAGAATATTTCTTACCTACGCCAAAACCACAACATGATATGCCAATTACTATTTACCCTTCATAAGGACCCTTTTCATAGAATCCGATCCGACTAAAGTGGGAGAGACAGACACCCGCTAGCCACCTTATGCAACTAGTGCATGTCAGTCGGTGGAACCAGTCTCACGTAAGCGTACGTGTAAGGTCCGTCCGGGCCGCTTCATCCCACGATGCCGCCGAATCAAGATACGACTAGTAACGACAAGTAAATTGACAAAATCAATGCCCACAACAACTTGTGTTCTACTCATGCATATAAACTACGCATAGACCTAGCTCATGATGCCATTGTTGGGGAACATAGCAGAATTTTAAAATTTTCTACGCATCACCAAGATCAATCTATGGAGTCATCTAGCAACGAGGAAGAGGGGAGTGCATCTACATACCCTTGTAGATCGCGAGCGGAAGCGTTCAAGAGAATAGGGTTGATGGAGTCTCGTCATGATCCAAATCACCGATGACCTAGCGCCGAACGGACGACACCTTCGCGTTCAACACACGTACGGTTGGGAAGACGTCTCCTCCTTCTTGATACAATAAGGGGAAGGAGAGGTTGATGGAGATCCGGCAGCACGACGGCGTGGTGGTGGAAGCAACGGTGATCTCGGCAGGGCTTCGCCAAGCTCCAGAGAGAGAGAGAGAGAGAGAGAGGTGTTACGTGGGGAGAGGGAGGCGCCAGAGATTTGGTGTGGCTGCCCTCCCTCCCCCCACTATATATAGGGCCCCTAGGGGGGCGTCGGCCCTAGGAGATGGGATCTCCAAGGGGGGCGGCGGCCAAGGGGGGGACTTGCCCCCCAAGCCAAGTGGGGCGCCCCCCACCCCTAGGGTTTCCAACCCTAGGCGCAGGGGGAGGCCCATGGGGGGCGCACCAGCCCACCAGGGGCTGGTTCCCCTCCCACTTCATCCCATGGGGCCCTCCGGGATAGGTGGCCCCACCCGGTGGACCCCCGGGACCCTTCTGGTGGTCCTGGTACAATACCGATTACCCCCCGAAACTTTCCCGATGGCCGAAACTGGACTTCCTATATATAAATCTTCACCTCCAGACCATTCCGGAACTCCTCGTGACATCTGGGATCTCATCCGGGACTCCGAACAACTTTCGGGTTACCGCATACTAATATCTCTACAACCCTAGCGTCACCGAACCTTAAGTGTGTAGACCCTATGGGTTCGGGAGACACGTACACATGACCGAGACGACTCTCCGGTCAATAACCAACAGCGGGATCTGGATACCCATGTTGGCTCCCACATGTTCCACGATGATCTCATCGGGTGAACCACGATGTCGAGGATTCAATCAATCCCGTATACAATTCCCTTTGTCAATCGGTATGTTACTTGCCCGAGATTCGATCGTCGGTATCCCAATACCTCGTTCAATCTCATTACCGGCAAGTCACTTTACTCGTACCGTAATGCATGATCCCGTGACCAAACACTTGGTCACATTGAGCTCATTATGATGATGCATTACCGAGTGGGCCCAGAGATACCTCTCCGTCATACGGAGTGACAAATTCCAGTCTCGATCCGTGTCAACCCAACAGATACTTTCGGGGATACCTGTAGTATACCTTTATAGTCACCCAGTTACGTTGTGACGTTTGGTACACCCAAAGCACTCCTACGGCATCCGGGAGTTACACGATCTCATGGTCTAAGGAAATGATACTTGACACTGGAAAAGCTCTAGCAAACGAACTACACAATCTTGTGCTATGCTTAGGATTGGGTCTTGTCCATCACATCATTCTCCTAATGATGTGATCCCGTTATCAATGACATCCAATGTCCATAGTCAGGAAACTGTGACTATCTATTGATCAACGAGCTAGTTAACTAGAGGCTTACTAGGGACATGTTATGGTCTATGTATTCACACATGCATTATGATTTCCGGATAACACAATTATGGCATGAACAATAGACAATTATCATGAACAAGGAAATATAATAATAATCATTTTATTATTGCCTCTAGGGCATATTTCCAACAAGAACATCAAGATCGTCACCACGCCGTCGTGTTGACAGAACTCTTCTCCGACATTTTGCTGGATCGGAATCTGGGGATCGTCATCGAGCTGAACGTGTGCTAGAACTTGGAGGTGTCGTAGTTTCGGTGCTTGATCGGTCGGGCCGTGAAGATGTACGACTACATCAACTGTGTTGTTATAACGCTTCCGCTTTCGGTCTACGAGGGTACGTGGACAACACTCTTCCCACTCGTTGCTATGCATCACCATGATCTTGCGTGTGCGTAGGAAATTTTTTGAAATTACTACGTTCCCAAACAGTGGCATCCGAGCCTGGTTTTATGCGTTGATGTTATGTGCACGAGTAGAACACAAGTGAGTTGTGGGCGATATAAGTCATACTGCTTACCAGCATGTCATACTTTGGTTCGGCGGTATTGTTGGATGAAGTGGCTCGGACCGACATTACGCGTACACTTACGTGAGACTGGTTTTACCGCCGTGCTATGCACACAGGTGACTAGTGGGTGTCAGTTTCTCCAACTTTAGTTGAACCGAGTGTGGCTACGCCCAGTCCTTGAGAAGGTTAAAACATCACTAACTTGACAAACTATATATCGTTGTGGTTTTGACGCGTAGGTAAGAACGGTTCTTACTCAGCCCGTAGCAGCCATGTAAAAACTTGCAACAACAAAGTAGAGGACGTCTAACTTGTTTTTGGAGGGCATGTTGTGATGTGATATGGTCAAGACATGATGAGATATAAGTTGTTGTATAAGATGATCATGTTTTGTTGAAGTTATCGGCAACTGGCAGAAGCCTTATGGTTGTCTCTTTATTGCATAAGATGCAAGCGCCAAATAATTTATTTACTTTATCGCTATGCGATAGCAATAGTTGCAAGAGCAATAGTTGGCGAGACGACCATGTGACGACACATTGATATAGATCAAGATGATGGAGATCATGGTGTCATGCCGGTGACGATGGAAATCATGACGATGTTTTGGAGATGGAGATCAAAGGCACAAGATGATGATGGCCATATCATGTCACATATTTTGATTGCATGTGATGTTTATCTTTTATGCATCTTATCTTGCTTTTATTGACGGTAGCATTATAAGATGATCTCTCACTACATTTCAAGATAAAAGTGTTCTCCCTAAGTATGCACCATTGCCAAAGTTCGTCGTCCCCAGACACCACGTGATGATCGGGTGTGATAAGCTCTACCTCCATCTACAACGGGTGCAAGCCAGTTTTGCACACGCAGAATACTCAGGTTAAACTTGATGAGCCTAGCATATGCAGATATGGCCTCGGAACATTGAGACCGGAAGGTCGAGCGTGAATCATATAGTATATATGATCAACATAAGTGATGTTCACCATTGAAAGCTACTCCATTTCACGTGATGATCGGTTATGGTTTAGTTGATTTGGATCATGTGATCACTTAGAGGATTAGAGAGATGTCTATCTAAGTGGGAGTTCTTAAGTAATATGATTAATTGAACTTAAATTTATCATGAACTTAGTCCTGGTAGTATTAGCATATCTATGTTGTAGATCAATAGCTCGCGTTTAGCTCTCCTGTTTTATTTTTGATATGTTCCTAGAGAAAACTAAGTTGAAAGATGTTAGTAGCAATGATGCGGATTGGATCCGTGATCTGAGGTTTATCCTCATTGTTGCACAGAAGAATTATGTCCTTGATGCACCGCTAGGTGACAAACCTATTGCAGGAGCAGATGCAGATGTTATGAACGTTTGGCTAGCTCAATATGATGACTACTTGATAGTTTAGTGCACTATGCTTAAACGGCTTAGAATCGGGACTTCAAAGACGTTTTGAACGTCATGGACCATATGAGATGTTCCAGGAGTTGAAGTTAATATTTCAAGTAAATACCCGAGTGGAGAGATATGAAGTCTCCAACAAGTTCTATAGCTAAAAGATGGAGGAGAATAGCTCAAGCAATGAGCATGTGCTCAGATTGTCCGGGTACTACAATCGCTTGAATCAAGTGGGAGTTAATCTTCCAGATAAAATAGTGATTGACAGAATTCTCTAGTCACCATCACCAAGTTAGTAGAACTTCGTGATGAACTATAACATGCAAGGGATAACGGAAACGATTCCCAAGCTCTTCGTGGTGCTGAAATCGATGAAGGTAGAAATCAAGAAAAGCATCAAGTGTTGATGGTAAAACCACTAGTTTCAAGTAAAGGGACAAAGGAAAGAAAGGGAACTTCAAGAAGAACAGCAAGCAAGTTGCTGCTCAAGTGAAGAAGCCCAAGTCTGGACCTAAGCCTGAGACTAAGTGCTTCTACTGCAAAGGGACTGGTCACTAAAAGCAGAACTGCCCCAAGTATTTAGCGGATAAGAAGGATGACAAAGTGAACAATGCTATATTTGATATACATGTAATTGATGTGTACTTTACTAGTGTTTATAGCAACCCCTCGGTATTTGATACTGGTTCAGTTGCTAAGAGTAGTAACTCGAAACGGGAGTTGCAGAATGAATAGAGACTAGTTAAGGGTGAAGTGACGATGTGAGATGGAAGTGGTTCCAAGATTGATATGATCATCATCGCACACTCCCTATACTTTCGGGATTAGTGTTGAACCTAAATAAATGTTATTTTGTGTTTGTGTTGAGCATGAATATGATTTGATCATGTTTATTGCAATACGGTTATTCATTTAAGTTAGAGAATAATTGTTGTTCTGTTTACATGAATAAAACCTTCTATGGTCATACACCCAATGAAAATGGTTCGTTGGATCTCGATCGTTGTGATACACATATTCATAATATTGAAGCCAAAAGATGCAAAGTTAATAATGATAGTGCAACTTATTTGTGGCACTGCCGTTTAGGTCATATTGGTGTAAAGCGCATGAAGAAACTCCATGCTGATGGGCTTTTGGAATCACTTGATTATGAATCATTTTGATGCTTGTGAACCATGCCTCATGGGCAAGATGACTAAGACTCCATTCTCCGGAACAATGGAGCGAGCAACTGACATATTGGAAATAATACATACTGATGTATGCAGTCCGATGAGTGTTGAGGCTCGCGGTGGTATCGTTATTTTCTGTCCTTCACAGATGATTTGAGCAGATATGGGTATATCTACTTGATGAAACGTAAGTCTGAAACATTTGAAAAGTTCAAAGAACTTTAGAGTGAAGTGGAAAATCATTGTGACAAGAAAATAAAGTTTCTACGATCTGATCGCAGAGACAAATATTTGAGTTACGAGTTTGGTCTTCAATTAAAACAATGTGGAATAGTTTCACAAAATCATGCCACCTGGAACACCACAGCATAATGGTGTGTCCGAACGTCATAACCGTACTATTATTGGATATAGTGCAATCTATGATGTTTCTTACCGATTAATCACTATAGTTTTGGGGTTATGCATTAGAGACAGTTGCATTCACGTTAAAAAGGGCACCATCTAAATCCGTTGAGGTGACACCATATGAACTGTGGTTTGGCAAGAAACCGAAGTTGTCGTTCCTTAAAGTTTGAGGTTGCAATGCTTATGTGGAAAAATTTCAACCTGATAAGCTCAAACCCAAATCGGAGAAGTGCGTCTTCATAGGATACCCAAAAGAAAATGTTGGGTACACCTTCTATCATAGATCCAAAGGCAAGTTATTCATTGTTGAGAATGGATCCTTTCTAGAGAAGGAGTTTCTCTCGAAAGAAGTGAGTGGGAGGAAAGTAGAACTTGATGAGGTAACTGTACCTGCTCCCTTATTGGAAAGTAGTTCATCACAGAAATCTGTTTCTGTGACTCCTACACCAATTAGTGAGGAAGCTAATGATGATGATCATGTAACTTCAGATCAAGTTACTACCAAACCTCGTAGGTAAACCAGAGTGAGATCCGCACCAGAGTGGTATGGTAATCATGTTCTGGAGGTCATGTTACTTGACCATGACGAACCTACGAACTATGAGGAAGCGATGATGAGCCCAGATTCCACGAAATGGCTTGAGGCCATGAAATCTGAGATGAGATCCATGTATAAGAACAAAGTATGGACTTTGATTGACTTGCCCAAAGATCGGCGAGCCATTGAGATTAAATGGATCTTCAAGAGGAAGACGAACGTTGATAGTAGTGTTACTATCTACAAAGCTAGAATTGTCGCAAAAGGTTTTCGACAACTTCAAGGTGTTGACTACGATGAGAGTTTCTCACTCGTATCTATGCTTAAGTCTGTCCGAATCATGTTAGCAATTGCCACATTTTATGAAATCTGGCAAATGGATAAACAAAACTGCATTCCTTAATGGATTTATTAAAGAAGAGTTGTATATGATGCAACCAGAAGGTTTTGTCAATCCTAAAGGTGCTAACAAAATATGCAAGCTCCACCGATCCATCTATGGATTGGTGCAAGCATCTCGGAGTTGGAATATACGCTTTGATAAGTTGATCAAAGCATATAGTTTTATACAGACTTGCGGTGAAGCCTGTATTTATAAGAAAGTGAGTGGGAGCACTACACCATTTCTGGTAAGTATATGTGAATGACATATTGTTGATCGGAGATAATGTAGAATTATTCTACAAAGCATAAAGGAGTGTTTGAAAGGAGTTTTTCAAAGAAAGACCTCGGTGAAGCTGCTTACATATTGAGCATCAAGATCTATAGAGATATATCAAGATGCTTGATAAGTTTTTCAATGAGTACATACCTTGACAAGATTTTGAAGTAGTTCAAAATGGAACAGTCAAAGAAAGAGTTATTGCCTGTGTTACAAGGTGTAAAACTGAGTAAGACTCAAAGCCCGACCACGGCAGAAGATAGAAAGAGAATGAAAGTCATTCCCTATGCCTTGGCCATAGGTTCTATAAAATATGCCATGCTATGTACCAGATCTATTGTATACCCTACACTATTTTTGGCAAGGGAGTACAATAGTGATCTAGGAGTAGATCACTGGACATCGGTCAAAATTATCCTTAGTGGAATAAGGATATGTTTCTCGATTATGGAGGTGACAAAAAGGTTCGTCGTAAAGGGTTACATCGATGCAAATTTTGACACTGATCCAGATGACTCTAAATCTCAATCTGGATACATATTGAAAGTGGGAGCAATTAGCTAGAGTAGCTCCGTGCAGAGCATTGTTGACATAGAAATTTGCAAAATACTTACGGATCTGAATGTGGCAGACCCATTGACTAAACTTCTCTCACAAGCAAAACATGATCACACCTTAGTACTCTTTGGGTGTTAATCACATAGCAATGTGAACTAGATTATTGACTCTAGTAAACCCTTTGGGTGTTGGTCACATGTCGATGTGAACTATGGGTGTTAATCACATGGTGATGTGAACTATTGGTATTAAATCACATGGCGATGTGAACTAGATTATTGACTCTAGTGCAAGTGAGAGACTGAAGGAAATATGCCCTAGAGGCAATAATAAAGTTATTATTTATTTCCTTATATCATGATAAATGTTTATTATTCATGCTAGAATTGTATTAACCAAAAACATAATACATGTATGAATACATAGACAAACAGAGTGTCACTAGTATGCCTCTACTTGACTAGCTCGTTGATCAAAGATGGTTATGTTTCCTAACCATAGACATGAGTTGTCATTTGATTAACGGGATCACATCATTAGGAGAATGATGTGATTGACTTGACCCATTCCGTTAGCTTAGCACTTGATTGTTTAGTTTGTTGCTATTGCTTTCTTCATGACTTATACATGTTCCTATGACTATGAGATTATGCAACTCCCGTTTACCGGAGGAACACTTTGTGTGCTACCAAATGTCACAACGTAACTGGGTGATTATAAAGGTGCTCTACAGGTGTCTCCTAAGGTACTTGTTGGGTTGGCGTATTTCGAGATTAGGATTTGTCACTCCGATTGTCGGAGAGGTATCTCTGGGCCCACTCGGTAATGCACATCACTTAAAGCCTTGCAAGCATTGCAACTAATGAGTAAGTTGCAGAATGATGTATTACGGAACAAGTAAAGAGACTTGCCGGTAACGAGATTGAACTAGGTATTGAGATACCGACGATCGAATCTCGGGCAAGTAACATACCGACAAAGGGAACAACGTATGTTGTTATGCGGTCTGACCGATAAAGATCTTCGTAGAATATGTAGGAGCCAATATGAGCATCCAGGTTCTGCTATTGGTTATTGACCGGAGACGTGTCTCGGACATGTTTACATTGTTCTCGAACCCGTAGGGTCCGCACGCTTAACGTTACGATGATAGTTTCATTATGAGTTTATATGTTTTGATGTACCAAAGGTTGTTCGGAGTCTCGGATGTGATCACGGACATGACGAGGAGTCTCGAAATGGTCGAGACATGAAGATTGATATATTGGAAGCCTATGTTTGGACATCGGAAGTGTTCCGAGTGAAATCGGCGTTTTACCGGAGTACCGGGAGGCTAATGGGCCTTAATGGGCCTAGTGGAGGAAGAGGAGAGGAGGCCAAGGGGCAGCTGCGTGCCCCTCCCCCCCCCAAGTCCGAATTGGACAAGGAGGGGGTCGGCGCCCCCCCCCTTCCTTTCCCCTCTCTCTCTCCTTCCCCCCAAGTCCTAGTCCAACATGGAAAAGGGGGGAGTCCTACTCCCAGTAGGAGTAGGACTCCTCCTGGCGCGCCCCTTGCGTGGCCGTACCTCCTCCCCCTTGCTCCTTTATATACGGGGGCAGGGGGCACCCCATAGACACAACAATTGATCATTGATCTCTTAGTCGTGTGCGGTGCCCCCCTCCACCATAATCCTCGATAATATTGTAACGATGCTTAGGCGAAGCCCTGCGATGGTAGAACATCAAGATCATCACCACGCCGTCGTGTTGACGGAACTCTTCTCCGACATTCTGCTGGATCGGAATCCGGGGATCGTCATCGAGCTGAACGTGTGCTAGAACTCGGAGGTGCCGTAGTTTCGGTGCTTGATCGGTCGGGTCGTGAAGACGTACGACTACATCAACCACGTTGTTATAACGCTTCCGCTTTCGGTCTACGAGGGTACGTGGACAACACTCTCCCCTCTCGTTGCTATGCATCACCATGATCTTGCGTGTGCGTAGGAAATTTTTTGAAATTACTACGTTCCCCAAAAGAAAGCATTTTTCACATCTAATTGATGCAAAGGCCATTCAAAGTTTGCTGCACATGATACTAATATCCTCACAACGTTCATGTTTGCTAATGGAGCAAATGTTTCGTCATAGTCTATCCCATAGGTTTGACTATATCCTCTTGCAACTAGTCTGGCTTTGTATCTCTCAATCTTACCTTCAGGATTCTGTTTGACAGAATAAACCCATTTGCAGCCCACTGTTTTCTTTCCTGCTGGCAACTCAGCTAACTCCCAAGTCCTCTGTTTTCTCAATGCTTCTAGTTCTTCTCGCATAGCAGCACACCACTTAGGGTCCTTCTTTGCATTTCTCCAATCTGAAGGAATAACCACCGCTTGAAGAGAAGCAATGAACACCTTATATGATGCCGGTAGAGCATCATAATTCACATAATTCCCAATATTATGTTCAAACCCATATCTCTCGACAGGTTTGGCAGCCGCAACCCTAGTTCCCTTCCTCAATGCAATTGGCATCTCCGTGGATGAGTCCTCCTATTCTATGTGTGACTCCCGCTGCATCACATTCTCATTTCCTGCTTGCTCCCCCTAGGGTTCATTTGCCTTGGCTCGCCGGGTGTAGACTTTAAGTGGCTTATGTGCTATGTCCTGCTGCTGCTCAGGTTGCTCTTGAACCTGATGCGTTTTTGTTTCACCTTCTCCACTAGACAGCGGCAACACGGTTATAGTGCCCACTGATAACCCACAAGAATAGGGGATCGCAACAGCTTTCGAGGGTAGAGTATTCAACCCAAATTTATTGATTCGACACAAGGGGAGCCAAAGAATATTCTCAAGTATTAGCAGCTGAGTTGTCAATTCAACCACACCTGGAAACTTAGTATCTGCAGCAAAGTGTTTAGTAGCAAAGTAATATGATAGTGATGGTAACGGTAACAAAAGAGTAACGAAAGCAAAGTAATGTTTTTGGTATTTTGTAGTGATTGTAACAATAGCAACGGGAAAGTAAATAAGCGTAAACCAGTATATGGAAAGCTCGTAGGCATCGGATCAATGATGGATAATTATGCCGGATGTGGTTCATCATGTAACAGTCATAACATAGGGTGACACAAAACTATCTCCAATTCATCAATGTAATGTAGGCATGTCTTCCGAATATAGTCATACGTGCTTATGGAAAAGAACTTGCATGACATCTTTTGTCCTACCCTCCCGTGGCAGCGGGGTCCTAATGGAAACTAAGGGATATTAAGGCCTCCTTTTAATAGAGAACCGGAACAAAGCATTAGCGCATAGTGAATACATGAACTCCTCAAACTACAGTCATCACTGGTAAGTATCCCGATTATCGTCACTTCGGGGTTAACGGATCATAACACATAATAGGTGACTATAGACTTGCAAGATAGGATCTAGAACTCTCATATATTGATGAAAACATAATAGGCTCAGATCTGAAATCATGGCACTCGGGCCCTAGTGACAAGCATTAAGCATAGCAAAGTCATAGCAACATCAATCTCAGAACATAATGGATACTAGGGATCAAACCCTAACAAAACTAACTCGATTACATGATAAATCTCATCCAACCCATCACCGTCCAGCAAGCCTGAAAGTGCTAGTGATCGACTAGAGGGGGGTGAATAGGCGATTTTTATGAAAGTCTTCAAAACATGGAAGTTTCGAAGACAAACGATAGAAATAAACCTATTACCATGCAGCGGAAGGTAGACTACACTAGGCAAACCATAGTCAAGTATTCAATGGAGTGAAAGCACAATGACTAATAGCAGCTAGGCAGTAAAGATCAGGTAGGAAGATATTGTGAAGCCAATCAGAACAAGCAGTCACTCAGTGAAGACAAAAGATAAAGCAATCATACAAGGACTTCACAAGGACCAACAGTAAGTAAAGGGAAGGGAAGGATGAAACCAGTGACTCGTTGAAGACAATGATTTGTTGGATCAGTTCCAGTTGCTGTGACAACTGTACGTCTGGTTAGGGAGGCTGAGATTCAACTCAGAAGACCTTGTCTTCACCTTATTCCCCTTGAGCTAAGGACACCCAGTCCTCGCCCAATCACTCTGGTAAGTCTTCAAGGTAGACTTCCAAACCTTCACAGACTTCGTTCACCGGCGATCCACAATGACTCCTGGATGCTCAGAACGCGACGCCTAACCGGCTGGAGGATTCACAGTCCTCAAGTGTAATAAGTCTTCAGATCACACAGACAGGAAGACTTAAGTGATGCCTAACACTCTTTGGCTCTGGGTGTTTAGGGCTTTATCCTCGCAAGGAATTCTCTCTCAAAGGCTTTGAGGTAGGTTGCTCTCAAACAACAAAAGCCGTGCACTAACTCTGAGCAGCCAACCGTTTATGGTTGTAGGGGGTGGGCTATTTATAGCCACTAGGCAACCCGGCCTGATTTGTCCGAAATGACCCTTGGTCACTAAGGAACTGACACGTGTTCCAACGGTCATATTTCAAACACACACGGCAACTTTACTTGAGCTACAAGTAAAGCTGACTTATCCAACTCTGGACAAGATTTGCTCTCATAGTCTTCACTCGAAGACATAGGATTTTGGTTAAGCATCACTTCAGTCATTCTGACTGGTCCACTTGGACCCCACTTAACAGTACGGTGGTTCCTATGACTCAACAAAGAAGAAAAAGAACAACGAAAGAACTAAGTCTTCGTGCTCCATAGTCTTCATGCGATGTCTTCTCTTGTCATAGTCTTCAATGTGAATGTCTTCACATACCACCTTTGACTTCAATGTCTTCTTACACTTTTAGGGGTCATCTCTGGTAGGAAAACCAAACCAATGAGGGACTTCTACCTGTGTTGTCCTGCAATTATCACAAACACATTAGTCCCTTAACTAGGTTTGTCGTCAATACTCCAAAACCAACTAGGGGTGGCACTAGATGCACTTACAATCTCCCCCTTTTTGGTGATTGATGACAAACTAGTTGAAGTTTTCAATGGGGAATAAAATATGTGAAATTGTAAAGGATAGGGGATTGTCATCATAAGTGGCAAAGGCTCCCCCTGAAGATGTGCATATAAGTAATTTGCTTTTGGTATGCAAATGCACATGGCAGGTTGTACTTGTGGATATCCTCTTCAACTTATGATGACAATTCATCATGCAAGAAAAGTATGTGAAGATAATGACATGCATAATGAAAAATGGACATCTGCAAAATGATCTAAGTGCAGAATTTATCGTCGCACGTGCGGAATTTATCATCGTATCATAGAATAGCAAATAAGTAGCAGACGACCATCGAGTTTAAGTGTTACAACTCAAAGAACCAAATGTATTGAAAACGAGAGTTGTAAGCACTTGGCAAAAGTAGCAAAAAGTAAAGCAACCACCCATATGGACCCGCTTGAAGACTATCAACTCATATGCTTCTCCCCCTTTTGTCAGTGAGGACCAAAAAGGTTTGAAGACATAGAGCGCCTACTCATTCCCATGAGGTGCAGGCAAGACAGCAGGGTCGTCGGTGAGATCCGGTGGTGCAGAGGAACTTGGTGCAGTGTCGTCACGCACTGAAGTTGGAGGAGGTGAAGTTGCATCATCTTGGTCATCGATGACTCTGGCATTTACGGTCGCAGCTGAGCACGAGTATTCAGAGTCTTCAAGTGAGGAGTCCGACGCAAGTGAGCATTTTTGGGAGGAGTTGAGTCAAACTTGAAGCGTTCGGTGAAGCCATCGTCGTGCAGATCAGCTTCAGCACTCAGTAGGGTCAAACTCTTCCACGACCTCTGACAGGTTTCATGAGTGAAAAAGGCATTCTTGGTGGCAAGATTGCGAATGCGGTTGATATCCACCAAGAGGCTTTGCATCTGACGCTTAAGCCAGTCGTGATGTTTGTCCTGTTTCTGATGCAGCGTGATGAGAAGCTCTCGGTCATTGAGGACACGAGATCGTCTTTGAGGCCTTTGCGCAATGGTGCTACCAGTGGCATCAGTTTGAGCATGAGGGGCATGTGTGTTTCCAGCAAGGGGATAAACACGAGACACTGCTGGAATTCCTTCAATGGGCTGGGTGAAGCTTTGGTGATCAGCATTGTGAAGATAAATGGGATCCTTAGCAGGCTCTGGGTAAATGGCTTCAACTGACAGATCAACCTCGGGCAAGAATATAAGATGATTGCGCGCAGACGGCTGATAGTTGAAGGCTGAGTGACGCTTGATCAGACGCATGACCCATGGAGCATAGAATTTCAACCCAAAGATGTCGGAGCCAAACGCAGCCAACTGCCCGATGAAGAAGTCTTGAGCATTGAAGCTGATGCCATTGAAGATATAAAAAACCAAAGTCTTCATTGCTCCTTCAAGCTTCGCAGCAGATGAGTGTCCTTTGACAGGCCATAGAGTCTTCCTGATGATGTGGTAAATGGTGCGAGGCAGGTACTCTAGGTCTTCAACAAAGAACTCAGATGGGTATTCAGCGTCGTGAGGCAGAGGCTTCATCATGCTCAGCATTTGACTCATGTTGGGTTCTGACTTCTGAAAGATGCTTTCCAAGGCATTTTGATGTTGTTGACAACCCGGTTCATAGTATTCACCAGGAGTGTGCAGGCCTATGAGCTCAATGATATCAAGAGCTTTAGCTTCATGATGGACATTGCCTGTCATCCACTCAAGGACCCAAGTCTTCGGATCCCTGTTGTAGCCTCGAATATGAAGAGTGGCATAGAATTGAAGCAGCAATTCTTCATTCTAGTGCTCCTTGTCAGTGATGAACTGCAACAGACCAGCATCTCTGAAACAGTCCAATGCTTCTTCGAGGCAGGGCAGACCAGCTATAGCTTCAGAGTCGAGGCGCATATGTGGAAATATGCGCCCTTGATTGTATAGGACATAGGAATAGTAGCTGCGCTGCTGATAGCTCCAGAACCAATCTGAGGAAATGTGCGGTCTGGTATAAGGGTTCTTGGAGCTGTTGAAGAAGGTATTATGTGCCACGAAGCCATTCGCATTGAAGACCCCACGTGAAGTGGCAGTGCCTGGGAAATGTGGAAGTCTTGGCTTGGGCTTTTGGACTTGAGGCCTGTGCTCGACGTGGTACTCAAATTGTGGACCAGCAGCAGGCGGAGGAGTCAGAATGGGCCATCAAACAATAACTGGCTGACCACGATCAAATGCCAGCTCCATTGTGTCAGGTCTTGGAGGGGAACAGGGGCATTGGCATTGTCTTCATGGGCTTCAAGGGCCACATGTGCTTCAGGTACTTGGACCTCAGGTGCTGCAGCATTGCCTTCAGGTGTTGCAGCATTGACTTCTGGTGCCTCATTGGCTTCTGGCGCCTCATTGGCTTCTGGCGCCATATTGGCGTCAACCATGACAACGTCATTGGCATCAACAGTGATGTGGGTGGTTACTTCAGGGTTGTTAACCTCCACTTCAGAAGCTGGAGGGTCGGTCACGTTCTCCTCGAGAACAACATCTTGGTGAGACGGGGATGTAGCAACTCTTGTGTCTATTGGGGCTTCTTCTTCATCTTCTTCTTCATCGGCTGATGCAGCCGGAATGTCTTCAGCCATTTTGGCTTCGGGTTCAGACACGTGCAATGTGGGAGTGACTTGGGGCCTTAGTCCTTTGCGAAGCCTGCATAATGCGGGCGACGCTTGTGGAGATGGAGTGTGCTGGGCCACAAAGTCATCATGATCTTGCACTGTTGGGGTAACTTGCGGTTGGGGAGAGCATGGCGTGTCTTGTCTCTATGGGTGATCAGCCCACGATGCATCCTGAGAAGTTGGCGTCAGAGGACGACCAATGCTGATGAGTTTGCTGTGCGTAAGCACAGGAGATCATACCAATTGGTGCTCGATCTGAGGAAGGACTTCATCATCTTCAACATTGTTATGGTGACCAATGTCTTCAGCAGCGGTGGGGTCAATTGCTAGAATGTCTTCAGCTTCAGGAGCCTCTATGGAAGCAGGCTCATGAATTACCATCCGTCGTTCTTGATGGGAAGAGGTAGGACGAGCAACCGAGATGGGCTCAACAATAAGGGGCTCTGTGGGAGCAGCCCGATCTTTCTTGGTTTTGCGCTTCTTCTTGGAGGGAGCGACATCAGAAGCTTCAGGATGTTTCCTCTTTCTGGCTTCAGCCTCGGCAGCCCTTGTCTTCTTTAATTCTGAAGCCACTATGGGGACCTTAGGCTTTGAGCCTATCATACTAGCTGGGAAGACAATGGGATGTGCTTCCTGCCTTGTTGCTTCAGGTTCGGCCACAGCTGGCTTCTTCTTCTTTGCAGCCATCCTGGGATCGATGCCAGGACGCTGTAGGATCGAAAGTATGTCTAGAGGGGGGTTATTAGACTACTTGATCAAATAAAAATCTAGCCTTTTCCCAATTTTAGTTCTTGACAGATTTTAGCTATCTTAGCACAAGTCAAGCAATCTCCACACAATTCAAGCAAGCATGCAAAAGAGTATATGAGCAGCGGAAAGTAAAGCATGCAACTTGCAAGAATGTAAAGGGAAGGGTTTGGAGGATTCAAACGCAATTGGAGACACGGATGTTTTTGTCGTGGTTCCGATAGGTGGTGCTATCGTACATCCACGTTGATGGAGACTTCAACCCATAGAGGGTAACGGTTGCGCGAGTCCACGGAGGGCTCCACCCACAAAGGGTCCACGAAGAAGCAACCTTGTCTATTCCATCACGGCCATCGCCCACAAAGGACTTGCCTCACTAGCGGTAGATCTTCACGAAGTAGGCGATCTCCTTGCCCTTACAAACTCCTTGGTTCAACTCCACAATCTTGTCGGAGGCTCCCAAGTGACAACTAGCCAATCTAGGAGACACCACTCTCCAAGAAGTAACAAATGGTGTGTTGATGATGAACTCCTTGCTCTTGTGCTTCAAATGATAGTCTCCCCAACACTCAACTCTCTCTCACAGGATTTGGATTTGGTGGAAAGAAGATTTGAGTGGAAAGCAACTTGGGGAAGGCTAGAGATCAAGATTCATATGGTTGGAATGGAATATCTTGACCTCAACACAAGTGTAGGTGGTTCTCTCTCAGAAAATGTGTATTGGAAGTGTAGGTATGTTCTGATGGCTCTCTCCACGAAAGAAGAGTGGGTGGAGGGGTATATATAGCCTCCACACAAAATCTAACCGTTACACACAATTTGCCAAACTCGGTGGGACCGAATGGTTAAACTCGGTCGGACCGATTCAGCAAACCTAGTGACCGTTAGGATTTTCGGTGGGACTGAGATGCAACTCGGTAGGACCGATATGGTTAGGGTTAGGGCATAACGTAATCTCGGTGTGACCGATTACACAAACTCGGTGGGACCGATTTTGGTAATAAGCTAACTAGAGAGTTGGCCACGTAAACTCGGTGGGACCGATTCGCTCATCTCGGTGAGACCGAAATGTTACAAAAGGGAAACAGAGAGTTTACATTGCAATCTCGATGGGACCGATCGCTCATCTCGGTAAGACCGAAACGTTGCAAAGGGAAACAGAGATATTACAATCCGATCTCGGTGAGACCGAGATCCCTATCGGTGAGACCGATTTGCCTAGGGTTAGTGGCAGTGGCTATGACATTTGAAACTCGGTGGCGCCAGATAGAAAGAATCGGTGGGGCCGAGTTTGACTTTTGGTTTAGGTCATGTGTGGATGTGGGAAGGTAGTTGAGGATTTTGGAGCATATCACTAAGCATTTTGAGCAAGCAAGCCATTAAGCAACACCTCATCCCTCCTTGATAGTATTGGCTTTTCCTATAGACTCAATGTGATCTTGGATCACTAAAATATAAAATGTAGAGTCTTGAGCTTCAAGCTTGAGCCAAACTTTTTGTCCTTAGAATTTTGAGGGATCCACTTTCCTCATCCATGCCATGCCATTCATTGAACTTTTCCTGAAATATTAATCTTGGAATAATGTTAGCTCAATGAGCTATATGTTGTTAGGAATTACCAAAACCACCCAGGGATAGTTGCACTTTCAATCTCCCCCTTTTTGGTAATTGATGACAACATATAGATCAAAGCTTCGACAAATGATAATAAGAGTGAAAGATATTGTCGCTTTGAGAAGTATGTGAAAAGCAAGAGCTCCCCCTAAATTTGTGCATATCTTAAGATTTGCTTTGGACTGCAAATGCACAATGAGTTAGGATCATGGGTTACTCTTCCATGTCACATACATCTTGGTGGAGCGCTCAAAATAATAAAGATTGAATACATGCACTCATCACCAAGCAAAGTGAATGATCATATAAGGATAAGTAAGATAATATCATCTAACAAGCATAAGTGTAGCTTATGATCAACCACATGATCATCAATGTCTCACAGATAATAGCATAGTATCTCAAGCAATCAAAAGACAAACAAAGTTCAACCACCAAAGCAAGAGAGAATAAAAAGCAACGCTCTCTCTCGAAGCCTATGATCTATACATGTTTCTCCCCCTTTGGCAACAAGTTACCAAAAAGTTCATAGAAAATGCATAGCACTAAAACGTCTCTCAAGCTTGGTCTTCAGGTGGTGGCGTAGAGATGGCTCCTTGGACAAAGACTTCAGTTGATGTGGATGGAGCTGAAGGAGTTGGTGCTGGAGCTGGTTGCGCTGAAGCTGTAGCTGGTGCAGATAAAGTGTCTCTAGTGTCTGGAACAGGCACTGCAGCAGACCTCTGAGCTCTAGGTACTCTGGCAAATGCATCAGTGGTTGTCTTGCCCTTCCTCTCCTGCATATCATCTTGAAGTTGCTCCACAATAGACTGAATCTCAGTTACCTTCACATCCAAGTCATAGAATTTTTGCTCCACGATCCTTTCCAAGCTCTCTTGGTTTTGAGTTAGGGTAGCCAGTCCCTTCTCAATCCTCAGAGTGGTAGCCAAGCTGACCTTTCTTGCTCTTCAGGAGATACTGAGATGCTTCTTCAGTAGTTGGCATCCTTGCAGCCTTTTCAGCTTTTGCCTTCTCCTTCTTGGCTTGTGCGTGCACAGAAGATGGTTCATCCTCGTTCATAACCACAATGTTGTTCTTGAAGTCTGGATAGATAGGCATGTGCTCCTTGTCCAGCAGATATGTACCAGTGCCCATCTTGGAGTTGATTAGCTCCTGGATCTGTGGGGCATACCCACAACTCCTCTTCTGATCTGCAGTCGTCCTCTTGATAGTTTCAACTATTAGGCTCATGGCTTTGAACTTCTGTGGGACATCAAAGATGTGAAGCAAGTTAATTGCATGGCCTCTGATCATCTTGTGATCACCAGACTTTGGCAAGAGAGTGTGCCTGAGGATCCAGTTGATGGTTGGCAAGCCTGACAGAAGGTAATGTACAGATCCAAACTTATGTGTCTCAAGAGCGGCATCTTGGATCTCCTTGTACATGTGTGCCATTGTGTTGTGATCCTTCTTCTTGTTGGCATAGACATCCAAGTCATCTTCACTCTCTTTTGGGGCATTGATCAACTTCGCCCATTCAGCAATCGTGGACTGGTACCTCGTACCTTCAGACATCCAGACAATCCTTCCATCTGGGTAGAAATGAGTTGTGGAGTAGAACTGCATGATGAGCTCATCATTCCATTTTGTGAGCTTCTAAGCCACAAACTCATCGACTCCACAAGCCTTGAAATTATCATGTACACCTGGATAGTGATCCTCATTCTCCTTGATGTAGTCCCAGTCGACCCATCTCATGTCACACAATATGGGCTTCTTGTCAAGCAACACTGTCTCACAGAAGTCCTGATGTTCCTTTGTATGGAACCTGTAATCCACAGTAGTCCTTCTCCTGGTAGCATATGGATCTGACTCTCTCCATAGCCTCAGACCTGAGTCCTTCCTTATCTTCATGTTCTCAGCTACTGGATGAGCATCATTGTGATCTGGGATTTTGGGTTTGAGCTTCCTCAGGACTTGTCCTTCATCATCTTCATCAGCAGCAACTTCAGGCACTGGGGCCTTGTTCTTCTCAGCAGCTGGTATACCCCTGGTATTCCTCTTAGGTGCACTCTTGGGCTTGGAGGCTGCTTTGGGTGCTTCTTTGGGCTTTGATGTTGCAGCCCCTAACTTTATAGCATCACCCATCATCTTTTGTGCCTTGGGTGCTGGTGCAGCAACCTCTTCTTCCTCTTCCTCTTCAGAATATCCCATGATTGAGGATCTCCCAAGCACTCTAGCAGTGGTCTTTTTGATCCTCTCCTTCCTCTTCTTCCCTTCTGCAGCAACCTCTTTGGGTTCAGATCCCAAAGGGACTTGAGTAGATGCTCTGGCCTTAGACATTGGAATTCTCTTTGCAGGAACCTTTTGCTTCATGCCTGGCTTGGTGGCAGTAGCAGTGCTATATTCCTTCTTAACCACTTTCTTCTTGGAAGTGGCCTCATCCTCAACTGCCACATAGTCTTCATCCTCAGATTCAGAGGTCTTCTTCTTTCTGGCCCTGGTGGCAGCTTTGGGTAATTTGCTTGGGGTGCTCCTGCTACCATCATCTGAACTGCTAGAGGGACTAGTGCCCTCACTCAGGTGAACCTGCTCCTCTGACATGTCCTGGCTGTCACTCTGATCAGAAATATTGCAAACACTGGCAGCAGACCCTATGAATAGATATAGATGAGATAGAGTGGATGAGCATCACAAAATGCAGAGGTTTTTGCAAAAGAATGAGTCAAAAACTTAGTTTTAGTTTTCCACAAAAAGCATTTCGGATCAACCGATTTGTAAACTCGGTGATACCGAAGCAGCCGTTGGAACCTAAACTAGTGAACTCGGTCAGACCGAGTCACAGTTCGGTGGCACCGAGACTGCTAGGGTTTCACAAAGTCTTGAACTCGGTCACACCGATTTGCAATTCTCGGCCAGACCGAAAATTACATGTGCAATGGCCTAAGCCGAATCGGTGGTACCGAGTTCCGCAACTCGGTGGGTCCGAGATGGTTTCGGCGGAAACCTAACCCTAAATTTTCAATTCACGACTAAACTACGGAGTGTTTTGACTGGATAAGAATGATCTCAATCGTGGCAAGATACATGGAGAACACAATGTGCTAGGAATCAGATAGGGATAGCACAGTGATCGAGTTCATACCCTAGTTCGGCGATGAACTTGCTACGGCGGCAACGGCGGGGATGATTCCTGTTGATGGCGGCGGAGACCAGCGGCAGGAGGCGGCTGGCGACGAGGAAGACGATCCGGAGACCCTAGAGGCAGAGCGGGCTAAGCGCGGGTCGAGGAGGTTCAGAAAGTTTTCCAAAATTTGACTCGTGGGTATATATAGCCCGACCCTGTCGGTGTGACCGAGTGTAACAACTCGGTGGCACCGAGATTCATAACTGCAATCAGTTACTGAAACTCGGTGTGACCGAAAGGTTCAAATCGGTTGCACCGAGATTGAAAACCTAGATCGACTTAGTGATCTCGGTATGACCGAAATGGATGAATCGGTCAGACCGAAATGCATAAAGAAGTTTTGAAAGTTTAAGTCTATGACGAATCGGGGACTCCGAGTGCTCCTCACACAGAGTGGTTCGAATCTGACTTGATCAAATTTTGTGATGTAGCATGAATAGAGTTTGAGACGAGAAAAGCATAGATAGCTAGAGAGGGTTCTTAGGTATTCTTGTCCATCCACTTGGCAAAAGAAAATAAAACCAATCAATCAAAACAACAAGTGGATGTCCTCAAATGAGTAAAATGTGCAATCAACATACTCACACAATAAAATGGCAATTGAAATATGTGGCAAAGCATGCACAACCAATTCTAGCATCTATCAAACAATTTGCGACGACTAGGTCATCTATATATGAGTATATTGACTTAGGAGTCAAATGAGAACATTTGATCATAGGTCATACTCATCGTTTAAGCACAAGTGGGGTTACCACTTTTACATAAAGCATTGTTGTGTTCACACCATTAGAGTTGCTTTAGCTCAATTCTTAGAGTAAAGCTCCCCCCAGATGTGAGATCCCCCCTAAGAGGGATGAACTAACCTTGGGTTTTGTCGATGATGACTTCATGTAGATGTTGAAGATGTGGATGCTCAATGTTGATGTAGATCATTTGAAGCTATCCATTGGAGTGAGTTGCACTTTCAATACCTACACGGGTTAGTCCCACAAGGAACAAACAAGGATATCCATAGACATAAAGTGATGCACAGACAAGATGATGTCTATGAAAGCTTTTAGGTTACCTTGTCCCTTGTCTTACCAACAAGAGGGTTTGTGACTCCTTGAACTAGTGCAAGATGTGGAAGTTGATTGCACTTGTTCTTGCCAAGATGATAAGAGTGAAGTATGTTGGCGGAGTCACCCTCAAGAACTCTCTAGTTCTTCTTCTTCGGGATCCACACCATCTTGATGGGAATCCTCGGTGTTGTAGTTGTACTTGATGAAGTGGAACTTGAAGTAGTCTTGGGAACCCACTTGACCAAGGCCTTAGGAGCTTCTTCAAATGCATCAATTTCCTCTTAAAGCTTGTCCTTGCCTTTTTGCTTGTGGTCTTGTGGTGGAAGATCATCTTGAGCTTGTGTCCCTTTGAAAGAAGTAGGGTCATACTGTTGGGGAACGTTGCAGAAAACAAAAAATTTCCTACGGTTTCACCAAGATCCATCTAGGAGTTAATCTAGCAATGAGTGATTAGATGCATCTACGTACCTTGTAGATCGCGAGCGGAAGCGTTCAAAGAACGGGGATGAGGGAGTCGTACTCGACGTGATTCGAATCACCGAAGATCCTAGCACCGAACGGACGGCACCTCCGCGTTCAACACACGTACGGAACAGCCACGTCTCCTCCTTCTTGATCCAGCAAGGGGGAAGGAGAGGTTGAGAAAGATGGCTCCAGCAGCAGCACGACGGCGTGGTGATGATGGAGCTGCAGTACTCTGGCAGGGCTTCGCCAAGCACTATGGAAGAGGAGGAGTTGGAGAGGGAGAGGGAGGCACCAAAGGCAAGGGGTGAGAAGTCCTCCATATCCCCACTATATATAGGAGGGCCAAGGGGGGGCGCCGGCCCTAGGAGATCTAATCTCCTAGGGGGTGCGGCCAAGGGGGGGGGGGGAATCCCTCCTCCCCAAGGCACCTAGGAGGTGCCTTCCCCTCCTAGGACTCTTCCTCCTTGAAACCCTAGGCGCATGGGCCTCTTGGGGCTGGTGCCCTTGGCCCATGTAGGCCAAGGCGCACCCCCTACAGCCCATGTGGCCCCTGGGACAGGTGGCCCCACCCGATGGACCCCCGGGACCCTTCCGGTGGTCCCGGTACAATACCGATGACCCCGAAACTTGTCCCGATGGCCGAAATAGGACTTCCCATATATAAATCTTTACCTCCGGACCATTCCGGAACAACTCGTGACGTCCGGGATCTCATCCGGGACTCCGAACAACATTCGGGTTACTGCATATACATATCCCTACAACCCTAGCGTCACCGAACCTTAAGTGTGTAGACCCTACGGGTTCGGGAGACATGCAGACATGACCGAGATCGCTCTCCGGTCAATAACCAACAGCGGGATCTGGATACCCATGTTGGCTCCCACATGCTCCTCGATGATCTCATCGGATGAACCACGATGTCGAGGATTCAAACAACCCCGTATACAATTCCCTTTGTCAATCGGTATGTTACTTGCCCGAGATCCGATCGTCGGTATCCCAATACCTCGTTCAATCTCGTTACCGGCAAGTCACTTTACTCGTACCGTAATGCATGATCCCGTGACCAGACACTTGGTCACTTTGAGCTCATTATGATGATTACCGAGTGGGCCCAGTGATACCTCTCCGTCATACGAAGTGACAAATCCCAGTCTCGATCCGTGTCAACCCAACAGACACTTTCGGAGATACCCGTAGTATACCTTTATAGTCACCCAGTTACGTTGTGATGTTTGGTACACCCAAAGCACTCCTATGGTATCCGGGAGTTACACGATCTCATGGTCTAAGGAAAGGATACTTGACATTGGAAAACTCTAGCAAACGATCTATACGATCTTGTGCTATGTTTAGGATTGGGTCTTGTCCATCACATCATTCTCCTAATGATGTGATCCCGTTATCAATGACATCCAATGTCCATAGTCAGGAAACCATGACTATCTGTTGATCAACGAGCTAGTCAACTAGAGGCTTACTAGGGACATGTTGGTGTCTATTATTCACACATGTATTACGATTTCCGGATAACACAATTATAGCATGAATAAAGACAATTATCATGAACAAGGAAATATAATAATAATGCTTTTATTATTGCCTCTAGGGCATATTTCCAACAGTCTCCCACTTGCACTAGAGTCAATAATCTAGTTACATTGTGATGAATCGAACACCCATGGAATTCTGGTGTTGATCATGTTTTGCTCTAGGGAGAGGTTTAGTCAATGGATCTGCTACATTCAGGTCCGTATGTACTTTACAAATCTCTATGTCTCCATCTTGAACATTTTCACGAATGGAGTTGAAGCGACGCTTGATGTGCCTTGTCTTCTTGTGAAACCTGGGCTCCTTGGCAAGTGCAATAGCTCCAGTGTTGTCACAGAAGAGCTTGATTGGCCCCGACGCATTGGGTATGACTCCTAGGTCGGTGATGAACTCCTTCACCCAAATTGCTTCATGCGCTGCCTTCGAGGCTGCCATGTACTCCGCTTCACATGTAGATCCTGCCACGACGCTCTGCTTGCAACTGCACCAGCTTACTGCCCCACCATTCAAAATATACACGTATCCGGTTTGTGACTTAGAGTCATCCAGATCTGTGTCGAAGCTAGCGTCGACGTAACCTTTTACGACGAGCTCTTCGTCACCTCCATAAACGAGAAACATTTCCTTAGTCCTTTTCAGGTACTTCAGGATATTCTTGACCGCTGTCCAGTGTTCCTTGCCGGGATTACTTTGGTACCTTCCTACCAAACTTACGGCAAGGTTTACATCAGGTCTGGTACACAGCATGGCATACATAATAGAACCTATGGCTGAGGCATAGGGGATGACACTCATCTCTTCTATATCTTCTACCGTGGTCGGACATTGAGCTGAGCTCAATTTCACACCTTGTAACACAGGCAAGAACCCCTTCTTAGAATGATCCATATTGAATTTCCTCAATATCTTATCAAGGTATGTGCTTTGTGAAAGACCTATGAGGCGTCTTGATCTATCTCTGTAGATCTTGATGCCTAATATATAAGCAGCTTCTCTAAGGTCCTTCATTGAAAAACTTTTATTCAAGTAGGCCTTAATGCTGTCCAAGAGTTCTATATCGTTTCCCATCAAAAGTATGTCATCTACATATAATATGAGAAATGCTACAGAGCTCCCACTCACTTTCTTGTAAACACAAGCTTCTCCATAAGTCTGCATAAACCCAAACGCTTTGATCATCTCATCAAAGCGAATGTTCCAACTCCGAGATGCTTGCACCAGCCCATAAATCGAGCGTTGGAGCTTGCACACCTTGTCAGCATTCTTAGGATCGACAAAACCTTCCGGCTGCATCATATACAATTCTTCCTTAAGGAAACCATTAAGGAATGCCGTTTTGACGTCCATTTGCCATATTTCATAATCGTAGAATGCGGCAATTGCTAACATGATTCGGACGGACTTTAGCTTCGCTACCGGTGAGAAAGTCTCATCGTAGTCAACCCTTGAACTTGTCGATAACCCTTAGCGACAAGCCGAGCTTTATAGATGGTCACATTACCATCCGCGTCTGTCTTCTTCTTAAAGATCCATTTATTTTCTATGGCTCGCCGCTCTACGGGCAAGTCAGTCAAAGTCCATACTTCGTTTTCATACATGGATCCTATCTCGGATTTCATGGCTTCTAGCCATTTGTCGGAATCCGGGCCCGCCATCGCTTCTTCATAGTTCGAAGGTTCACCGTTGTCTAACAACATGATTTCCAAGACAGGGTTGCCGTAGCACTCTGGTGCGGAACGTGTCCTTGTGGACCTTCGAATTTCAGTAGGAGCTTGATCAGAAGTATCTTGATCATCATCATTAACTTCCTCTCTAGTCGGTGCAGGCACCTCAGGAACATTTTCTTGAGTTGCGCCATTTTCCGGTTCAAGAGGTAATACTTCATCAAGTTCTCCTTTCCTCCCACTTACTTCTTTCGAGAGAAACTCTTTCTCTAGAAAGGACCCATTCTTGGCAACAAAGATCTTGCCTTCGGATCTGAGGTAGAAGATATACCCAATAGTTTCTTTAGGGTATCCTATGAAGACGCATTTTTCCGATTTGGGTTCGAGCTTTTCAAGTTGAAGTTTCCTGACATAAGCATCGCATCCCCAAACTTTTAGAAACGACAGCTTAGGTTTCTTCCCAAACCATAATTCAAACGGTGTCGTCTCAACGGATTTCGACGGTGCCCTATTTAAAGTGAATGCGGCAGTCTCTAAAGCATACCCCCAAAAAGATAACGGTAAATCGGCAAGAGACATCATAGATCGCACCATATCCAATAGAGTGCGATTACGACGTTCGGACACACCATTACGCTGAGGTGTTCTAGGCGGCGTGAGTTGTGAAACTATTCCACATTTTCTTAAGTGTGTGCCAAACTCGTGACTCAAGTATTCTCCTCCACGATCTGATCGTAGGAACTTGATTTTCCTGTCACGTTGATTTTCAACCTCACTCTGAAATTCCTTGAACTTTTCAAAGGTCTCAGACTTGTGTTTCATTAAGTAGACATACCCATGTCTACTCAAGTCATCAGTGAGGGTGAGAACATAACGATAGCCACCGCGAGCCTCAACACTCATTGGACCGCACACATCAGTATGTATGATTTCCAATAAGTTGGTTGCTCGCTCCATTGTTCCTGAGAACGGAGTCTTGGTCATTTTACCCATGAGGCATGGTTCGCACGTGTCAAATGATTCATAATCAAGAGACTCTAAAAGTCCATCAGCATGGAGCTTCTTCATGCGTTTGACACCTATGTGACCAAGGCGGCAGTGCCACAAGTATGTGGGACTATCATTATCAATCTTACATCTTTTGGTACTTACACTATGAATATGTGTAGCATTACGCTCGAGATTCATAAAGAATAAACCATTCACCATCAGAGCATGACCATAAAACATATCTCTCATATAAATAGCACAACCATTATTCTCGGATTTAAATGAGTAGCCATCTCGAATTAAACGAGATCCTGATACAATGTTCATGCTCAAACTTGGCACTAAATAACAATTATTGAGGTTCAAAACTAATCCCGTAGGTAAATGTAGAGGTAGCGTGCCGACGGCGATCACATCGACCTTGGAACCATTCCCGACGCGCATCGTCACCTCGTCCCTCGCCAGTCTCCGTTTATTCCGCAGCTCCTGTTTTGAGTTACAAATGTGAGAAACCGCACTGGTATCAAATACCCAGGAGCTACTATGAGTACTGGTAAGGTACACATCAATTACATGTATATCACATATACCTTTCGTTTTGCCGGCCTTCTTGTTCGCTAAGTATTTGGGGCAGTTCCGCTTCCAGTGACCACTTTCCTTGCAATAAAAGCACTCAGTCTCGGGCTTGGGTCCATTCTTTGGCTTCTTCCCGGCAGCTTGCTTGTCGGGCGCGGCAACTCCCTTGCCGTCCTTCTTGAAGTTCTTTTTACCCTTGCCCTTCTTGAACTTAGTGGTTTTATTGACCATCAATACTTGATGTTCCTTCTTGACTTCTACCTCTGTTGATTTCAGCATAGCAAATACTTCAGGAATGGTCTTTTCCATCCCCTGCATATTGAAGTTCATCACAAAGCTCTTGTAGCTCGGTGGAAGCGACTGAAGGATTCTGTCAATGACCGCGTCATCTGGGAGATTAACTCCCAGCTGAGTCAAGCGGCTATGTAACCCAGACATAGTGAGTATGTTCTCACTGACAGAACTATTTTCCTCCATCTTACAGCTGAAGAATTTGTCGGAGACTTCATATCTCTCGACCCGGGCATGAGCTTGAAAAACCATTTTCAGCTCTTCGAACATCTCATATGCTCCATGTCTCTCAAAACGCTTTTGGAGCCCCGGCTCTAAGCTGTAAAGCATGCCGCACTGAACGAGGGAGTAGTCATCGGTACGTGCCTGCCAAGCGTTCATAACGTCTTGTTCTGCAGGGAGAACAGGTGCATCACCTAGCGGTGCTTGTAGGACATAATCTTTCTTGGCAGCTATGAGGATGATCCTCAGGTTCCGGACCCAGTCCGTGTAGTTGCTGCCATTGTCTTTCAGCTTGGTTTTCTCTAGGAACGCGTTGAAGTTGAGGACTACGTTGGCCATTTGATCTACAAGACATATTGTAAAGATTTTAGACTAAGTTCATGATAATTAAGTTCATCTAATCAAATTATAATGAACTCCCACTTAGATAGACATCCCTCTTCTAGTCATCTAAGTATAACATGATCCGAGTTAGCTAGGCGTGTCCGATCATCACATGAGATGGACTAGTCAACGTCGGTGAACATCTTCATGTTGATCGTATCTTCTATACGACTCATGCTCGACCTTTCGGTCTTCTGTGTTCCGAGGCCATGTCTATGCACATGCTAGGCTCGTCAAGTCAACCTAAGTGTATTGCGTGTGTAAATCTGTCTTACACCCGTTGTATGTGAACGTTAGAATCTATCACACCCGATCATCACGTGGTGCTTCGAAACAACGAACTGTCGCAACGGTGCACAGTTAGGGGGAACAGTTTCTTGAAATTATTATGAGGGATCATCTTATTTACTACCGTCGTTCTAAGCAAACAAGATGCAAAACATGATAAACATCACATGCAATCAAATAATAATAGTGACATGATATGGCCAATATTACATAGCTCCTTTGATCTCCATCTTGGGGCTCCATGATCATCTTGTCACCGGCATGACACCATGATCTCCATCATCATGATCTCCATCATTGTGTCTCCATGAAGTTGCTCGCCAACTATTACTTCTACTACTAAGGCTAACGCGTTTAGCAATAAAGTAAAGTAATTTACATGGCGTTTCTCAATGACACGCAGGTCATACAAAATAAAGACAACTCCTATGGCTCCTGCCGGTTGTCATACTCATCAACATGCAAGTCGTGATTCCTATTACAATAGCATGAACATCTCATACATCACATATAGATCATTCATCATTCATCACAACTTTGGCCATATCATATCACAAAGCACTTGCTGCAAAAACAAGTTAGACGTCCTCTAATTGTTGTTGCAAGTTTTACGTGGCTGAAGTAGGGTTCTAGCAAGAACGTTTTCTTACCTACGTGAAAGCCACAACGTGATTTGTCAACTTCTATTTACCCTTCATAAGGACCCTTTTCATCGAATCCGCTCCAACTAAAGTGGGAGAGACAGACACCCGCCAGCCACCTTTATGCAACTTGTGCATGTTAGTCGGTGGAACCGGTCTCACGTAAGCGTACGTGTAAGGTTGGTCCGGGCCGCTTCATCCCACAATACCGTTGAAGCAAGATAAGACTAGTAGCGGCAAGAAAGTTGACAACATCTACGCCCACAACAAATTGTGTTCTACTCGCGCAAGAAGAACTACGCATAGACCTAGCTCATGATGCCACTGTTGGGGAACGTTGCAGAAAACAAAAATTTTCCTACGGTTTCACCAAGATCCATCTAGGAGTTCATCTAGCAACGAGTGATTAGATGCATCTACGTACCTTGTAGATCGCGAGCGGAAGCGTTCAAAGAACAGGGATGAGGGAGTCGTACTCGACGTGATTCGAATCACCGAAGATCCTAGCACCGAACGGACGGCACCTCCGCGTTCAACACACGTACGGAACAGCCACGTCTCCTCCTTCTTGATCCAGCAAGGGGGAAGGAGAGGTTGAGGAAGATGGCTCCAGCAGCAGCACGACGGCATGGTGATGATGGAGCTGCAGTACTCCGGCAGGGCTTCGCCAAGCACTATGGAGGAGGAGGAGGAGTTGGAGAGGGAGAGGGAGGCACCAAAGGCAAGGGGTGAGAAGTCCTCCATATCCCCACTATATATAGGAGGGACAAGGGGGGGGGGGCTCCGGCCCTAGGAGATCTAATCTCCTAGGGGGGTGCGGCCAAGGGGGAGGAATCCCTCCTCCCCAAGGCACCTAGGAGGTGCCTTCCCCTCCTAGGACTCTTCCTCCTTGAAACCCTAGGTGCATGGGCCTCTTGGGGCTGGTGCCCTTGGCCCATGTAGGCCGAGGCGCACCCCCTACAGCCCATGTGGCCCCCCGGGACAGGTGGCCCCACCTGGTGGATCCCCGGGACCCTTCTGGTGGTCCCGGTACAATACCGATGACCCCGAAACTTGTCCCGATGGCCGAAATAGGACTTCCCATATATAAATCTTTACCTCCGGACCATTTCGGAACTCCTCGTGATGTCCGGGATCTCATCCGGGACTCCGAACAACATTCGGGTTACTGCATATACATATCACTACAACCCTAGCGTCACCGAACCTTAAGTGTGTAGACCCTACGGGTTCGGGAGACATGCAGACATGATCGAGATCGCTCTCTGGTCAATAACCAATAGCGGGATCTGGATACCCATGTTGGCTCCCACATGCTCCTCGATGATCTCATCGGATGAACCATGATGTCGAGGATTCAAACAACCCCGTATACAATTCCCTTTGTCAATCGGTATGTTACTTGCCCGAGATCCGATCGTCGGTATCCCAATACCTCGTTCAATCTCGTTACCGGCAAGTCACTTTACTCGTACCGTAATGCATGATCCCGTGACCAGACACTTGGTCACTTTGAGCTCATTATGATGATGCATTACCGAGTGGGCCCAGTGATACCTCTCCGTCATACGGAGTGACAAATCCCAGTCTCGATCCGTGTCAACCCAACAGACACTTTCGGAGATACCCGTAGTATACCTTTATAGTCACCCAGTTACGTTGTGACGTTTGGTACACCCAAAGCACTCCTACGGTATCTGGGAGTTACACGATCTCATGGTCTAAGGAAAGGATACTTGACATTGGAAAACTCTAGCAAACGAACTATACGATCTTGTGCTATGTTTAGGATTGGGTCTTGTCCATCACATCATTCTCCTAATGATGTGATCCCGTTATCAATGACATCCAATGTCCATAGTCAGGAAACCATGACTATCTGTTGATCAACGAGCTAGTCAACTAGAGGCTTACTAGGGACATGTTGGTGTCTATTATTCACACATGTATTACGATTTCCGGATAACACAATTATAGCATGAATGAAGACAATTATCATGAACAAGGAAATATAATAATAATGCTTTTATTATTGCCTCTAGGGCATATTTCCAACACATACTTCTCTTGTTGAGGAACAAACTTCGTCTTGGGGTATTGATCTTCTTCCCACTCAACTCCATTGGCATTGAACTTTCGTTCAAAACCAACACCTTGATTCTTCCGGTTCCTTCCTTGCTTGCGTACAATTTCCTCGAATTGCTTACTTCCGGCAAGGCTCTTGTAAACACCTTTCTCTATAATTCCCTTCAATAAGCTATTTTCTTGCTCAAGTGTAACTTGGCTAAGAGAATCATTAGTGGAATCAAGAGAACTACTAGAAGCAACAATATTGGATTTAGCATGATTATTGTTACTACTAGAGGAAGAATATTTCTTGTTCTTGTTACTAGACTTGACTTGAGGCATGTAAGTTGATAAGAGTAAACACTTGGCAATGTAAGAAGAACTTTTCTTACGAAGATCATCATTGATTGCTTTTAAGAACTCATGCTCTTGCTCAAGGTTGAGCTTTTCAAAGCGTAATTTCTCATGAGTCCTTAAAAGTTCTCGATGATCTCCTAAGATAGTTTCATGAGCTAACTTAAGAGTGTTTAGTTCTTTAGTTAGAGACTCAATCCTCTCCTTATCATTGTCATTCGTTTTATCTTGATTAGCATGATTAATTGACGTTTCATCACAGTATTCATCACTAGAGTTGTCAACAAGTAAATCATCATCACCTAACAAGTCATCTTCATCACTATTGAAATCAACATACTCGGGGTGTGATACCTTTGGGCCTTTAGCCATGAAGCATGTTCCAACTCCTTCATTTTGTGAGTCAAATATGTCGTAGGAGTTGGTTGTCACAGGTGCTAGACCGGCAACACCTTCATTTGAGTATATTCGGAGTCGGAGTGATAGCTTCTCTGGGAGTGGTTGTCGGAGTCGGAGCCGGATACCCATTCACCAACATGAGCTTGATGTCTTCATTTTGTGTAGCTCCTTGATGACTTGTCCTTTCTTTCCGAATCCTTGCTTCTCCGTGAGGGTCTTCGTTCATAACGATCATCTCTACTCCTTCTTTCTCTAGATGGTGATTCTTCTCTTCTACTTCTTCTCTTGGGAGAATCTTCTCTTCTCTTGTAGGGGGTCGTACACTCATTGGAATAGTGTCCAGGCCTTCCACAATTGTAGCAGTTTCGCTCTCGACTAGAAGATCTTTTGTCATTGTAGGATCTTGACTTGGAGCTTCTCTCTTTGCTTCTACTCTTGTAGAACTTGTTGAAGTTCTTCACCATTAAGTTCAATTTTTCATTGCAGGTTTTTTTCTCACTCAATGATGTGGGGGCTTCACATGAGGCTTTGTAAGCACCACTTGATTTGTTGTGAAGTTCCTCTTTATCCTTGAGTGACATCTCATGAGCAACAATTCTTCCGATGACTTCCGTTGGCTTGAGATCTTTGTAATTTGGCATCATTTGGATCAATGTGCACACGGTATCATATTTTCCATCCAAGGCTCTTAGGATCTTCTTGATGATGAATCTATCGGTCATCTCTTCACTCCCTAAGCCGGCAATCTCAGTTGTGATAAGAGCAAGCCTAGAGTACATTTCAGCAACACCTTCACCATCCTTCATTTTGAACTTGTCAACTTGACTTTAAAGCACATCCAATTTGGATTCCTTGACGGAGTCGGTACCTTCGTGCATATCAATCAAAGTATCCCAAATTTCCTTTGCATTCTCAAGACGGCTGATTTTGTTGAATTCTTCGGGGCACAATCCGTTGAAGAGGATATCACAAGCTTGAGCGTTGTATTGCAGTATTTTCAACTCTTCCGCGGTGGCTTCACGGTTCGGTTCTTTCCCATCAAAGAATTCACCTTGCAAGCCAATACACACAATAGCCCAAACAGCGGGGTTATGTCCAAGAATATGCATTTTCATCTTATGCTTCCAACTAGCAAAATTAGTGCCATCAAAGTAAGGACCTCTACGGTGATAATTTCCCTCGCTAGACGCCATACTCTCCTAGGTTGTGAAACCAAGGCTATGACCGCCAAAAGCTATGGAAATCAAAGCAAATGGAGACCAAAGCTCTGATACCACTTGTAGGATCGAAAGTATGTCTAGAGGGGGGGTGATTAGACTACTTGACCAAATAAAAATCTAGCCTTTTCCCAATTTTAGTTCTTGGCAGATTTTAGCAATCTTAGCACAAGTCAAGCAATCTCCACACAATTCAAGCAAGCATGCAAAAGAGTATATGAGCAGCGGAAAGTAAAGCATGCAACTTGCAAGAATGTAAAGGGAAGGGTTTGGAGGATTCAAACGCAATTGGAGACACGGATGTTTTTGTCGTGGTTCCAATAGGTGGTGCTATCGTACATCCACGTTGATGGAGACTTCAACCCACGGAGGGTAACGATTGCGCGAGTCCACGGAGGGCTCCACCCACGAAGGGTCCACGAAGAAGCAACCTTGTCTATTCCATCACAGCCGTCGCCCACGAAGGACTTGCCTCACTAGCGGTAGATCTTCACGAAGTAGGCGATCTCCTTGCCCTTACAAACTCCTTGGTTCAACTCCACAATCTTGTCGGGGGCTCCCAAGTGACACCTAGCCAATCTAGGAGACACCACTCTCCAAGAAGTAACAAATGGTGTGTTGATGATGAACTCCTTGCTCTTGTGCTTCAAATGATAGTCTCCCCAACACTCAACTCTCTCTCACAGGATTTGGATTTGGTGGAAAGAAGATTTGAGTGGAAAGCAACTTGGGGAAGGCTAGAGATCAAGATTCATATGGTTGGAATGGAATATCTTGACCTCAACACAAGTGTAGGTGGTTCTCTCTCAGAAAATGTGTATTGGAAGTGTAGGTATGTTCTGATGGCTCTCTCCATGAATGAAGAGTGGGTGGAGGGGTATATATAGCCTCCACACAAAATCTAACCGTTACACACAATTTTCCAAACTCGGTGGGACCGAATGGTTAAACTCGGTCGGACCGATTCAGCAAACCTAGTGACCGTTAGGATTTTCGGTCGGACTGAGATGCAACTCGGTAGGACCGATATGGTTAGGGTTAGGGCATAACGTAATCTCGATGTGACCGATTACACAAACTCGGTGGGACCGATTTTGGTAATAAGCTAACCAGAGAGTTGGTCAGGTAAACTCAGTGGGACCGATTCGCTCATCTCGGTGAGACCGAAATGTTACAAAAGGGAAACAGAGAGTTTACATTGCAATCTCGATGGGACCGATCGCTCATCTCGGTAAGACCAAAACGTTACGAAGGGAAACAGAGAGATTACAATCCCATCTCAGTGAGACCGAGATCCCTGTCGGTGAAACCGATTTGCCTAGGGTTAGTGGCAATGGCTATGACATTTGAAACTTGGTGGCGCCGGATAGAAAGAATCGGTGGGGCCGAGTTTGACTTTTGGTTTAGGTCATATGTGGATGTGGGAAGGTAGTTGAGGATTTTGGAGCATATCACTAAGCATTTTGAGCAAGCAAGCCATTAAGCAACACCTCATCCCTCCTTGATAGTATTGGCTTTTCCTATAGACTCAATGTGATCTTGGATCACTAAAATATAAAATGTAGAGTCTTGAGCTTCAAGCTTGAGCCAAACTTTTTGTCCTTAGAATTTTGAGGGATCCACTTTCCTCATCCATGCCATGCCATTCATTGAACTTTTCCTGAATATTAATCTTGGAATAATGTTAGCTCAATGAGCTATATGTTGTTAGGAATTACCAAAACCACCCAGGGATAGTTGCACTTTCAGACGCCCAAGAGCCTTGCGCTTTTTAGCTTCATTGTAGGCTTGCACGCACTTGTCAGCCAGACTCTTCATGCGCTCATGAGAACCTTTAGCTTCTTTGCGTTTCTTGAGAAAGGCTTCCTTGAGCTCGTCCAGCATAGTCTTGAAGTTCTTGACATCTTGCACGCTGAGCTTTGTCGTGTGCTGCTTGAACTGAGCTTTCTCATAGTCGATCTTTTGCTTCAGTTCAACGATGCGCTGAGCTAGAGCTAGCTCAGAAGCAATGGTGCCAGTGAAAGCGACGCTGAGGCCAATTGGAAGTTGCAGATCATCAAAGCTGAGATTGGGGGTTTCAAACCACTCATCAATGAAGTTGTGAAGGATTGCTACGTCAAAGAGAGGAAAATCATTGAAGATTTCTGCTTCTTCTTTGCTCTTGATCAGTTGCTCAAGAGCGTCATCTGCAAGATCTTCATCGCTGGACAGATCAATGGTGTCATTGCGCAGAATAGCAACAGCAGTCAGTTCTTGGCTGGTGGGTTGCAAGGGCATCTTTACTCTCGAGGGCTTGGAGATGCGTGACAAATCTTCAGACTGCACACTGTGTTCAGGAGGTGCAGTGGCCAGAGGCTTCGCATGTAAGACCTTTGGTGCAGGAGCAGGCTTTGAAGCTTTAGGCTTCTTCAGTTTCTTTGGCTTCGGCGGTGCAGGCGCTTCATCAGATTCAGCGTCATCTGCAGGCTCATCCACGGCTGTCCCTTGAACCATGATATGAGTGATGAGACCTTCCAGGTTGTAGAAGGGCCCACCAAGATTGGGTTCAGCTTCGCGTGTGCCAGCACGAGGAGCAGAGGGGCCTGGATTGAAGTCTAAGCCTCGTGACTTCTTGTTCTCTTTGGCCGAGTTCCTGACAAACTGAAGGTTGCGCTTGAACAAATTATCATCACGGCACCACAGTAATGAAGATGGGTCTGCATCCGCAGGCTGCTGTCCACAGACCATGCAAGGATAGAAGCCTTGTTCAATGGCTTCAGCTCTGGACTTGGGTTGAAGATTTCTGTATAGAATGTCTCCCCATGGTCGTTTGATGGCATTCTTCTCAGCATACTCCTGGGTCACGAACCTGTACTTGAACCACTGTTCTGCCCAATATCTTCGAATCCATTGGATTCGAGTTTTTTGCTGATTGTAGTCCTCCTCTGGATCTGTCTTGTACAGCTCATAGAGGTCAGGAGGCAAATCTCTTGAGGTGTTGCCACGACGCTGTCTACCACCCTTTCTTGTAGGTTTCTCTGGTGCCATGAAGCTTAAACTGAAGGGCTTCAACACGTTTAAAGGCTTCAAAGGCTTCCGCTTTCTGGTCAAACAAGAACTAGCTTCGGGAGAGTTAATGTGATGATGTAAGAATTCTGCAAACGAATGCAGACTATGAGAACCAAGGGATTCTCCCACGGACATGTACCTGTGACAGCATTAAGGTGCGAGGAAAGGGGAAGAGGTCATATGCATTCTCAGAAGATTTTGAAGATAAATCAGTTTAGAAGACATTGACCTCATAGTGCGAAGACATTCACTCATAGATAGAGAGTTGGTTCTAGATTTGTACGAATCCACGAATAAGTACAAGTGAGGAATCTAACTACTTTGTGAAGCATAAGTGAACATACTAGGCATATTATGAGATGCAGTATGAAATAGATCCAACTTGTGTGAACAGAAACTGCTTGTGGTAGAAAGTGATGAATCTATAGGATCAAAGGGGCCGTAAAAAGGAAGTTTTATTTACCACACGAAGAACTGCTAGACGGAGTGGGAGAGGAGGCCGAGCAGTTCGATCGTCCGTGCCCTAACTTGGCGACGGAGGACACCTGAGGGAGTCCTGGATTAGGGGGTGTCCGGATAGCCGGACTATACCTTAGGCCGGACTCCTGGACTATGAAGATACAAGATTGAAGACTCCGTCCCGTGTCCGGAAGGGACTTTCCTTGGCGTGGAGGGCAAGCTTGGCGATACGGATATGTAGATCTCCTACCATTGTAACCGACTTTGTGTAACCCTAACCCTCTCCGCTGTCTATATAAACCGGAGGGTTTTAGTCCGTAGGACAACATACAGATCAACAATCATACCATAGGCTAGCTTCTAGGGTTTAGCCTCTCCGATCTCGTGGTAGATCTACTCTTATACTACCCATATCATCAATATTAATCAAGAAGGACGTAGGGTTTTACCTCCATCAAGAGGGCCCGAACCTGGGTAAAACTTCGTGTCCCTTGCCTCCTGTTACCATCCGGCCTAGACGCACAGTTCGGGAACCCCTACCCGAGATCCGCCGGTTTTGACACCGACATTGGTGCTTCCATTGAGAGTTCCTCTGTGTCGTCGCCGTAAGGCTTGATGGCTCCTACGATCATCAATAGCGATGTAGTCCAGGGTGAGACCTTCCTCCCCGAACATATCTTCGTCTTCGGCAGCTTCGCACTGCGGGCCAATTCACTTGGCCATCCGGAGCAGATCGAGAGCTATGCCCCTGGCCGTCAGGTCAAATTTGGAAGTTTAAACTACACGGCTGACATCCGCGGGGACTTGATCTTCGATGGATTCGAGCCACTACCGAGCGCGCCGCACTATCACGACGAGCATGATCTAGCTCTACCGCCGAACAGTGCCCTGGAGGCCGCACCCGCATCGGCTTCGACCCTTAATTCGGAGCCAACTGTGCCGATCGAGGACGGGTGGTTGGACGCCGCCTCGGGGGCTGCGATCCCAACGGCGATCGAGCCGAACACCAGCCCTGCACTCCACGAGACTCATGACTCCAAGGAGCCGGACTCCTCTCCGGACTCCGAACCCTCCGCGCCCCTGCCGATCGAATCCGATTGGGCGCCGATCATGGAGTTTACTACCGCGGACATCTTTCAGCACTCACCTTTCGGCGATATTCTGAAGACACTAAAGTCTCTCTCTTTATCAGGAGAGCCCTGGCCGGACTACGGTCAGCAAGGTTGGGATACAGACGATGAAGAAATTCAAAGCCCACCCACCACCCACTTTGTAGCCACTGTTGACAATTTAACCGACATGCTCGACTTCGACTCCGAAGACATCGACGGTATGGACGCCGATGAAGGAGACGATGAAGAACCAGCGCCTATTGGGCCCTGGAAAGCCACCTCATCATATGACATATACATGGTTGACACACCAAAAGAAGGAGATGGCGATGGAACAGCGGAGGATGACCCCTCCAAGAAACAGCCTAAGCGTCGGTGTCAGCGGCGCCGCTCAAAATCCCGCCAAAACAAATACGGTGATTCTAGCACGGGAGATAATATACTCTGGAGAGTGCCGAAGAAAACCCCCTCCAGCAAGATTCAGCACAGGAGGATGGAAAAACCAGCCCTCATGAGAGAGCGGCAGACAGAGAGGTCGAGGACGATAATCATATGCCTCCCTCCGAAGACGAGGCAAGGCTCGACGACGATGAATTCGTCGTGCCAAAGGATCCCGTCGAGCAAGAGCGTTTTCAACGCAGGCTTATGGCCATGGCAAGAAGCCTCAAGAAAAAACAGCAACAACTTAGAGCTGATCAAGATTTGCTAGTCGACAGATGGACTGAAGTCCTTGCGACCGAAGAGCATAAACTCGAACGCCCCTCCAAGAGCTACCCAAAGCGCAGGTTGCTACCCCGATTAGAGGAGGAAGCACCTAAACCTACATCACCAACACTTGATACGGCCGACCGGCCACCTCGTGGCCGCGACAGAGAGGCCTCTCGGCCCTCCACTCAAGCCGCACCCCGTACCAAGGCACGGGAAAATGCGCCTGACCTGCGAGATATGTTGGAGGACAAGGCAAGGAAAACAAGATCGGTCTACAGATGGCGTGGGCACCCCACGACTCGAGACGGTAACCGTCACGCCGGACACAAATCCGGTAGGGTCGAACACAGTAGACAAAGCTCATTGGAGCTACGTCGTGATATAGCCCAGTACAGAGGCGCCGCACACCCACTATGCTTCACAGACGAAGTAATGGATCATCAAATCCCCGAGGGTTTCAAACCCATAAACATCGAATCATATGATGGCACAACAGATCCTGCGGTATGGATCGAGGATTATCTCCTTCATATCCACATGGCTCGCGGCGATGATTTCCACACCATCAAATACCTCCCACTCAAGCTTAAAGGACCAGCTCGGCATTGGCTTAACAGCTTGCCAACAGGATCAATCAGTTGTTGGGAGGACCTGGAAGCCGCATTCCTCGACAATTTCCAGGGCACTTATGTGCGACCCCCAGAGGCCGATGACCTAAGTCACGTAATTCAGCAGCCAGAGGAATCGGCCAAGCAATTCTGGACACGGTTCCTAACAAAGAAAAATCAAATAGACAACTGTCCGGACGCAGAGGCCCTAGCAGCCTTCAAGCACAATATCCGTGATGAGTGACTTGCCCGGCACCTTGGACAGGAAAAGCCGAAATCTATGGCAGCACTCACGACACTCATGACCCGCTTTTGCGCGGGAGAAGACAGCTGGCTTGCTCATAGTAACAATATGACCAAGAACCCTGGTAATTCGGATACCAGGGACAGTAGTGGGAGGTCGCGTCGCAACAAGCAGAAGCGCCGCATTAACGGCGACAATGCTGAGGATATGGCAGTTAATGCCGGATTCAGAGGCTATACATCCAGTCAGCGGAAAAACCCATTCAAAAGAAATCCTAGGGGCCCGTCCAGTTTGGACCGAATACTCGACCGCTTGTGCCAGATACATGGCACCCCCGAAAAGCCGGCCAATCACACCAACAGGGATTGTTGGGTGTTCAAGCAGGCAGGCAAGTTAAATGCCGAAAATACTGACAAGGGGCTGCATAGCGATGATGACGAAGAGCCCCGGCCGCCGAACAATAGTGGATAAAAGGGTTTTCCCCCACAAATGCGGACGGTGAACATGATATACGCAACCCACATCCCCAAGAGGGAGCGGAAGCGCACGTTAAGGGGCGTATACGCGGTAGAGCCAGTCGCCCTAAAGTTCAACCCATGGTCCTCCTGCCCGATCACCTTTGATCGAAGGGACCATCCCACTAGCACCCGTCATGGTGGATTCGCCGCATTGGTTCTAGACCCAATTATTGACGGATTTCATCTCACTAGAGTCCTTATGGATGGCGGCAGCAGCCCGAACCTGCTTTACCAGGATATAGTGCGGAAAATGGGCATACATCCCTCGAGGATTAAGCCCACCAAAACGACCTTTAAAGGCGTAATAACAGGTGTAGAGGCCAACTGTACAGGCTCAGTCACACTTGAAGTGGTCTTCGGATCTCCGGATAATTTCCGAAGCGAGGATTTAATCTTCGACATAGTCCCATTCCGCAGCGGCTATCACGCATTGCTCGAGCGAACCGCATTCGCCAAGTTCAACGCGGTACCTCACTACGCATACCTTAAGCTCAAGATGCCAGGCCCTCAAGGAGTAATTACGGTCAATGGAAACACCGAACGCTCCCTCTGAATGGAGGAGCACACGGCGGCCCTTGCAGCGGAAGTACAAAGCAGCCTCTCCAGGCAGTTCTCCAGTCCGGCCATTAAACGTCCGGACACCGTCAAGCGCGCCCGGAGTAACCTACAATAAGACCGCCTGGCACGTTCCGAGCAGGCGTAGCAATATGGCCCCAACCCCAGCCCTCGCAAAAATGCGACGCCAGTGCTTCGCGTACATAACTACGCTCTAGAAATACCATGGGTACAGGGGGAGGGGCACCATCACGGCACGCCCGAAACACGGCTTAAATCGCACCAGGGGCTGCCGATTTTTTAATTTTCTCTTACTTTCAGGACTCCATTCTTCGGAAGGCCTGTCCGGTAGTTCAATTACCGCACAAACGATGCAAGAACCAGGGAAGCGGACAAGCCATGCCGCATTACAGAACTCCCAGGTGGTCTCTATCACGAGCAGTCTACCTGTTTCGCATACCATTCCGCAGCCTGCCCCTGGAAAGGACATGTTAAATAGTCCAACCTTTTGCTTATCGCATTATTTGTATCGTTCTGCTTTGATCGCAGCCCTTTTTAATAAACAATGCATAGCTTTTGTCTATTTTTGCATTACCTTTTTTACAAATATATGTTCCTTAACGACATGTTGCACCCGTACACTTTGGTACGGCCAAAATACGCCAGGGGCTTTAGTACCCCTCAATATGGTGTGAGAAGTCCGAACACTTTAACAAGTGCGGCACCCCGAACTTATAGCATTATATGCATCGGCTCCGAATCATGTCTTGGGTCTCCTATGTTTTGGTGCCTTACGTTCCGTTATATCGGCTAAGGTAGCACTAGGAGAACTACTGCGATTGTGCCCCAGCTGAGCTGGGTCGAGCACCTTAGTAGAGAAAGCTAAAACTGACTGTCATGATGAAGCGAGAGCTGGTCGCTGTTCGAGAGGTTTTTCGAGTCCCTAAAGACTTATGCCGCTTAGAGCGAGGAGTCGGCTCTGTCCGGCCAAGGCATGGATAGCGCCCCGAACTCGGTCTTCCAAATACCAGGGGCTTCGCCGAAATTTAAAATTATAGAATTCTATGGCTAAGTGAGAGTGTTCAAGCATTATAGTCCGATTGCCTTCTTCATTGTGCTGAGCGCCTCCCTCGAAGGACCCAAACATGGGAAAAAGAGCGCTCAGGTTTATCCCCGAACACCCCAGCACTAGCGGCACGGGGGCAGAAGCCGACGACTCGCCATCTCTCAGAATTGATAAACAGCCGCACAGAAGGTAATATTTTAAATTCCAACAGCATTGCTTAGCGCATATGAACAAGTTTTCAGCACATAGGACAAAACGAGCGAGTTTTACTCAAAGATTACATCCCTGGAACATTCATCCGCCATAAGGCAGGCACCCTTCAGAACATCCTTATAATAATTCTCGGGCTTGCGATGCTCTTTCCCCGGCAGTGGCCCATCCTTCACAAGCTTTTCGGCATCCAGCTTGCCCCGGTGCACCTTAGCACGGGCAAGGGCCCTACGGGCACCTTCAATGCAGACGGAGCGCTTGATGACTTCGAGCCTTGGACAGGCCCCCACCAGCCGCCGCATCAGCCCGAAATAGCTCCCAGGTAGAGCCTCTCCAGGCCACAGCCGAACTATGAGGCCCTTCATGGCTTGCTCGGCCGCCTTGTGGAGCTCCACCAGTTGCTTCAGCTGGTCGCTCAGGGGCACGGGGTGTCCGGCCTCAGCATACTGAGACCAGAACACCTTCTCTGTCGAGCTGCCCTCCTCGGCTCGATAGAATGCGGCAGCATCGGACACGCTATGGGGAAGATCCGCGAAGGCTCCTGATGAACTCCGGATTCGGGTAAGTAACAAGTAACTCACGTTTACATGTTTACTTTGCATAAAGAATGCCGTACCCACCACTATCTTTTTCACCGCATCCAAATCCTGGAGGGTCTTCTGGGATTCGGCCTTGGCAGACTTGGCATCTTTAATAGCCACCGCAAGCTCGGACGCTCGCGTCTTTGAGTCAAGCTCCAAACTCTCATGTTTTTTCATGAGAGCCTGGAGCTCTTGCCGCACCTTGCCAACCTGGGCCTCATACTTCTCCCACTCGATGCGCTCCGTGGCCGCCCTCTTCTCGGCCTCGACCAGCACTTGCTTAAGGGTCGCCACCTCAGACGTGGCCCCTACAATAGCCATGATACTCCTGTCATTTTTTGCAATTGCACTTTTTATATATATACTTAAACAAGGTATTTCTTACATTCATTGTCCTCGAGCTACTTCTTGGCACGCCCGAGCTCTTGCTCGGACCACTCGAGGTTCTGCTTTAGCGTGTCCACTTCCGCAGTCAGTGCGGCGGACGCCAGCAGAGAAGCCTGCATACGTATATTGACTCCTTTTTGTTAGACTCCTGCGAATTTTCTTTGATCCTCTATTCGGCTTTTCTTCCCGAACGCCAAACAGAGCATCAGGGGCTACTGTCTATGCGGTAATATTATTTACACATCCTTTACTTACCTCAAAGCCTGTTAAAAGGCTAGTACAAGCTTCAGTTAGTCCACTCTTGGCGGACTGAACCTTCTGGACCACCGCACTCATAATGGTGTGGTGCTCCTCGTCGATGGAGGCGCCTTTGAGCACCTCCAACAGATTGTCCGGCGCCTCCGTTGGACGGGGGTCACCGGCACGGTGGGTTTGCTCCTCTTGGAAGGAGGTCCCCGCCGGACTCTAGAACCTTTGAAGGTTTCGGAGCGGTGTCCGGCCTAGAGCCGGACTTGGAGCCCTGGGGGGGTTTTATCCCCTTTACTCCTGGAGTCCGGGAGGTCGCCTTGCGGCGCCTCCAGGACCACCTCCTCCCGGCGTGGAACCTGTTGAGACAACACTTCAGCGTCGTCCATAGGGCGGGGGGAGGAAGCCGTCGGAAGCAAATTCACATCCGACAAGTCCAGTGAACCGCTCGACGATGCGTCGAGCCGGTCTTTGGGTAGGCTGCATAATCATATTCGACATAAAGGAAAGCTGTGCAATAAAGGAATACTATGAATTACTCTGGTATCCGGATACTTACGATTTCGCCAGGGGCTTGGCCCTGAGCGGCCACTCTTCTCCACCGTCGTCGGCATCGGTGGAGTAATCCGGGGGAAGGGTTCTCCCCTTCTTGGACCCTTCGGCCTCCCCAGTGAGGGCGGCCTTCCTTTTCTTCTCTCCTCCCGCTGGGGGGGAGAGGTCTCTTCTTCCTCCTCCTCGTCTTCATGGGAGGAATGTGCCTTGGAGTCATCGGATGATGAACCCGACACCTCCTGGCGCCGGGCACTCTTTCGAGTCCCCGTGGCCTTCTTCTCCGGCACCACATGGGGTGCCGGAACCAGCAGCTTCGCCAAGCGGGCATCGGCTAGGTCTTCGGGCAAAGGAGCCGGACAGTCAATCTGTTCGGACTTCGCCTGCCAAACCTGTCAAAGGTAAGGGAGCTTAGATCCCGCATAGAGTTAAACTATGAAAAACTAATACCCTGTAAAAGGTACAAACAACCTACCGCGCTAGCGTGACGCTGCGCGCTAAATCCGCGATCCTCGGTAGCGGATGCAGGAGCCTCGGCGCCCTTGAAAAGCACCTTCCAGGCATCTTCATACGTCGTGTCGAAGAGCCTGCTCAGAGTTCGGTGCTGCACCGGGTTGAACTCCCACAGATTGAAGGCCCGTTGTTGACACGGGAGGATCAGGCAGATGAGCATAACCTGGACTACGTTGACAAGCTTGAGCTGCTTGTCCACCAGGGTTTGGATGCATGTTTGCAGTCCAGTCACCTCTCCTTTGCTGCCCCACGACAGGCCCGTCTCTTTCCAGGACGTGAGCCGCGTTGGGGTCCGGACCGGAACTCGGGGGCTGCGACCCACTCAGGGTCGCGCGGCTCGGTGATGTAAAACCACCCCGAATGCCACCCCTTCAGGGTCTCCACATAGGAGCCCTCGAACCATAAGACGTTGGGCATCTTGCCCACCATGGCGCCTCCGCACTCCGCCTGGTTCCCGCGCACCACCTTCGGCTTGACGTTGAAAGTCTTGAGCCATAGGCCGAAATGGGGGCGGATGCAGAGGAAAGCCTCGCACACGATGATAAACGCCGAGATGTTGAGGATGAAGTTCGGGGCCAGACCATGGAAATCCAGGCCGTAGTAGAACATGAGTCCCCGGACGAATGGGTGGATAGGAAAACCCAGTCCGCGGAGGAAGTGGGGAAGGAACACTACCCTCTCATGGGGCCTTGGGGTGGGGAGGAGCTGCCCCTCTTCGGGAAGCTGGTGCGTGATGTCGTTAGACAAGTATCTGGCCTTCCTCAGTTTTTTGATGTGCCCCTCCGTGACGGAGGAGACCATCCACTTGCCTCCTGCTCCGTACATGGCTGGAGAAGGTTGAGGTGGGGAGTGCGGACTTGGGTGCTGGAGCTCGAGTGTGCAAGAATGGATAAGCAAAGGAGGAAGAAGGCATAGGTGAAAAGGTGGATCCTTATCCCCTTATATGGGTGGACGCAACTACGTGTCCTCACCAGCCTGGTAAAACTCGCTTATCTCCAAGCACCGTAATCAATGGTGCGGTTGGGTTACCCACGCCCGTATTGATGAGAATCCCAGAATAAGGGGACATGATCTCTCCTTTAACAAGACGTGCCAAGGAAACCGCCTCGCATGACGCGCTGAGGTGGGATAATAAAACGATTTGGATAAAGGCTTGGCCATGGTGTGTCACACTACGGAATACGTCAGCAGATTAGATTTGTGTAAATATTATTCTCTCTATGGCAATATGTGGAAACTTATTTTGCAGAGCCGGACACTATCTTTGTTTCAAAATCTTCTATTAAGTACTTGGAGGAGGAACCCGCCTTGCAATGCCGAAGACGATCTGCGCGTCGGACTCATCGTCATTGAAGCCTGGTTCAGGGGCTACTCAGGGAGTCCTGGATTAGGGGGTGTCCGGATAGCCGGACTATACCTTCGGCCGGACTCCTGGACTATGAAGATACAAGATTGAAGACTTCGTCCCGTGTCCGGAAGGGACTTTCCTTGGCGTGGAGGGCAAGCTTGGCGATACGGATATGTAGATCTCCTACCATTGTAACCGACTTTGTGTAACCCTAACCCTCTCTGCTGTCTATATAAACCGGAGGGTTTTAGTCCGTAGGACAACATACAGATCAACAATCATACCATAGGCTAGCTTCTAGGGTTTAGCCTCTCCGATCTCGTGGTAGATCTACTCTTGTACTACCCATATCATCAATATTAATCAAGAAGGACGTAGGGTTTTACCTCCATCAAGAGGGCCCGAACCTGGGTAAAACTTCGTGTCCCTTGCCTCCTGTTACCATCCGGCCTAGACGCACAGTTCGGGAACCCCTACCCGAGATCCGCCGGTTTTGACACCGACAACACCTACGGCGACGGCGGAGAAGACGATGTCAGCGGCCGGCGTGAAGACGGCGTCGGTGAGGTCGCGGCAGCTAAGCGCTTCGTCGTCGGCGTCGTCGAGGGATAGCGGTGGCGCTAGGGTTTGTGTGAGAGTGGAAGAAAGGATAATGACTATGGTGAGGCGTGTATTTATAGGGACAGGGACGGCACATTGTTATTACACAGGTGCCCCTGGCGATTCACATCTGAAGGACACGTGGCCATCATGCAACATATCGGAGGTTGTTCCACGTTCCCACGCATGCCTGGATTGTCGGGTGGTCGTTCCCACTGCTCCGGGTTTCAGGTGAAGGAATTAGCATTGAAAACGGACTTAATGTTTGTCTCTGTATCTTCTGCTGACTAGGACGCAGAGAAGACATTTGACAGTTTCAATAGAATGCATATGATTTGGACAGATAGATTTTGAGATAGAAAGCATAGAGATATTAGGGTCCGATCACATTCACTTAGTTCAAAAGATTCAACAAGGAAGACGTAGCTATAAGTGAATGTTGTAGAGGACAGAACACTAGTATGTATATATCAGAAGACAATCAAGTCAACATAGTGAAGATAACCATGAAGACAAGTTGAAAATGAAGACAAACAAAATGTGAAGACATAGCACATGTAACGCCATGGGTAAAACACTTCAAACAGAAGAATTTGGTGGTGGCGTTACCCACCGTATAGGAAGTATTAGACCCAGACACGGTGCACAATTATCGTGGCGCTCCGAAGTCAAATTCCATGTTAATGTATTCACACTCAGAATGTAAGTCTTCATTGATTGAAGATATACTTTACTTCGTGTGTTGCACATCTAAGTCATCAGCATGCATAAGTGTTAGGATGTGTGCCTGATCACAGGACATTTGAGGATTCCAAGATATTTAGCTCACACCGTAACTTGCAAAACCTCTTCTCATCCAAGGGCTTGGTGAAGATATCTGCCAATTGCTCTTCAGTGTTGACGTGTATGATATCAATATCTTCCTTCACAACATGATCTCTGAGAAAGTGATGACGAATTTCAATGTGCTTTGTCTTCGAGTGCTGAACTGGGTTGTTGGCAATCTTGATGGCGCTTTCGTTGTCGCAGTAGAGTGGTACTTGCTTCAGGTGAATGCCATAGTCTTTGAGTGTTTGCTTCATCCATAGAAGCTGAGCGCAGCAAGATCCAGCAGCAATGTATTCAGATTCAGCAGTGGAGAGAGATACACAGTTCTGCTTCTTTGAAGACCAACATACAAGTGATCGTCCCAGAAAATGACATGTGCCTGATGTAGACTTGCGATCCACCTTGTCACTAGCATAATCAGCATCCGAGAATCCAACTAGATCAAACTCTGAGCCCTTTGGATACCATAATCCTAGTGTTGGGGTGTGAGCCAAATATCTGAGAATTCGCTTCACAGCTAAGTGATGCGATTCCTTTGGTGCCGCTTGGAACCAGGCACACATGCAAACACTAAGCATGATATCTGGCCTAGATGCACATAAATAAATTAAGGAACCAATCATGGAGCGGTATACCTTTTGATCGAACTCTTTACCATTGTCGTCGGGACCCAGATGATGTTTGGCTGGCATTGGCATCGTGTAGCCTTTGCAATCTTGCATTCCAAATTTCTTCAGGCAATCTTTGAGGTATTTCTCTTGAGATATAAAGATGGCATTGCGTTGCTGACGTATTTGAAGACCAAGGAAGAACTTCAGCTCACCCATCATGGACATCTGATATTGCTCTTGCATCATATATCCAAACTCGTCAGTGTATTTCTGATTGGTGCAGCCGAAGATAATGTCATCCACATATATTTGGCACACAAACAGTTCACCATCATATGTCTTCATGAAGAGAGTGGGGTCGAGGGAACCAGGTTTGAAGACTTTGCTCTTTAGGAAGTCTTTGAGTGTGTCATACCAAGCCCTAGGGGCTTGTTTGAGGCCATACAGTGCCTTGTTGAGCTTGTACACCATATCAGGATGTTTTGGATCTTTAAAGCCAGACGGTTGTGCAACATACACTTCTTCGTCAATCTTGCCATTGAGAAAAGCGCTCTTCACATCCATTTGATGCAGAAGAATGTTATGATGATTTGCATAGGCCAGCAGTATGTGTATGGCTTCCAGTCTAGCCACAGGAGCAAATGTCTCATCGAAGTCAATCCCTTCAACTTGAGTATATCCTTGAGCAACGAGACGAGCTTCGTTTCTAACAACGTGACCATGCTCATCTTGCTTGTTGCGATATATCCATTTGGTGCCTATTATATTGTGCTTGCGAGGATCAGGACACTTAACCAGTTCCCATACACTGGTAGAAAAAGGGCCTGTTGTCCCGGTTCGTAAGGGCCTTTTGTCCCGGTTCTGGAACCGGGACTAAAGGGTCGGTACTAATGCCCTGTCCCTTTAGTCCCGGTTCAATCCAGAACCGGGACAGATGGGCCTCAACGTGGCCTGTGCGCGGAGCCCAGGCAGGAGACCCTTTGGTCCCGGTTGGTGGCACCAACCGGGACCAATAGGCATCCACGCGTCAGCATTTCTGTGGTTGGGGTTTTTGTTTTTTTTAAAGGGGGGGGGGGGTTGGGGGTTTTGGGGGGTTAATTTAGGTGTTTCATATATTGTGTTAGCTAGCTATAATTAATAGAGAGAATTGTCCTCTCTTATGTCCGTGCTTGGTCGACGCTACATACTATACATACGTATAGAGAGGACAAGACACGCTAGCTAGCTAGTAAGCAAACGAAGGAAACAGAAGATCGTCATGAACATATATGCATACAGAGAGAAGTGATATCGACCACCTCTCCTTCTCCGAGAGATTGGTCGAACAACAAGTTCTCGTATATCTATCCGACACTACCGGCTACATATATACAATAATTATCTCTTACAAATATAATCATACGGAGTCAGGGTCCACATAGTATTCTCCGTCTTCAGGGATCACGTGGTCAAGAAAGAATGCCGCCAATTCCTCTTGAATTGCTCGCATGCGAGCTGGTGCTAGGAGTTCATCCCGCTTCCGAAACATCTAATTTAAAGAAGGGGGTCAATACATATATATATGAATGAATGAAACTCAACACAAATGATGGTAATAAAATAAAATTGTGAATGTTGTTATTTACGTACTTCATAATGTTCGTCAGTGTAGCCCTGCTCATAGGTCGTGTGGCGGATGGACTCGCAAACGTAGTATCCACATAAATCATTCCCTTGTTCCTGCCACAACCACTTTACAAGAAATAGAGGTCAATCAAACTGATAAGCAAGAATGCCAAATGGTATTGATGAAACTAGTGCTTGAATGACTAGTAGATGTGCGGAACATGCTACTATAGTACTTACTTTCGGGTGTCTAAATTGCAGCTCCTTCGGCAGTCCCGGAGCTTTTCTGGTGAATTTTCTCCAAACCCTGTCGGACAAAGAAAACAATTACTTGATATACCAGGAAATGAACAAAGTTGCTGATATGGTGGATAATGATCGATTTAACTTACTTCTCGAGTATTTGAGTCATGTCTGCATAGTCCTGGGGATCTTTTCGTCTTGAGTCTAAGACGGTTACTAGTCCCTGCTCAAGCTTAATCTCTAGGAGAATATAGTGGAAACTGCACACGCATGCATAACTCATCAGTTACATTACTATAACCTTGACTAATATATAAGGGAAACCAAATACGCACAAGACAGTAACACTCACTTGAAGTTGTAAGGAAAGAGTATTATATCTTTGTTTTCATTTATTACCAACGATCGTAGCAAGTTGGCCTCGGTAGCTGCGGCATGAAATTTAACCTGAGTTGCATCTATGAGATATGTGTTAATGAACCCAATATCACCGACTTGTCTTTTCTTCAATTCGGCGATCTTCAATCTGCATAATATAGTGAGGATGATTATAAATACATGCAATGAAAGAGCTGAGCTATATAGAGAGACTTAATGACAGAAGTAGTACTACTTACAGACAATAGTAGTCGACCGTTGTTTTATCGAGGGCTAATTGATTGAAAAACTGATAGAACTCCTCAAATGGAACAGGCAACAGTTCAATTCCAACGAGGTCATGCTCCTTTTTAACTTTCACATACAAAGTACTCCTCCCCCCAGAGTCTCTGTAGATTTTCAAGTACCAATCATGCAATCTTCGCATCATCGTTGATAGAGATCTTTCATCTTTGACGAGAGGCTTCCCGTACTCGTATCTTTGTATCTGCACCTCCATGGGTTCATAATGTACATCGTCGGGCAGGTAATCTGCAAGATTGCTATAACCGGGCACCATCCTCGGATCATTAGCGATGTTGTGGCTAGGCACCTTGAGCGGGGGGCACGATTGCTTCGCTTGTTCGCCGAGCTAGGCAATTTGTTTCCTAGCTCGTCGTTCTTTCAGCCTTTGATCACTGACAGTACTTCCCGACCGCTTCGCTTCAGCAAATTCCTTTCCAATAATGCGCTCATAGTTTCCTTTTGGCGGAGACTTGGGTGGTTTTGTCAGGGCAGCCAGAGTGCGCTTCGCTTTCACCGGATCTACCTTCTCCTCCGGAAGTGGATGTCTCTTTGCTTTCAACCCTTGAAACCAGTCATCCACTTCGGTTCGTGCGATCTCGGCATTCTCCTCCGGGGTCCTGTCATATGGTAACTTCTCTGGAGTCTTCAGAGAAGGACCGAATCTGTATGTCCTCCCGCCTCTGGCTGTACTGCTAGACGCCGGCCGAGCAGACGGAGCGGTTGTCTTCTTTACTTGCTTACGAGGCAGAGGAGAAGGACTACGACATGCCGGAGCAGCCGGAGCGGCGGCAGGTCTCTTCCGCCCTTGCTGACGAGGCGGAGAAGGAGGAGGCTGGCTGCTCGAGCGCGTCGGCGCAGGCGGAGAAGGAGGCGGAGTGCCGCCACGCGCTAGAGAAGGAGCCAGTCGAGTGCCCTGATCGTCACTCGCCGGAGGAGGAGGCGGTGGAGGAGGCGGAGTGCCCTGACTCGCTGGAGGAGGAGGCGGTGGAGGAGGCGGAGTGCCCTGACTTGCCGGAGGAGGAGGAGGAGGAGGCGGAGGCGTCCAGTTCGGAAGGTTGATGAGCTCCTTCCGCCATAGGCATGGAGTCTTCAGAGCAGACCCCAGCCTAGTCTCCCCTTCACCGGTAGGGTGGTCAAGCTGGAGGTCCTCAAATCCCTCCGTTATTTCATCCACCATCACCCTAGCAATATCCTTCTGGAATCGGCCGGCAGTGAAAAGTTGTGCCGGGTTCAGTAGGATAAACAGAGCCAACAGCCGCCTTGACCTTCAAATTCATCCATTGCATCATAAGGTGGCAATTTTGAGACTCCGTGATAGCATCCCCGGGATAGCTGGCAGGAGCCGTCAAGGCATGCTCCGGCTGAAGCAGCTCGGTGGAAGCCACGCTGCTTCTCCGCTGAGATGGCGGGGTAGCTTCGGGGGAAGCTTCGGCAGTACGTTTTCTGCGATTTGCTTCTCGTTCCTCTATCGCTTGTACCCTTGCTTGCAGCGCCTGCATTTGGGTCTGCTGCACTTTTTTCCTCCTCTCATGGGATTTGTAACCGCCTGCGTCCGGAAACCCAACCTTCCACGGAATGGAGCCTGGCGTGCCTCGTGTCCGTCCAGGGTGCTCAGGATTCCCGAGGGCCATTGTGATCTCATTGTTCTCTCTGTCTGGAAAGAATGTCCCTTGCTGCACTGCTTCGATATAGTGCTGAAGCTTCCTGACTGGTATGTCCATTTGATTGTTCGTCCAAATGCACTTCCCTGTTACAGGGTCCAAGGTTCCGCCAGCCCCGAAGAACCAAGTCCGGCAACGGTCTGGCCAGTTAATTGTCTCTGGTTCGGTCCCTTTATCAACCAGATCATTCTCAGTCTTGGCCCACTTAGGCCGGGCTACGAGGTAGCCACCTGACCCCGTGCGATGGTGATGCTTCTTATTCGCAGCATTTTTCTTGTTTGTCGCCGACATCTTCTTACTCTTTTCCGATGTCTTGTGGGCCACAAATGCGGGCCAGTGATCTCTGATCTTCTCATATCTGCCCTTGAATTCTGGTGTCTCATTATTTTCGACAAACTTATTCAGCTCTTTCTTCCACCTCCTGAATAGTTCTGCCATCCTCTTAAGAGCAAAAGACTTGATTAATTGCTCTTTAACTGGCTTCTCTGGATTATCCTCTGGCGGTAGGGTGAAATTTGACTTCAGCTCAGTCCAAAGATCATTTTTCTGCATATCATTGACATAAGACACCTCAGGGTCTTCTGTAGCCAGCTTAAACCATTGCTGGATGCTGATCGGGATCTTGTCCCTAACCAAAACCCCGCACTGAGCAACAAATGCACTCTTTGTCCGGAGGGGTTCAATCGGTTGGCTGTCGGGCGCGATTGCTATGATCTCAAACTTTTCATCCAAGCTCAACTTTTTCTTCGGGCCTCGTCTCTTTACCGAAGTTGTGCTCGATCCGGAGGGCTAGAAAAAATAACAAAGACTTAATTAATATGTGTACATACCAAAACAATGAATGCATCAATTAGCTAGTCAGCAGAAGCTTAACTAATATATATACCTGGCCGGACTCGGTTCGGTCACCGGAGACGTCATCACGGTCTCCTTCTTGCACCGTCATTGGGTCACCGGAGCCGTCCTCACGGTCTCCTTCTTGCACCGGCATTAGGTCACCGGAGCCATCATAATCAGCTGCTTCCAGACCATCGGCTCGTTGAGAAACAACGAGCAGATGGCATCACTTCCTCGTGCGATTATGTCCCCCAACAACTCTTCTTGTACTTCGTCTCGGGCGGTGTCCATAGTTTCTACAAATATTTGACAACATGGCAATTATTATTCAAACATGACAGATGGATATATTAGTGTCAAAAACGTAGAACTAATATTAATTAGTGGCCTCGACGCTGCTTCTCTAGGGTTTGGGGTGGCCTCGATGCTGCTTCTCTAGGGTTTGGGGTGGCCTCGACAACGCTTCAAGGATAAAAAAAGAAGAGGAAGAAGAAGAAAAAAGAGGAGAAGAAAGAACAGAGGAGTAAGAACTCCTCTATTCTTTCTTCTCCTCTTTTTTTCTTCTTCTTCCTCTTTTTTTTATTGGGAACGAGGGTCGTCGAGGGTCACCGAGCGATAGAGGAAACCCTAACTAGCAAGTATCGTGGGTGTGAGATACATGTGGCCGTCGGTGTCGGACACTACATCCACGTCCCACAAGTG
>NC_041382.1:676006695-676040005 GCF_002162155.2 Triticum dicoccoides | reverse complement strand
TCTCCTGTTTTTTCTTCTTCTTCTCTTCTTCTCTTTTTTTCTTCTTCTTCCTCTTTATTTTATCGGAAACGAGGGTCGTCGAGGGTCAGGGTCGCCAAACGGTAGAGGAAATCCTAAATAGCAAGTATCATGGGTGTGAGATACATGTGGCCGTCGGTGTCGGACACTACATCCACGTCCCACAAGTGATGTGGGCGTCGAAGCCCGCACCACTTGTGGGACGTGGATGTAGTGTCCGACACCGACGGTACATGTATCTCACACCGACGATACTTTCTATTTAGGGTTTCTCCTCTACCGCTCGGCGACCCTCGACGACCCTCGTTCCCGATAAAAAAAGAGGAAGAAGAAAAAAAAAGAGGAGAAGAACTCCTCTATTCTTTCTTCTCCCTTTTTTTTCTTCCTCTTCTTTTTTTATCCTCTTCTTCCTCTCATGTTCGAGAGGATCGCCGAGGGGTCGGGAGGTTGCCTAGTGTCAAAGGATTCAACAAAACCATGTCTTCATCATTAGGCGAAAGTAACAGGTGCATGATGGTACGAAGCTCTCCAAAGTTATTTTGGAACGGAGTCCCAGATAAGATAATTCGCTTTTTGGTACAAAGTTCAGCAAGAACCTTCCAAATATCGTTATTTGGAAGGCCTTTGCTGAAATTCATACAAAAAGGCAAATTATCCTATCCGGGACACCATTCCAAAATAACTTTGGAGGACTTCGTCATGCCCTGGTTACTTCCGGCTAATGATGAAGCCATGGATTTCTTCAATACTTTGACACTAGGAAACCTCTCTCGACCCCTCGGCGATCCTCGACCCCTCGAACCATCGACGACCCTGGAACCCTCGACCCCTAGACGACCCTGGAACCCTCGACCCTCGATCCCTCGACCCTATAGAACCCTCGAAGAAAGGAATAGCTAGAGGAGAAGATCGAAGAAAAAAAAGAAGAAAAAAAGAGGAGAAGAAGAAAGGAATAGTGGAGAAGATTCTCTTCTTCTCCACTATTCCTTTCTTCTTCTCCTCTTCTTTTTCTTCTTTTTTCTTCTTCTTATTTATTTCTCCTTTTCTTCCTCTCCTCTTGTTCTTTCTTTCCTCTTCTTATTTTCTTCTTTCCTATCCTTCTTTTCCTTCCTTTCTTAATATCACTTAGCAAATGCACTAACCTAAAATGCAACAAACATAAAATGCACTAAATCGATCAACTAACCTAAAATCAGTGATAAAATGCACTAACTAAAATCGATATCTACTAACAACTTAAAAAAATTGATACATATATGAAAAAAAATGCATATATGAAAAAAACATCATCATATCATCAACAGAAAAAAATAGTATTTTCTAAAAATCTATCTTTTCAGCACATACATATACTCATACATCATCATATACTCATACATATACATATAATTAATCTGCAGAAAAAACATATATGTGCAAAAAAAGGGGGAAGAGGGGGGCGGTGCCGGCCCAGACCACAGCGAGGCAGAGGCGACGGCGGCGCGGGGCAGCTGGGGTGCGGCGAGGCAGAGGCGACGGCGAGGCAGAGGCGGGGCGGCGACGGCGTCGGGGCGCGACGCGGGGAGGCGACGGCGTCGGGGCGGCGCGGAGAGACCGCGACGGCGCGGGGTAGCGCGCGGCGACGGCGTCGGGGCAGCGCGGGGTTGCGACGGCGTCGGGGCGGCGCGGGATGGCGTCAGAGGCAGGGCGACGACGGCGACGACGAGGCGCGGAGGGGCAGCCTGGCGGCATCGTCGAGGCGCAGTGGAAGAACTGAACGAAATTTTTCACAAGTCTTGCTTATATAGACGGCGCATTGGTCACGGTTCGTGGCACCAACCGTGACCAATGCCCCCTTTAGTCCCGGTTGGTGCCACCAACCGGGACCAAAGGCCGCCACTTCCCGGTTGGTGCCACCAACCGGGACCAAAGGCCTCTTTTCAGCAGCCCAAAGGGCGGGAAGTGGCCTGGACCAAAGCCCTGTTTTCTACTAGTGATACATTATTCAGTTCAAACTGTTGAAGCTCTTCTTGCATAGCTTGAATCCATTCAGGTTCCATGAAGGCTTCATCAACTTTCTTGGGTTCAGATATTGAGACAAATGCGAAGTGCCCACAGAAATTTGCTAGCTGTGTTGCCCTTGAACGAGTGAGTGGACCTAGTGCATTGATGCTATCAATTATTCTCTCAATCTGTACTTCATTTGCAACACGAGGATGTACAGGATGAAGATTTTGCTCTTGCTGATCATTGTCATCGTTAGAAGGATTGTCTTCAGGCTGAGCATTGTCTTCAGGTTGATCATTGTCTTTAGGTTGATCAGGTGCGGAGATGGTAAGTTCCTCTTCAGGCTGAGCTTCAGAAGGTATGATTTCTCCAATTCCCATAAGTTTGATTGATTCACTGGATGGAACTTCATCTAGCACATTTGGCAGGTGCTCTCTTTGCGAGCCGTTGGTCTCATCGAACCGCACATCCACAGTTTCAACCACTTTATAGTGAAAGAGGTTGAAGACTCTATAGGAGTGCGAATCCTTTCCATATCCAAGCATAAAACCTTCATGTGCTTTTGGTGCAAATTTTGAAGTGTGATGTGGATCCTTGATCCAGCACCTGGCACCAAAATACTCTGAAGTAACTGACATTTGGCTTCTTGCCAGTAAGGAGCTCATAGGATGTCTTGTTCAGAAGCTTGTGAAGATAAACACGGTTGATGATATGGCATGCAGTATCAATGGCTTCAGGCCAGAATTTTCTTGGAGTCTTGTATTCATCAAGCATCGTCCGAGCCATCTCAATAAGTGTTCTGTTCTTGCGTTCGACGATGCCATTCTGCTGTGGCGTGTACGGAGCTGAGAATTCATGTGTGATGCCCAAAGTATCAAGATATGTATCTAGGCCAGTGTTCTTGAATTCAGTGCCATTGTCACTTCTGATGTGCTTTATCTTGACGCCATAGTTGTTCATTGCTCGATTGGCGAAGCGTCTGAAGACATCCTACACTTCAGTCTTGTAGAGGATTATATGCACCCAACTATATCTTGAATAATCATAAACAATGACAAAGCCATAGAGACAAGCAGTAGTAGTAAGAGTTGAGTAATGAGTGGGACCAAAAATATCCATGTGGAGCAGTTTGAAGGGTTGAGTCGTTGTCATGATTGTCTTCGAGAGATGCTTGGCCCTTGTCATCTTTCCTGCTTCACAGGCACCGCATAAGTGATCCTTCTTGAACTTGATGCCCTCGATGCCTATGACATGCTTCTTTCTTGCAAGAGTGTGCAAGTTCCTCATGCCAGCATGCCCTAGCCTCCGATGCCAGAGCCAGCATTCTGAAGCTTTTGCTAGAAGACATACGGCAAGCTGTGGTCCTGCTGAGAAATCTACCACGTACAAATCATCTTTCCGATACCCTTCAAACACTAGAGACTTGTCAGATTCCATTAGAACAAGGCAACGATATTTTCCAAACATCACAATCATGTTTAAATCGCAAAGCATTGAGACAGACATTAAGTTGAAACCAAGGGATTCAACAAGCATGACTTTATCCATGTGTTGATCCTTTGAGATTGCAACTCTACCTAGACCCAATACCTTACTTTTACCAGTGTCAGCAAATGTGATGTGACTTTTGTCAGATGGACGTAAGGTTGAGTCCATAAGAAGGCTTCGCTTGCCAGTCATGTGATTGGTACACCCACTATCAATAATCCATTCTGAAGCAGATGGTGTCGTACCCTACAGTGCAGTTAGGGGGATAGGCTTCACGAAGAGAATTGTGCAGCAAAAACATTTGACGAGCCAGTGGATTATGAAAGCTTAGATTGAGATTAGGACTGATAGGGCAAGTAGCAAGCGACTCAGGAACAAAGTACATAATAAGACCATTTGGGCATTTGATCTTGCGCCCTACAAGATGTTTAAGGTCCCCAGCAATAGCTTCAGACGATTTTGGTTTTCGGCTGGAGACCTTTCCCTGCAAAAGAGAGTTAAGCTTTCTTAGCCACCCACATCTTCAAGGGTGGCTTCAAAGCAATGAGTCTAAGTGCAGCATCTGAGAACTTTGGCTTTGGAGCCCTAGCAAAAAGTCTTGCAGGTGGACAATAGTACTCATAAGAATAAGCAGAATAGTTCTTGGTCTTATGAACATGGCGGTTTGATGAAACGCGCTCATATTCACAGGCCTGAGTATGGCTTCCCTGCAAAACATTTGCGTTAGTGCGACTCAGGTGAGTCCTCTGTCTATATGAAGCCTTTGGACCGTATGAAGCCTGTGGTCTGGGGTTTGTCTTCTTCACCTGTGGTGTCATGATGACATTCACAGGAAGATTCTCCAAACACCTTTTCGGCACCCAGACCTTCTTCATAGGCGGTCCATTCCTGCAGTTAGTACCAATATACCTGGCAAACACTTCACCCTTCTGATTCTTAAACGGTTTATAGTTTGCATCAAAGGATTCATCAATAACAATGGGATTAGCACAAGTGAAGCCAGATAGGGTGGATGGATCCACTGAAGGTCCCTTTGTAGCAACCCATGTGGTTTTGGGGTACTACTCAGGTTTCCAGTAAGAGCCATCAGCATTCATTTTCCTTTCGAACCCAACACCCTCTTTCCTAGGGTTTCGGTTCAGGGTCTGCCTTTTGAGGACATCACATAGTGTCTGATGCCCTTTGAGGCTTTTGAACATCCCTGTTTCAAGCAATGTCTTCAACCTAGCATTCTCATCAGCAATAGCAGTGGCATCCTCAGCAGAGGGGTTAGTTGGCACATCAGCAGTTGAAGATATTGCAATAGTAGCAGCAGTAGAACAACCAGCAACAGAAGTAGCGTTGTCATGCTCAATACATTTAATACATGGTGGTTCAAATCCTTCCTGAGCTGAACTGATCTGTTTGGCGCGAAGTGAGTCATTTTCCTTTTGAAGATCTTCATGAGCTGCTCTCAATTTCTCAAGATCTTGCTTCCTTTGAAGATAATCATAGGAAATCTTTTCATGAGTTGATGAGAGCATTTCATGACAACTCTCAAGTTCCTCATACTTAACGTGAAGATTTTTTATGTCTTCAATTAAGGACTGAGATCGAGTCATTTCAACGTCTAACAGGTCATCGCTTTTGTCTAACAGTTTTTTAATATGTTCCATAGCTTTCTGTTGTGTAGTTGCAATTTTAGCAAGTGTTTTATAGCTGGGTTTGGAACCACAATCAGAGTCATCTTCACTGGAAGTTTGATAGTGAGTAGTGCGTGTGTTTACCTTGGCACCGCGTGCCATGAAGTAGTAGGTAGGAGCGGAGTAGTCCTTGTCATTTGCATCGGTGTCGGTGACGGAGTCATTGTCTTCACTGTTGAAGATGGACTTGGCAACGTATGTTGTAGCCAGACTCGCAACGCCAGAATCGGACTCCTCCTCAGACTCCACCTCCGCCTCCTCAGAAGTGGACTCCTCCTCTGAATCCATTTCCTTGCCAACAAACGCACGTGCCTTGCCAGATGAGCTCTTCTTGTGTGATGAAGACTTTGAGGAGGACTTGGAAGAAGACTTTGAGTATTTCTTCTTCTTCTTGTCGTCAGAATCATACTCCTTGCTCTTCTTTTTCTTCTTGTTCTCATTGTCCCACTGTGGACACTCAGAGATGTAGTGGCCAGGTTTCTTGCACTTGTGGCATGTTCTCTTCTTGTAGTCATGAGTAGAAGCTTCATCATTCCTTGAGCTTGATCGTGAGGACTTTCTGAAGCCTTTCTTCTTGGTGAATTTTTGGAACTTCTTCACAAGCATAGCAAGCTCCTTTCCAATGTCTTCAGGATCATCAGAACTGCTGTCAGACTCTTCTTCAGATGAGGAGACAGCTTTTGCCTTCAAGGCACGAGTTCGCCCATAGTTGGACTGTAGATGTCTCTTTTCTCAGAAAGCTGAAACTCGTGTGTGTTGAGCCTCTCAAGTATGTCAGACAGATCGAGTGTTTTGAAGTCAGGACGTTCTTGAATCATCAGGGCTAGGGTGTCAAACGAGCTGTCAAGTGATCTCAGGAGTGTCTTGACAACTTCATGCTTGGTGATCTCAGTGGCGCCGAGGGCTTGAAGCTCATTTGTGATGTCAGTGAGTCGATCAAACGTGAGCTGAACATTCTCATTGTCATTTCTCTTGAAGCGATTGAAGAGGTTGCGAAGGACACTGATTCTCTGATCTCTCTGGGTTGAGACGCCTTCGTTGACCTTGGAGAGCCAGTCCCAGACTAGCTTAGATGTTTCCAAAGCACTCACACGGCCGTACTGTCCTTTGGTCAAATGACCACAGATGATGTTCTTGGCAGTGGAGTCCAGTTGAACGAACTTCTTGACATCAGCAGCGGTGACACCTTCACCAGCCTTGGGAACGCCATTATTCACGACATACCATAGGTCGACATCAATGGCTTCAAGATGCATGCGCATCTTATTCTTCCAGTAGGGATATTTAGTTCCATCGAAGACTGGGCACGCAGCGGAGACTTTGATTATCCCTGCAGTCGACATAGCTAAAACTCCAGGTGGTTAAACCGAATCACACAGAACAAGGGAGTACCTCCCTCTGATACCAATTGAAAGTGCTAGTGATCGACTGGAGGGGGGGTGAATAGGCGATTTTTATGGAAGTCTTCAAAACATGGAATTTTCGAAGACAAACGATAGAAATAAACCTATTACCATGCAACGGAAGGTAGACTACACTAGGCAAACCATAGTCAAGTATTCAATGGAGTGAAAGCACAATGACTAATAGCAGCTAGGCAGTAAAGATCAGGTAGGAAGATATTGTGAAGCCAATCAGAACAAGCAGTCACTCAGTGAAGACAAAAGATAAAGCAATCATACAATGACTTCACAAGGACCAACAGTAAGTAAAGGGAAGGGAAGGATGAAACCAGTGACTCGTTGAAGACAATGATTTGTTGGACCAATTCCAGTTGTTGTGACAACTGTACGTCTGGTTAGGGAGGCTGAGATTCAACTCAGAAGACCTCGTCTTCACCTTATTCCCCTTGAGCTAAGGACAACCAGTCCTCGCCCAATCACGCTGGTAAGTCTTCAAGGTAGACTTCCAAACCTTCACAGACTTCGTTCACCGGCGATCCACAATGACTCTTGGATGCTCAGAACACGACGCCTAACCAACTAGAGGATTCACAGTCCTCAAGTGTAATAAGTCTTCAGATCACACAGATAGGAAGACTTAAGTGATGCCTAACACTCATTGGCTTTGGGTGTTTAGGGCTTTATCCTCGCAAGGAATTCTCTCTCAAAGGCTTCGAGGTGGGTTGCTCTCAAACAACAAAAGTCGTGCACTAACTCTGAGCAGCCAACCGTTTATGGTTGTAGGGGGTGGGCTATTTATAGCCACTAGACAACCCGACCTGATTTGTCTGAAATGACCCTTGGTCACTAAGGAACTGACACGTGTTCCAATGGTCAGATTTCAAACACACGCGGCAACTTTACTTGAGCTACAAGCAAAGCTGACTTATCCAACTCTGGACAAGATTTGCTCTCATAGTCTTCACTCGAAGACATAGGATTTTGGTTAAGCATCACTTCAGTCATTCTGACTGGTTCACTTGGACCCCACTTAACAGTACGGTGGTTCCTATGACTCAACAAAGAAGAAAAAGAACAACGAAAGAACTAAGTCTTCGCGCTCCATAGTCTTCATGCGATGTCTTCTCTTGTCATAGTCTTCAATGTGAATGTCTTCACGTACCACCTTTGACTTCAATGTCTTCTTACATTTTTAGGGGTCATCTCTGGTAGGAAAACCAAATCAATGAGGGACTTCTACCTGTGTTGTCCTGCAATTCTCACAAACACATTAGTCCCTCAACTAGGTTTGTCGTCAATACTCCAAAACCAACTAGGGGTGGCACTAGATGCACTTACAAAGCCTACGATGGAATTACTCACGCATGGTGGTGAGCATCATGAAATTGGTGATGGAGGATGGTTGATGATGACGACGGTGACGAATCCCCCTCTCCGGAGCCCAAACGGACTCCAAATCAGCCCTCCCGAGAGGTTTTAGGGCTTGGCGGCGGCTCCATATCGTAAAACGCGATGAAATCTTCTCTCCTATTTTTTTCTCCCCGAAAGTAGTTATATAGAGTTGGAGTTGGAGTTGGGAGGTCTCCAAGGGGCCCACGAGGTAGGGGCGCGCCCCCCCACTCTCGTGGCAAGGGTGTGGGCCCCCTGGTCTTCATCTTTGGCAAGGATTTTTTATTATTTATTGTAAGATATTCCATGGAGTTTTAGGTCATTCTGAGAACTTTTGTTTTCTGCACATAAAACAACATCATGGCAATTCTGCTGAAAACAACGTCAGTCCGGGTTAGTACCATTCAAATCATACAAGTTAGAGTCCAAAACAAGGTCAAAAGTGTTTGGAAAAGTAGATAGGACGGAGACATATCAACTCCCCCAAGCTTAAACCCTTGCTTGTCCTCAAGCAATTTAGTTGACAAACTAAAAAAAATAAAGAAAAACTTTTACAAACTCTGTTTGCTCTTGTTGTTATAAATATGTCAAGCTAGCATCCAAGTTTTCAGCAAAGATTATAACTAACCATATTTGCAATAATTCTCAGGTCTCATGATTACCCATATCAATAGCATAATCAACTAGCAAGCCATAATAATAAATCTCGGATGACAACACTTTCTCAAAACAATCATAATATGATATAACAAGATGGTATCTCGCTAGCCCTTTCTGAGACCGCAAAACATAAATGCAGAGCACCTTTAAAGATCAAGGACTGACTAGACATTATAATTCATGGTAAAAGAGATCTAATCATAGTCACATCCAATGTAAACTAACAATAATGAATGCAAATGACAGCGGTGCTCTCCAACTGGTGCTTTTTAATAAGAGGGTGATGACTCAACATAAAAGTAAATAGATAGGCCCTTCGCAGAGGGAAGCAAGGATTTGTAGAGGTGCCAGAGCTCGATTTTGAAATAGAGGTGAATAATATTTTGAGCGGTATACTTTCATTGTCAACATAACAACCAAGAGATGGCGATATCTTCCATGCTACACACATTATAGGCGGTTCCCAAACAGAATGGTAAAGTTTATACTCCCCCTCCACCAACAAACATCAATCCATGGCTTGCTCGAAACAACGAGTGCCTCCAACATACATCAGGTCCCAGGGGGAGTTTTGTTTTGCGATTATTTTTTATTTAGTTTGCATAAAGCATGGGACTAGGCATCCCGGTGACCAGCCATTTTCTCATGAGTGAGGAGCGGAGTCCACTCCTCTTGAGAATAACCCACCTAACATGGAAGATACGGACAGCCCTAGTTGATACATGAGCTATTCGAGCATACAAAACAGGATGATTATTTGAAGGTCTAGAGTTTGGCACATACAAATTTACTTGGAACGACATGTAGATACCGCATATAGGAAGGTATAGTGGACTCATCTGGAATAACTTTGGGGTTTAAGGGATTGGATGCACAAGCAGTATTCCCGCTTAGTACAAGTGAAGGCTAGCAAAAGACTGGGAAGCGACCAACTAGAGAGCGACAACAGCCATGTACATGCATTAAAATTAATAAACATTTGATGCAAGCATGAGTAGGATATAATCCACCATGAACATAAATATCGTGAAGGCTATGTTGATTTGTTTCAACTACATGCATGAACATGTGCCAAGTCAAGTCACTTAAATCATTTAGAGGAGGATACCACCCTATCATACCACATCATAACCATTTTAATAGCATGTTGGCACGCAAGGTAAACCATTATAAATCATAGCTAATCAAGCATGGCACAAGCAACTATGATCTCTAATTGTCATTGCAAACATGTTTATTCATAACAAGCTGAATCAAGAACGATGAACTCATCATATTTACAAAAACAAAAGAGGTCGAGTTCGTACCAGCTTTTCTCATCTCAGCCAGTCCATCATATATCATCATAATTGCCTTTCACTTGCACGACCGAACGATGTGAATAATAATAAGAGTGCACGTGCATTGGACTAAGCTGGAATCTGCGAGCATTCAATAAACAGGAGAAGACAAAGCAATATGGGCTCTTGGTTAAATCAACAATAAAGCATATAAGAGTCACTTCAACAATTTAATCATGGTCTTCTCCTACTGACCCCCAAAGAAAAGAAAAGAAATAAAACTATTTACACGGGAAAGCTCCCAACAAGCAAAAGAAGAACAGGAAATATTTTTGGGTTTTCTTTTTAATTACTACTACAAGCATGGAAAGTAAATTAATTAAAAGCTACAGCTAATTTTTTTTGGTTTTTTCTTAAGGTTTATTAAACACACAAGAAGAAAGCATAAAAGGAAATAAACTAGCATGGATGATACAATGAAAAAGTATGAGCACCGACATCTAGCAATGAGTGTGTGTGAACATAAATGTAATGTCGGTGAGAAATACGTACTCCCCCAAGCTTAGGCTTTTGGCCTGAGTTGGTTTATGGCCACGGCTGGCTTGGCTGATATCCATAATAATAGTTGGGGTCGTACTGCGATGAGGAAGAAGAAGGCTTCGATTGCCACTGGCTGGCAATCATCTTCGGATCCCACTGATAGTTAGACTGTCGTGAAGGATCAAATTGTGGTTCCGGTTCTGGCTCCTCGGCTGGTGTAGGGTTCCGGTAGGCGTGGATAGCCGTCAACGGAACAAGGTACGTGCCTACAATCAAATCAAACAAAGAAGGAGCAGGCAAGGTAATAGTCTCAGGATGATGTTTATTAAAGAACAATTGATATTTAAGCTCTCCTACCCTATTCTTAACAATAAAATCATGTGCCACCATACTTTTATAATCTAAATAAACACGAGGCAGCACTTTTTCTTCCTTCTCAGCATTGCCTAATAGGTATGTTAAAATGTGCAGCTAGGCGTGTAGCATAGATGCCTCCAAAGATGGGACCCTTAGTACGGTTCATACTTAACCATCTAGCAATAATGCCGCCCATACTAAAAGTGTTATCACTGTATAAACCTTGGAGCAAAATAATAATATCAGGGATACTAAGGTTTCCATAGTTTCCGCGACCAATTAAGCAACGACTAGCAAATAATGCAAAGTAACGTAAGACAGGAAAATGTATGCTAGTGATTCGTGCATCGAAAACCTTCCTAGTTTCCCCTACAGTGATAGTATTAATAAATCCCTCCACATCATCACGATGTGGTTCTTCTATCTTGCCCTCAAAAGGGACTAAACAAATCTGACAAAAATCATAAAGTGACATCTCCTTATGCTCATCATATAAATGAAACTCCACCGTAGGTGGTGAGTTCCTAGAATGAAAATGGAAGTTTTGCACAAAGGTATTTGTGAGTAAGAGATACTGATCGCATTGGTTGTGGAGGAAAGCAGTGAGGCCTGCATTATGAGCCAACTCATGAAAATCTTCATAAATCCCGGCTGCTCTTAAGAAATCCTCGGAAGGCCATTCACACACCCGAACCTCAGCGGTGCGCGGCAAATTATACTTAGGCTTCGGTGCCTTTTCATTCGAGCTTTGACTCGATGAGCCCCTCAATAATCTCCTCATCATTTCCTGAAAAATTCTGAAGTAACTTCAAAATAAAAGTAAACCAAACTCAATAATATTGATAGCAACTACTCCTACAAGTGCCTAGAGCCTATATCATGCATCAAAACTACTTTTGACCATATAAATTTGACATGCAAGCTCAAGAACAGGGTCACCTAAGCAGCAAAAATTTGCAATGAATAAAGCACTAGAACAAAAACTAATTGGACCAATGGAGGAGTCACATACCAAGGAACAATCTCCCCAAGTAGTTTTGTGAGAGGTGCTTTGAGCAAGGAGATCGAAAATGGCAGCAAAGAGGGCTGGAACTTGTGCTTGAGTTGGTTTTTCGTGTTTGTGGGAGAAATAAGAAGAGGATGGGTGCAGGAATAAGTGGAGGAGGGCCACCGTGGGCCCACGAGGCAGGGGCGCGCCCTCCACCCTCGTGGCAAGGTGGTTGCCCCCCTGGTGTGTTCTTTGTTCCATAAATCCTCAAATATTCTAGAAAAAATCATATTTAATTTTCAGGGCATTTGGAGAACTTTTATTTTCGAGGTATTTTTATATTGCACGGATAATCAGATAATGGACAGACAAATTATTTATTTTTATTTTATTTAAACTAAATAACAAAAAGTATAGAGAGGGTATAGAAGGTTGTGCTTCTAGTTTCATCCATCTCATGCTCATCAAAAGGAATCCACTAACAAGGTTGATCAAGTCTTGTTAACAAACTCATTTCGATTAACATGAAACCGGAGAAATTTCGAATAACACTAGGTTACCTCAACGGGGATATGCACATCCCCAATAATAAGTATATCATATTTCTTCTTGACAGTAGGAAGAGGAAATTCAAAACCTCCAAATATAATCGATGGAATTTTTCCGATAGAATTGATACTATGAACTTGAGGTTGTTTCCTCAGAAAGTGTACCGCATGCTCATTACCATTAACATGAAAACATTGCCTTTGTTGCAATCAATAACAGCCCCTGCAGTATTAAGAAAAGGTCTTCCAAGAATAATAGACATACTATCATCCTCGGGAATCTCAAGAATAACAAAGTCCGTTAAAATAGTAACGTTTGCAACCACAATAGGCACATCCTCACAAATACCGATAGGTATAGTAGTTGATTTATCAGCCATTTGCAAATATATTTCAGTAGGTGTCAACTTATTCAAGTCAAGTCTACGATATAAAGATAGAGGCATAACACTAACACCGGCTCCAAGATCACATAAAGCAGTTTTAACATAATTTCTTTTAATGGAGCATGGTATAGTAGGTACTCCTGGATCTCCAAGTTTCTTTGGTATTCCACCCTTAAAAGTATAATTAGCAAGCATGGTGGAAATTTTAGCTTCTGGTATCTTTCTTTTATTTGTAATAATATCTTTCATGTACTTAGCATAAGGATTGGTTTTGAGCATATCAGTCAATCGCATATGCAAAAAGATAGGTCTAATCATTTCAGCAAAGCGCTCAAAATCCTCATCATCCTTTTTCTTGGATGGTTTGGGAGGAAAAGGCATGGGTTTCTGAACCCAAGGCTCTCTTTCTTTACCATGTTTCCTAGCAACAAAGTATTTCTTATCATAACATTGATTCTTTGATTGTGGGTTATCAAGATCAACAACATGTTCAATTTCTACATCATTATCATTACTAGGTTGAGCATCATTATGAACATCATCATTAACATTTTCATTAGGTTCCTGTTCATTACCAGATTGTGTTTCAGCATCAGAAATAGATATACCATTTGGATTATCAGGTGGCTCAGCAATAGGTTCACTAGAAGTTTGCACAGTTCTATCATTTTTCTTTTTCTTCCTTTTAGAAGAACTAGGTGCATCAATATTATTTCTCTGAGAATCTTGCTCAATTCTCTTAGGGTGGCCTTCAGGATACAAAGGTTCCTGAGTCATTCTACCAGTTCTAGTAGCCACTTTAACAGCATGATTATTTTTCTTACTATTCATCTCATTGAGCAATTCTTTTTGAGCTTTAAGTACTTGTTCTACTTGAGTGGTAACCATAGAAGCATGTTTACTAATAAGTTTAACTTCACCTTTAACATTAGCCATATAGTCACCCAAGTTTCCAAGCATATTTGAATTGTATTTTAATTGTCTACCAAAATAAGCATTAAAGTCTTCTTGCTTAGCCATAAATTTATCAAACTCATCTAAGCATGGGCTAGCAATTTTAGTAAATGGGATTACAGCTTTATCATATCTATAGAGAGAATTTACCTTTACTACCTGTGTCGGGTTATCGAGGTCTGGAGGTTCTTCAATAAATAAAGGATTAAGATCATATGTTTCTTCAGCAGGCGGTAAATTAAGACCATGTATTTCTTCAATAGGAGGTAAATTCTTAACATCTTCAGCTTTAATACCTTTTTCTTTCATAGATTTCTTTGCCTCTTGCATATCTTCAGGACTGAGAAATAGAATACCTCTCTTCTTCAGAGTTGGTTTAGGAATAGGATCATTAATTGGAGCAGGAGCTGGCTCAGGAGGTGCCCAATTATTTTCATTTGTCAACATATTATTCAATAAGTTTTCAGCTTCATTCGGTGTTCTTTCCCTGAAAAGAGAACCAGCACAATTATTCAGGTAATCTCTGGAAGCATCGATTAGTCCATTGTAAAAAATATCAAGTATTTCATTTTTCTTAAGAGGATGATCAGGCAAAGCATTAAGTAACTTGAGAAGCCTCCCCCAAGCTTGTGGGAGACTCTCTTCTTTAATTTTCACAAAGTTGTATATTTCCTTTAAAGCAGCTTGTTTCTTATGAGCAGGGAAATATTTAGCAGAGAAGTAATAAATCATATCCTGGGGACTACGCACACAACCAGGGTCAAGAGAATTAAACCATATCTTAGCATCACCCTTTAATGAGAACGGAAATATTTTAAGGATATAAAAGTAACGAGTTCTCTCATCATTAGTGAACAGGGTAGATATATCATTTAATTTAGTAAGATGTGCCACAACAGTTTCAGATTCATAGCCATGAAAAGGATCAGATTCAACTAAAGTAATTATATCAGGATCAACAGAGAATTCATAATCCTTATCAGTAACACATATAGGTGAAGTAGCAAAAGCAAGGTCAGGTCTCATCCTAGCATTTAGAGATTGCTTATTCCATTTAGCTAATAACCTTTTGAGTTCATATCTATATTTGCAAGATAAAATAGCTAAAGAAGCTTCTTGATCAAATAAATAACCCTCAGGAATAACAAGTGATTCTTCATCATCACTTTCATCATCATAATCAGATTCAATATTTTCAATCTCTCTAGCCCTAGCAAGTCATTCCTCGAGAAAATCACTAAGTGGCACAGTAGTATCAAGCATAGAAGTAGTTTCATCATAAGTATCATGTATAGCAGAAGTAGCATCATCAATAACATGCGACATATCAGAACGAATAGCAGAAGCAGGTTTAGGTGTCGCAAGCTTACTCATAACAGAAGGTGAATCAAGTGCAGAGCTAGATGGCAGTTCCTTACCTCCCCTCGTAGTTGAGGGATAAATTGTTGTCTTAGCGTCTTTAAAATTCTTCATAGTGTCCAGCAGATATTAAATCCCAAGTGACTCAAAGAATAGAGCTATGCTCCCCGGCAACGGCGCCAGAAATTAGTCTTGATAACCCACAAGTATAGGGGATCGCAACAGCTTTCGAGGGTAGAGTATTCAACCCAAATTTATTGATTCGACACAAGGGGAGCCAAAGAATATTCTCAAGTATTAGCAGCTGAGTTGTCAATTCAACCACACCTGGAAACTTAGTATCTGCAGCAAAGTGTTTAGTAGCAAAGTAATATGATAGTGATGGTAATGGTAACAAAAGAGTAACGAAAGCAAAGTAATGTTTTTGGTATTTTGTAGTGATTGTAATAATAGCAACGGGAAAGTAAATAAGCGTAAACCAGTATATGGAAAGCTCGTAGGCATCGGATCAATGATGGATAATTATGCCGGATGCGGTTCATCATGTAACAGTCATAACATAGGGTGACACAGAACTAGCTCCAATTCATCAATGTAATGTAGGCATGTATTCCGAATATAGTCATACGTGCTTATGGAAAAGAACTTGCATGACATCTTTTGTCCTACCCTCCCGTGGTAGCGGGGTCCTAATGGAAGCTAAGGGATATTAAGGCCTCCTTTTAATAGAGAACCGGAACAAAGCATTAGCACATAGTGAATACATGAACTCCTCAAACTATGTTCATCACTGGTAAGTATCCCGATTATTGTCACTTCGGGGTTAACGGATCATAACACATAATAGGTGACTATAGACTTGCAAGATAGGATCTAGAACTCTCATATATTGATGAAAACATAATAGGTTCAGATCTGAAATCATGGCACTCGGGCCCTAGTGACAAGCATTAAGCATAGCAAAGTCATAGCAACATCAATCTCAGAACATAGTGGATACTAGGGATCAAACCCTAACAAAACTAACTCGATCACATGATAAATCTCATCCAACCCATCACCGTCCAGCAAGCCTACGATGGAATTACTCACGCACGGCGGTGAGCATCATGAAATTGGTTATGGAGGATGGTTGATGATGACGACGGCGATGAATCCCCCTCTCCGGAGCCCCGAACGGACTCCAGATCAGCCCTCCTGAGAGGTTTTAGGGCTTGGCGGCGGCTCCGTATCGTAAAACGTGATGAAATCTTCTCTCCTATTTTTTCTCCCCGAAAGCAGTTATATAGAGTTGGCGTTGGAGTCGGGGGGTCTCCGGGGGGCCCACGAGGTAGGGGGCGCGCCCTAGGGGGGCGCGCCCCCACCCTCGTGGCAAGGGTGTGGGCCCCTGGTCTTCATCTTTGGCGAGGATTTTTTATTATTTATTGTAAGATATTCCATGGAGTTTCAGGTCATTCCGAGAACTTTTCTTTTCTGCACGTAAAACAACATCATGGCAATTCTGCTGAAAACAGCGTCATTCCGGGTTAGTTCCATTCAAATCATATAAGTTAGAGTCCAAAACAAGGGCAAAAGTGTTTGGAAAAGTAGATACGACTGAGACGTATCACCCACCATTGGCGGTCTTGCTTGCTGCATCACCTCTTCCTGACCTCTTCCTTGTTCTCTCCCTCTTGCTTCGGATACTTGAGGTTGCAACACCACCTCCCCCTCTGGACCAACCACAGGCTGGTCCAGACATTCAAACAATGAGCTCAAGTCGGGTTTTTCCCCATAGTAAGGATTAGATTCCCAGAATGTCACATCCATGCTCACGAAAGTGCGCCTATTAGAAGGACTCCAGCACTTATACCCTCTCTGTCCAGAAGGATAGCCAATAAAGATACACTTCACCGCCCGAGGATCCAGCTTGTTCACAGCAGGTCTATGATCCCTGACAAAACAAGTACATCCAAACACCTTTGGTGGCACACTAAATTTATTCTCTCCTAATAAGAGTTCACAAGGAGATTTCATACCCAGTATCATAGATGGTGTGTGATTGATCAGATAGGTTGCAGTCAGAACGGCTTCACCCCATAGACACTTTGGCACATTCATAGTGTACATGATTGAGCGCGCCACCTCAAGGATATGCCGATTTTTCCGCTCTGCCACGCCATTTTGGGGAGGAGTGTCCGGGCAAGATGTCTGATGCAGAATACCTTGGTCTGATAGGAACTCTCCCAGCCTTCTGTTGACATATTCTGTCCCATTGTCAGTCCTTATCATTTGAACCTGCACCTTGAATTGAGTTTTAACATACACACAGAAGTCCTTGAAACACTCAAACACCTCATCTTTATGTCGCATTAAAAACATCCATGTCATGCGAGTATTGCAATCAATGAAGGTGAAAAAATATTCATTCCATTTATCGAGGTTGATGGACACGTCCAAGCATCTGAATGAACAAGCACAAATGGGACTATACTCCTGAGCCCCTTACTCACATACGATATCCGAGTGTGTTTAGCATACTCACATGCCTCACACCTTAACTTGGTTTTATCTAAACCATTCATTACATCAAGGAAAGCTTTCTTCATTTTCTCAAAAGAAACATGTCCAAACCTACAATGGTGGATCATAGCTAATGCTTCCTTCTCTGTCGTAGTCGCAGCAAGAGCCATGCCAGCAGTCTTCACATCCTCCTGGTGATCCATGTACCATAGTCCTCTATGCTTGGTTCCTGCCCCAAGCCTCCTCCCAGTTCCCATCTCCTGAATCAAATAGCGGTACTTATTAAGAGTTACGTCACAATCTATCTGATCAATCAAAGAACTCAATGACACTAGACTAACTGGGAAAGCTGGAACATACAAAATTGATTCCAACTTAATACTTGGAGTACATTGCACTGCCCCACCCCCCTTAATAGGTTGTGCAGTACCATCTGCAGTTTGAATAGTTCCATTGTACGATTGGGGGTACTGTTGGTAGCATTCAAACTCTCTAACGTTGTCGGTTACATGTTTCGATGCCCCTGAGTCTAACACCCAATCTACACCAGCCCTATGAACAGCAACAGATGCAGTTTCATTACCTTCATCAGAGTACACAAAATGAGCAAAGTCACCAAACACTGTCTCTGCTTGCTGTTCGTTCCTGTTGTCTTGACCCTGCTGCTCATTTCTCATGTCTTGACTATGAGAAGAACTGGACTGACCCTCACTCATGACAGATACATTCGCTCTGGCCTCCCCTTGGTAGAGATTGTAGTTGTTATAGTTACGTGGAGCACCTCTTCCTCTGTTGTTGCTTCCACGATAGTATCCCCTTCCATCTCCTCTGTAGCTGCCTCTGTAACCTCCTCTGCCTTTGTTGTCTCTCTTCGGTGGGGCTGTGCACTGGTAACTGAGATGCCCTTTCAGCCCACAATTGTGGAAGTCTCTTGTCTCAGGCCTATTCATTATGTGATAAGCAGGTCTGGAAGCCACCTTTGACCGCTCCACAGCTTTCAGTCTAGTCTCCTCCTGTGCTATAGCAGCAATGGCATCTCTTAGTGACGGCAACTCAGCTTGTTGCACTAAGATAGCCCTTCTATTCTCAAACATGGAGTCCAGCCCCTTCAGAAACTTGAGGACACACCTATCCTCAACCCACTTTCTAGCTATCACTGCACACTCAACATGTGGCAACACAAGAGGTGCAAGATAGTCTAAATCAGCCCAAAGATGTTTCAGCTCTTCAACATACATCATTACAGTCCTATCACCTTGAGTGAGATCATGCACAGTGTCTTCAATTTTGGAGACCAACATGACATTTCCCTTCCCTGAGTACATACTAGCTAACGCTACCCATACCTCAGCAGCAGTAGGGAGGTCCTCCACCGAAGCAGCAACAGAAGGGGATAGAGAACTCAGCAGCCAATTCAACACCAAATTGTCCGTGGCATTCCATTTCTTCCATGAGGCTCCCCTCTTGTCTTCTGGTCCCTTCACCTCACCAAGAGCATAGTCTTCCAGTGCTTAGTTCTGAGGATGAGTTTACCTCTCCTCGACCACCTCAGGTAGTTCTCTACACCTTCTAACTTCACCTCGTTTGGAGCCAGCTCAATCTTCTGCACCATCTCTGCCTGCACAGCGCTCGAGCCCACATCAGCAGGTGCCTTCTCACCGGAAGCCACCATCTTCGCGGCCATGATGTCCGCAAGCTTGTCCATTGCAGCCGCCAGTGCTTCCTCCGCCATTTTCCCTTTCAGTCAGCAGCAGACTAAAAACTGCAAGACTTTCAGCACCTGCAAGCAGTAGTAGCACTCCTCTTCTCCTCTTCTCACCAGCAGCAGTTCGTCACCTCTCCTTCCTTTACCAACCCGTAGCAATCAACAACCGAGAGCAGAAAGGGACTTGGAGACAAACTGCAGCTTCTCGCGGTGGACCTGACAGCGTTGCTGCCGTGTCAGGTGAGATGCGTGACTTGCCCTTCCTTTTCTCTCTTCCCCTCAATCTCTCTCTCGCTGCCTCACGCAGCAACAGCAGCAGCAGCAGCACCTCCAGCATGCGCGCATAACAACCTCCTCTCCCGAGCCGGTCGCGCCGCCTCGCTGCACTCCGCCACCAGCCGCAACCGCTGCGCCTAGCTCGCCGTCGCTCGCCCCCGCAGCTCCTCCTCGCCGGACTACACCACCGGCGCTGCCGCTGCCGCTGCAGCCTGGTCTGATACCATGTTGAACTTGGAGGAGTAGCGTACCAGGAGCAGTTGCTGCTGTGTCTTTCTTGGTGTGTGGCGGCTCTCACAGAACAGAGGAGGAGGAGCTTCCCTTCTAGGTCAACATTTCTCATGGGCTTGGGCCTAAGAGATAGGTACAGTTGGGCTGGGGCCCATACCGGTTCAACACCCACTATGATCTACCACTAGTTCAAGATGACAGACTCTAGTGAAGTCATCCACGGTGAATGGCAACATTCAGTACGCCTGTCAGTGGGATCAAGAAAGCATTCAACATGCCGATGCGTTGGTTGTGGTGGCGGAATTTCAAGACGTCGTCACCCCTTTCGGCGCCCCTCTATGCCCTTCGGCTTGAAAAACACGGACGCCACTTACCAGAGATCAAAAGAAACATACAGGTCTATGTCGACAACGTGGTAATCAAAATCTGAAAGGAGGAGTAATCAAGATCCGAAAGAAGGAGGATATATGGCAAATCCTGTAGAAACGTTTGCTAACCTCAAAAAATTCCGCATGAAGCTTAACCCTAAGAAGTACGTCTTGAGAGTTCCTGTTGAAGAAGTATTCAGTATAGTCTCCTGTAAAGATTGAGACATTTAGGGCCTGTTTGGGACTGCTCCGCTTCACAAAAATCGGTTTCGCTCCACTAAATTCACTTTGGAGCAGTTTCATCTAGACGTTGTAGTACTACCAAAGAGAATGTTTGGTTGCCATCTAGCTCCAGCTTCAAGAATGAGAAATTTGATGGAAAGGATCTATTTGATTGGTTGAGGGGGAAGAAACGAAGGGGTATCCACTTACTGGTGGCAGTGATGGGTAATTTCCACCTAACTCCGGCTTCTAGAGTTTTTTGAAGCACCCCCTGAAGAGCTTCATAAAAAAACTGAGAGTTGTACCCTGGATTCTAGTTTTTTTGCGGAGCGGCATACCGTGAAGCTACCCCGTTTGACTTGTGTTTTTTGGAGCGGAGCTGAATTTTAAGGAGCATAGCAGTCCCAAACAAACTCTTACTAGCCTCAGAAAGTGCATCATGCTGGACTAACTTTGATGCCTTAAGGCACCTACCTTTGGGTCTATGACAGATGGGCCGGCCACCTGTCATAGACTCAAAGACACCGAAGCAGCGTCCATTGGATGCACCATCGGAGAACGCAGGAAACTCCAAGTCCCAGGTGGAACCAGCTTCGCTGGATTGCTGCTAAACGGTGTCGGACGAGAAGCGGCCAAGCCTTCTCTTCCCAGAAGAGTCAAAGCCACCATTCCTCTTCCCGCTGGGACCCACGAGCCCGACGTAGCCCGCCCGTCCCGTGGGCGCGCCTTTGCGGGCTGCGAGTCGTGACTCCCCACTATCAGACACCTCTCTCCATCACCAAGCATAACTGAACCTTCCCCCACCCGCAGAACAACCCAGCTGCATCCATGACAATGCGGACCCGCCCGCAGACGGTCCCACACGACGGCCACCCTAAAGAATCCACCATCAACTGCAGCGCGTAACGGATGGCTAAGACCATCGAGAGACAGGAGGGGTGGTACTCCCCTAGATAATCCCCGACGTTAACCACGCTTTCCCCTCCCCTCTCCGAGCCCAGAACCAAGCAAAATCGAACCGAAGCGGACCAAATTCCGGCTCCGCATGGGTTCCCCCAGGCACTGATCCGGCGGGTGGACGCTAATGCAGCGCCGCTGAAGGGATCTGCAGCGCCAGCGGGGTTCGCATGGCGGCACAGAACGGCGGCGGCGGCGGCGCGGCGGTGGTCCTCAACGTGTACGACCTGACGCCCATAAACGACTACCTCTACTGGTTCGGCCTCGGCATCTTCCACTCCGGGATCGAAGGTTCTGACTCTCCGCCCTCTCCCTTCCTACTCGCTGGAGCTTGATTTGGTTCTAACTAGTACCTACAGGGACGCTGTACTGTACGTATGTTGGTAGTTGCTTTGTTGAGCTTTGTACAGGGACGCTGCCGTAAGTCCTGTAGGTTAGTGCTTGGAAAGAGGCAGGATAACAGGGTAGTAGTGCAAGGGAAGAATTGACGGGTGATGGACTGATCGTGGCCTGAATTTCTGGTGACCAGTAATTAGTAAACAAGCAGCTTAAACCAGCTGTCAGGGCAAAGTAGTTTTCAGTTCTATGAGGAAGTTGTAGGATGCAGAAGAAAACTAAAAATTGAAGAATGGTCGTGAATTATAACGATGTATGGGTGTATCTATTGATTGACAGGGTTGGTGGCAAATCTCTCGGCAGAGTTTGTGTGTGATGTTGCAGTCATGTTCTTGTTTGAAGAACAGGTGGATATCGAGCATAGTTAAAAAAAATGCGCGCCTAGGCTCTAGGCAGTAGCGAAACACCTAGCACTTAATGTGCGCGGCATAATTGCGCTCAAGTGTGTGCTTCAGAAAAGCGCAAGGTGGTGGCAAAACACACAATTAACGCCTAGCGCTTCTTTTAGCTTTGACATTGAGCTGGCATCATAACTGAATGTTTGCAGCTAATGAAAATGGTAGAGTGCTAGTCATACATGATATGTTCATTGGTAGCGGTCTACATTTTATGGACTGAGGTTGCTAGTTATGTCAAAATATTTACTGCACGTTGGGCTATTGGCTCATGCTTTTATGTGTAGCAGCTTTTTTTGTTTTTTTTCCAGACATGCATTTTGTGGATTCTCTCTAGAGGTGTGAGCTTTAACTCATTGTTTTGTTGTAACTGAAATCTACAGTTCATGGTTTGGAATATGCTTTTGGAGCCCATGATCTCTCAACCAGTGGGGTTTTTGAGGTTGAACCAAAACGTTGCCCTGGCTATGTCTATAGAAGGTCTGTATGGATGGGTACAACTGAGATGTCTAGGGCAGAGTTCCGCTCGTTCATTCAAACTCTTGCAGGAAAGTACAATGGGAATACATATCATCTGATTTCAAAGAACTGCAACCATTTTACGGATGATGTCTGTAAGAACATAACCAAAAAACCAGCCCCTGGATGGGTAAATCGGCTAGCAAGAGTGGGTCAGTATTACAAGTTTTATGTCTTCTCTTCCTGACTTGCTCGGAACGATAGGTGACTGATTGTATTTTGTGAAATTCTTAGGTTACTTTTTCAATCGCCTCCTACCAAAAAGCATTCAAGTCTCTACTGTTACTCACGGAGCAACCCATCCTGCATTCTCTGGTGAGTCTGCTTCTAGTGCCTGCATTTTGCTTATAATTTGGGAAGATAGCTGTCTATCATAATTTTGAGTAAATTGCATGCAGTTGTTAGCTACAGCTTGTTGTGTAGTTGTAGTTCACATTCTAAATGACCTGTATGCTTCAAACTGTAAACAGCCATTTGAGTGTTATACTATTTGTTGTATGTTTTGAATGATGCATGCCTCAGAAATCTCTTAGTAAGAAATAATAAGAGGACATTCCGGTCATGTGCAATGCCATCTCCGCAGTAAATCTGTTTGGCTTTGTGTTGTACATTGTCTTCCGCCCTCCCATTTTCCATAAAAGAAAAACACTCCCCTGTCCATTTGGTGAGCTATATTCTTCAGTGTGCTGATCGTATTTACATATTCATCTTGAAAAGAGAATGAGTCGTGATGTTTCTCTTGTTAGGGAAACTTAGATGAAGTAGAGCTGTAGAGGGAACAACATGAGAAATTTTTGATTTCTACTGGTTTAGTACTACACTCTTTTAAGCCACTTGGCATTTTCACTGAAAGCTGATACTTGTCCAGAATGGAAGAGAGTTTATAGACGGTGTGTCACTTGTTCTAATAGCTAGATTTTCCTTTCGAACTTATGTATTGACTAATTACTCTCATTCTTCCTCTCTTTCTTACCAAAAAATCTACGTACTAACATTTAGCTGTTTTTGATTATCTGCTAGATGATGATGTGGATTCATCAGGTTCATCCCTTAATGGGGACAGTGATATGGATGACCTGGACCAGCACCTGCTACCAGCCGCAGGCACTGACCTTCAATCTATAGTCGTGTCACCAAAGCTATCGAAAGATCTTGTTTGAATTATCCTTCCATTTGGGTTCCCTGCTGCAGTTTAACGGGTCGTACTTCGCCAGCTTGTATGATATCCAAGTATAGTTGAATGTTGATTGTATTTATTCTTTTCCAACGAGTTTTGCTGTGTACGCATATAGGAATTGTCTGTCTGGTAAAGAAGTGATTTTGCAATTCTTTGTCTTTTGCTCAGTTGTTGCATAGTTCTTCAGGCATCAGTATCTTGTGTTCTCGTATGCTGCCAGGCGCAGGCAAATGCTGTCATCCTTCGCTGCAACGGTCTGATGTTTGTGATGAATATCTGAATTGGCAGCATGCCGTGGTCATATTAGCACAAGCTTGAAACCCTGGTCTAGCGCACTGCTTGTACGGCCACAGAATATGCTGTGACAAATGAGTACCATGTAAACTTAAATCAGTATATTGTAATATATTTTTTGTTTTTTGGGGGGTTGTCTGCCGTGCCTATTGCTGGCGTTGTAACTGCGCTTGCAGAACTCTCTTCTATACATAATACACTAGCTTTACTGTATTAGAGAAAATCTAGTGTATGTAGCAGATTGATTTTTCGTGTGCTACTCCAGAGGGATTGATGGCTATATATATTTTTTCACTTCAATCATTAGGTGCAAACAGCAATTGAGTGGAGAAATGTACGTACAGTTGCACACACTTGGCTCATATCACCTGATGCAGTGGATGTAAAGCCTGTGAGGAACTTCATGATCGACAATTTCGTGAAGTCTTTCTTACTACTAGAAGTGGGCTTAATAACTGTTCCCTTCTACGTCTCCGTATGACATAATACCAGAATCTTGTGTAATAGCTTGAATTCAGTTCGCTCCGTCTTCTGTTATAATGTTATGTGTAAAGAGGTATCTCAGAATGTCATCATGTTAATCTTATTTCATTTATCTGTTAATCCATTGTGCTCCTTGCAGCAATCTGCTGACAAATTCATATATTCATGAAAAGCTTGTGTAAAACACTTGTTCCATTCTATATGAAAGCCATCACCATTCGAGAACATATGGTAAACCAACTGATGAGCATTTAAAATTTACAGTAACTACAGAAAGTATGCTATAAAGCACTGAGATCCGTGATCCAGTGAACATGTCTTTTTCCTGTGAAATGCAGCGACTAATTTCTCCTGTACTAATATGTGCAGCCCCAGCTGCATTATCACCCTAGATCACTGCCAATGTGGCCACAAATGCTATAAAATCCACAAGATAAAATAAGGAGGAGGGTTTTAAGTCCACAGTTCAAGATCAACTTCATTCACTAATTGGATTTGTATATCAGTGCATGCTTTACAATATCTGGGCATGCTTCACTTTTTTTGCTTGGAAACCGGCTATTTATTGAAGCATCAAGCTGATACAAATACATGAACCCTGCCTCTACAACAACACCATGGCGAAGCATTGAGGACACACACACACACACACACACACACACGTGCCTCCTTGTTTCATGGCAATGCACATTCCGTAACCAACAGGTTCTTTACCAATGACAAAGAGGTGAGGGTCCGAAACTCTGAAACAACACCTCTGGTCGTTGCCTGAACCGTCAAAGCTGGCTGGAGAAGGAACAAAGTGGAAGCAGTGCCAAAACCTCAAAATGACGCCTCCAAGGTGATTGATGCCCATCCATCTTTTTAGTGCCCAGCAATCCAGTAGACTTCACACAATGCTGCATCCATTTTTCAATGCCCTACATTTGAACTGTGAATAGGTTGGTGTAAATTGTTTTCTGCAACAATTGTCCATTATACCAGTGGATGTTCTTAACAGTTGTAGTGCGCTGAGAATCTTCATAATTCCCCTGTAATGTTTCTCCATCTTGAATCTTCTGTATTATCTCACTTGGCATTTCAAAAAGCTCAAGGTTGTCAAGCTGTGTGAGGTTCTCGATGCCTTGGGGTATTTCAGTTAGGTCATCACAACGGCCTAAGATTAGCTCATTTAGATGTACAAGACTCCCTTTTTGAAACTCTACATGAGAAAGGTTAGGCAAGTCATGTAAACTCAGCTTCTTAAGAACTGGAAAACAGCCTTCTGGAAAGGTCAAGCTCTTGTCGCTGTATGCATTGTTCAGAGTAAGATGTAACAGCCTGGGAAGTGATGAGAGCAATCCAATTGAATCTCCCTTGAGCTCACATGAACATAAACGCAACTGCACGAGGCTATCAAGGCGGCCAACCCATGAAGGCAACTTACCTCTTGCTAACATCCCTGTCAATGAAAGTCTCTGTAGCTTTATTGGTGGTTGAGAAAATGGCTCCAAGTCCAATGATACATTAGCATCTCGACTGACAATTCCCAAGCGCAGAAGGCCACTCATTTTGGAGATGGATGAGGGCAAATGAACAAGAATGCTCTCATGCACACCAAATAGCTCTAAGCTCTTCATATGTTTCAAGCTTCCTAAAGATTTGACCATGTTCTCATCAGCTTCGACGTATTTAAGGGTCTGCAGGCAGGTTAGGTTTTGTAGTCCCTGTGGAAATACAATTGCTGAACCAGGCCCTGGATACCTAAAATCTGCAGATCGGCGTCTATACAATATCAGGTGGCGCAGGCTCTTGAGCTTCGCGATGCTAGGCGGTAACCTCTGGACCATGGACCACTTGGTGTCTAAAGTTTGCAAGTGATGTAATTTCCCCAATTCCTGTGGAAGCTCTTCAATGAGAGTGGACCGGATGCCAAGATACCGCAGATTAAGAAGATTGGTCAGTGAGCTAGGTAGTTTGTCTATCTGAACGAACCATAAGTTTAAAACGGTTAATAACCTAAAACCTGACAAGACTGAAGAATCCATATCTGCCATAAATGCATTGAAGGAGCGAATCGATGTCAACTTTGGAACTGTTATATGATCAGTTTCGCATCGGTCAAGTATAAGATGACGGATTTTCTTGCTTGACTCCAATGCTGGCGAACACTTTGAGAATACAATGAACCCTTCCTTCATGGACCTTTGCAGAATCAAATCTCTGATCAAGTCATGAATGCAGAGCCGCTTCACTCTTCCAAACTCATTTTTTAACGTGACCTGCAACAGGCTACGTTGCACTAGCTGGTTCAGGTAATCATCCGCGATCTCCTCCAATGTGCCCTGGCCCTTTTCCTCAATATAGCCTTCTGCAATCCACAACCTGATCAGAATTTTCCTTTTGATCAAGAAATCTTCAGGGTATATACTGCAATACAGCAAACATCTCTTCAGGTGATAAGGCAGATCGTCAATGCTCAGATTCAGTATGCTTGACACTTGCCCAATTCCACGAACACTGCTTTCATTCCAGTCAAGGCTGTCATGGACATTCTTCCAAGCAAATTCCGTTCTATCCTTCAATGCAAGGAGGTTACCAACTGATACAATTGCTAATGGTAGACCACAACATCTGCCCAGTATCTTCACAGCCCAATGCTCCAGATGATGCGGGCACTCCCGGTTGTCATCTTTCCTGAATGTGGTGTTACAAAACAAGGACCATGCTTCTTGCTCACATAGCGGTTCCAACATGATGATCCTGGTGGATGCTGCGAGAGAGGCAACATCTTGACTGCGTGTCGTGATGATTATCCGGCTCCCGGTTCCATCATCAACCAACGCATTGCGGATTTCATACCACGCATTGGCATCCCAGACATCATCCAGCAATAATAGGTACCTCTTGTTGGCGAGATGCCCACGCAAAGCTTCCACCAGCGACCGGTAGTCCATCTCGTCAATGTCTGGCATGCCGGCACGGGCGTCCCGGTGCAATTCTTTGGCAATTTTCCTTAGGAGGTCATCCGTCGTGAAGTTCTTGGAGACGGACACCCATGCAGCGCAGTCGAAGTAGCGGCTTGCGGCGACTTCCTTGTACACGCTGGTGACCAGAGTGGTCTTGCCAACGCCGCCCATCCCACACACGGCGACCAGCGACCTCCGAGAGTCAAGGTCCTCCGTGAGCCATTTCATCAGTAACCTTCTGTGCGCCGCAACGCCGACGATTTCCCCATGCTCCACGAAATGCGCTGCTTCCGCTAGCTTCTGGCCTACGACGGGCCCGGTGCCGCCGTCGGGAGCGGAGCTTGACGCCGAGGCCGAGGCCGGCCGGATGCCGTACCGCTCTTTGGCGTCCGACAGGTCGCGGAGCCTCACCCGCGCCTTGCCTAGCCGTCTGGCCAGAGCGAGCCACGCGCCGAAGTTAGCGCAGGCGCGGACGAAGCCGCCGCCGGAGAGGAAGGCGTACTCGTCCGCGGCGTCCTCCAGCTCGAAGCCGACGTCCCGGATCTGGTCCACCCAGGCGGAGACGAGCGCGTCCGCGCCGCGGCGGGAGTCGGCGAACCGGAGGAACGCGCGGAGGAGCTCCAGGTCCCGCGCCGCGGCGGCGATGCCCGAGCGGACGGCCACGAGAGAGGAGATGTCGGCGGCCGGACTGCGCGACAGTGTTGCGGCGACCTTCGCCGAGAGCGATATCGCGATCATCTCCGCCATGACCTCGCCGTAGACGAGCTGCGTGGTGTGGCAAGTCAGCGATTCTCTTTGACTGGCGGCAGCGATTCGATTCTCTCTCTATCCCGTCTGGGAATAGTTTCTTTTAGTTGATTTTTTTTTTGTTTGAATTGATCGTCTGGGAACAGCTAACCATGAAAAACAAGAATAAAAATGTTTTCCACTCGTCCTGGCTGAAACCCTAGCCATTGTAAGAAGAGGCCAATATTCCAGCGCCGTCCTCCGGCGGCTCTCCTCCGCCGGCGACCTCAGTCGCCAGTGGTGAGGGGGTCGCCGGATCTACGTGTGTGGATCGTTTTTACTCCCTTGTAGTCTAGATTTTCAGGTTTGTTCATCGTCTTGACTTCGGTGGCGACGATGACGGTGTTGAATAAAGATTCTTCGGATCCTTCTCTGACGAGGCCATCGGTCCTATGGTTGGAGATGGATTTGGAAACCAGTCTATTCAATCAAGGATGGCTTGGCGGTGGCATTCTCGTTGTGGACATGTGTCCTCGGGCTCCACGGTTGCGACGGCGTTTGCTCCACTGTCGGCGTGGAGTTTGGGAGGTAGGTCAGGAGCTGATGCAGATTGTGGTCTGCATCGACGACATTTGAAAGACAAAACATGTGCTGGGTTCGTGGTTCGTGGATGCAGGTATGGTCTCCTCCTTCGGCGTCTTAGTCGTGGTGGGGTGCCAGATCAGGAGTTCGATGATGTGTCTGGGGTGTTGCCCCGATCTGATTTGTTCAACGGCAAAGGCTTCACTTTTGGTGAGCTACCTTGGAGGTCCGCAAAGCTATATATCAGCGATGGAGCCGCGTCGAGCTCGAGTGATGAGGTGATCCGTCGTTCTTTTCTTCGATGGCTGCTATGGTTGTGCCGAAGGCAGCTGACATTCATTGGTGTCAACCTCAGAGATGTTTTTCTATTTTTTTAGTTTTGTCATGTTGGTCCTTACGTGACTTGTACTTTAATCTTTCTGATATGAATGAGACATGTATTGCCATGCAAAAAAACAAGAAAAAAATGATAAGCAAAAAAAGAAAACTGAAATAGATCAAAAAAGAAAAAGAAAAAATCAAGAAAAGGAAAAGAAAGAAAAAATAAAACAAAAACAAAAAACCCGGTTCAGGGAAGGTTCAGGTGAAACCCCGAATGGGCCGGCCCACAGAAACAGCAGCAGGCGAAGGGGTACGCCCTATGTCGCTTGACAGCGACCTACGCGCACTAGTAGAAAAATGTGCTTTCGTTCGGGCCTGGCCAACCCATGAGTCACGGTTCTTCCACAAACCGGGACCAATGGATGCATTCGTCCCGATTCGTGAGCCCAGGGGGCCGACTGGGGCCTCGTGGGCATTGGTCCCGGTTCGTATGGACCCATTTGTCCCGGTTCCAGGCACGAACCGGGACCAATGGACCTCGCTCCTGGCCCACAAACATTGGTCCCGGTTCTTGGCTCGAACCGGGACAGAAGGCTGGGCTTTAGTCCCGGTTCCAGCGATGAACCGGGACAAATGAGTTGCCTATATATACCCCGTCGCTGTAGCAGAGCACTCCACAGTGCTCAGTTTTTTCTGGCCGGCGAGGAGAGGGCATTTGGTTGCTCTAGCTCACCTCCTATGCACACGAGGTGTTCGATGAAATCCCCAAGCCACGCTAGTTAAGCTTTCTCCTCTCAAAGCTCGACCTTCAAACTCCATTTTCCCCGAGATTTGTCTAGGTTTAGCGGTCTGTCACGTCCCGTCCCCGTCTTCACCGCCGTCGATCACCCGCGCCGATCTCATCGCCTGCACCACTATGGTGAGCCTGTTATCTTCTTCTGAAAGAAAAAATTCTTACTTTAGATAGATACTTGTCTAATTTTCTTACTTTTATTATTGCTTGTGCTTATATAGTGCGATGATTTTGGTATCCGCCCCCGTCGACCCTCATCCTGGCTATGATTCGGATGTGGTATATATTATCTTTTATAACTATTTGGTTCATTTATTGTTTATGACGATTATGCCCATCAAGTTGACATAGATTTTATTTATGTAGGAGGTAGTTGAACCGGAAATTCCAACCGACCCTATTGTCGAGTGGTTAAATTTAGTTGAAGAAGAAAATAATTACTTGAAGGAAAAAATAAAAATAAATGAGGAGTAGAAGATGATATTGGAGTTGCATGTTGCGGATGTCGTCGATGATCACAAGATCAAGATGGATGCAATGCGGTTGAAGATGAGAAAGATTAGAAAATATGCCATTCGTACCGAGGCTTGGTATCATTATGCCGTTGGATAAATTTTTACCTTTGGTTGTGATTATGGTCGCATTTTTTGTTGCAATGAAATGTTTCACATAGTTTCAATGTATGGTTTAACTAGATGCTCTAGAGAACTATATGTTGTTCAATGAGAACTATGTGTGTACTTTGTTTTTAATGTGATGATGAACTTCTATTAATTTGGTCACTTATCTATCCATGTGAATCTGTAATGGTTTTTGACACACATAATGTGATGATGAACTTCTATTATTTTGGTCACTTATCTATCCATGTGGCTTTGAATGGTGCATTTTGAACACACAAAAGGTCTGGAATTGAAATAAGTTCAAAAAAATGAAATCCCTTTGTAACAGATGAGTTTTCGTCCGAAACCCTGATACTTCGAAAGAGATTGTCCATTTTGTACACGAAGTGCATCCAGTTTTTGTCGTAACCCTCTCAACTTTTTAGCACATGCTATATGGGTGAAATGATGATACCATGCCAACTTTCAACCTTTTAAGAGTTCATTTGTAGTGCTTTTCAATTTCAAGGTCATTCAGCTAAAAAAAATCAGTAAATGCATGAAAAATAACAAATGAAGTCAGAAAGGGTTGAAAAATGATGATGTGGCTTTGAATGGTGCATTTTGAACACACAAAAAGTCTGGAGTTCAAATAAGTTCAAGAAAATGAAATCTCTTTGTAATAGATGAGTTTCCGTATGAAACCCTGATACTTCGAAAGAGATTGTACATTTTATACACGAAGTGCATCCAGTTTTTGTCGTAACCCTCTCAACTTTTTAGCACATGCTATGTGGGTGAAATGATGATGCCATGCCAACTTTCAACCTTTTTAGAGTTCATTTGTAGTGCTTTTCAATTTCAAGGTCATTCAGCTCAAAAAAATCAGTAAATGCATGAAAATAACAAATGAAATCAGAAAGGGTTGAAATTGATGATGTGGCTTTGAATGGTTCATTTTGAACACACAAAAAGTCAGGAGTTTAAATAAGTTTAAAAAAAATGAAATATCTTTGTAACAGATGAGTTTCTGTATGAAACCGTGATACTTCGAAAGAGATTGTCAATTTTGTACACGAAGTGCATCTAGTTTTTGCCGTAACCCTCTCAACTTTTTAGCACATGCTATGTGGGTGAAATGATGATACCATGCCAACTTTCAACCTTTTCAGAGTTCATTTGAAATACTTTTGAATTTCAGGGTCTTATAGCTAAAAAATCAATAAATGCATGAAAAATAACAAATGAAGTCAGAAAGGGTTGAAAATTGATGATGTGGCTTTGAATGGTGCATTTTGAACACACAAAAAGTCTAGAGTTCAAATAAGTTTAAAAAATGAAATCCCTGTGTAACAGATGAGTTTCCGTATGAAACCCTCATACTTCGAAAAAGATTGTTCATTTTGTACACGAAGTGCATCTAGTTCTTGCCGTAACCTCTCAACTTTTTAGCACATGTTATGTGGGTGAAATGATAATAGCATGCCAACTTTCAACCTTTTCAGATTTCATTTGAAATGCTTTTGAATTTCAGGGTCTTATAGCTCAAAAAAATCAGTAAATGCATGAAAAATAACAAATGAAGTAAAAAAAGGTTGAAAATTGATGATGTGGCTTTAAATGGTGCATTTTGAACACACAAAAAGTCTGGAGTTCAAATAAGTTTAAAAAAATGAAATCCCTGTGTATCAGGTGAGTTTCCATATGAAACCGTGATCAACTAAAAGGCAACATCATTTAGCTCAAAAATAATCAATTAAAATATTATGTTATGATCAACTAAAACAAAACTATAATATTCTTTAATAGCAAAAGTAAAATCAACTAAAAACACTTTTATAAAACTCTAATAGCAAAAGGAATCAACTAAAAAGCTTTTATAAACCTTTAGTATTATAAGTATTTTCTCTTCAAAACATGAAAAACAGAAAGAAACAAAATAAATTTTAATAAATAAGTAGAAACAAAATAAAATAAATTAAAATTTAATAAAATAAATAAGTAAAAACAAAGTAAAATAAAATAAAATAAGCTTTAATAAAATAAATAAGTAGAAACAAAATAAACTTTAATAAAGTAAAATAAATAAACTTTAATAAAATAAATAAAAATAGTAATAGTAAGTATTTTGTTGTAAGTAGAAACAAAATAAAATAAATAAAACAACAAAGAAAACAAAAAAAATAAAAAAAGTGCCACCTGCTCGGCCCCAACGGCCTGAATACGACTAGAAACCCAACCATGGGCCAGGATTCAGGCCCGCACGAGGCCCAGTAGGCCCACAGGCACATAGTGACAAATTATGCCCGAAAGCCTGCAGTTGAGAGGAGTTCGAAAGGATGGGCGCAACAGCGCTTATAAACCACTCTCGATCCCTCTCAACTAGCGAGGTGGGACTAAACTTTTGGCCGTGACGCAGGCAGCAAGAGGCCTTTGGTCCCGGTTGGTGTCACCAACCGGGACTAAAGGTATGCATTGGTACCGGTTCGTGGCACCAACCGGGACTAAAGGGGGGTCCCGGTTGGTGCCACCAACCGAGACCAAAAGCCTCTGCTTCCCTGAAAAGAGACCTTTGGTCCCGGTTGGTGCCACGAACCGGGACCAAAGCTCTGGGTATATAACCCACTTGTGAAAAATTTCATCTTCATCTCGCAGTTGCCCCCGACGACCTCGACGACATCGACGCCGCCAGGCTGCCCCGACGCCGCTTGCCGCCCCCGCCGTCAGCGTCGCCGTCGCCCGCGCCCGTCGTCGCTGTCGCCCGCGCCCTCGCCC
>NC_041382.1:675886898-676006001 GCF_002162155.2 Triticum dicoccoides | reverse complement strand
CCTGCCCTGACGCGCGCCGCCCCTATCCCGACGTCGTCGCCGCGCCACTCCCCGCGCCCCTGCTCACCCCGACGTCGCCCGTCGCGCCCCTGCTCACTCCGACGCGTCCCTCTGTGAGACCCGCGCCCCTGCCGGCCCCGCCGCCGCCGTGTTTTTTTAGTTATACATGCTATTTTTTTACATATTTTTAGATTTTCATATATGTATGTATGTATGTTTTAGATATATGTATTTTTTATCAATGGACCTCGCTCCTGGCCCACAAACATTGGTCCCGATTCTTGGCTCGAACCGGGACAGAAGGCTGGGCTTTAGTCCCGGTTCCAGCCATGAACCGAGACAAATGAGTTGCCTATATATACCCCGTCGCTGTAGCAGAGCACTCCACAGTGCTCAGTTTTTTCTGGCCGGCGAGGAAAGGGCATTTGGTTGCTCTAGCTCACCTCCTATGCACACGAGGTGTTCGATGAAATCCCCAAGCCACGCTAGTTAAGCTTTCTCCTCTCGAAGCTCGACCTCCAAGCTCCATTTTCCTCGAGATTTGTCTAGGTTTAGCGGTCTGTCACGTCCCGTCCCCGTCTTCACCGCCGTCAATCACCCGCGTCGATCTCGTCGCCTGCACCACTATGGTGAGCCTGCTATCTTCTTCTGAAAGAAAAAAATTCTTACTTTAGATAGATACTTGTCTAATTTTCTTACTTTTATTATTGCTTGTGCTTATATAGTGCGATGGTTTTGGTATCCGCCCCCGTCGACCCTCATCCTGGCTATGATTCGGATGTGGTATATATTATCTTTTATAACTATTTGGTTCATTTATTGTTTATGACGATTATGCCCATCAAGTTGACATAGATTTTATTTATGTAGGAGGTAGTTGAACCGGAAATTCCAACCGACCCTATTGTCGAGTGGTTAAATTTAGTTGAAGAAGAAAATAATTACTTGAAGGAAAAAATAAAAAAAATTGAGGAGTAGAAGATGATATTGGAGTTGCATGTTGCGGATGTCGTCGATGATCACAAGATCAAGATGGATGCAATGCGGTTGAAGATGAGAAAGATTAGAAAATATGCCATTCGTACCGAGGCTTGGTATCATTATGCCGTTGGATCAATTTTTACCTTTGGTTGTGATTATGATCACATTTTTTGTTGCAATGAAATGTTTCACATAGTTTCAATGTATGGTTTAACTAGATTCTCTAGAGAGCTATATGTTGTTCAATGAGAACTATGTGTGTACTTTTGTTTTTAATGTGATGATGAACTTCTATTAATTTGGTCACTTATCTATCCATGTGAATCTGTAATGGTTTTTGACACACATAATATGATGATGAACTTCTATTATTTTGGTCACTTATCTATCCATGTGGCTTTGAATGGTGCATTTTGAACACACAAAAGGTCTGGAATTGAAATAAGTTCAAAAAAATGAAATCCCTTTGTAACAGATGAGTTTTCGTCCGAAACCCTGATACTTCGAAAGAGATTGTCCATTTTGTACACGAAGTGCATCCAGTTTTTGTCGTAACCCTCTCAAGTTTTTAGCACATGCTATGTGGGAGAAATGATGATACCATGCCAACTTTCAACCTTTTAAGAGTTCATTTGTAGTGCTTTCCAATTTCAAGGTCATTCAGCTAAAAAAATCAGTAAATGCATGAAAAATAACAAATGAAGTCAGAAAGGGTTGAAAATTGATGATGTGGCTTTGAATGGTGCATTTTGAACACAAAAAAGTCTGGAGTTCAAATAAGTTCAAGAAAATGAAATCTCTTTGTAACAGATGAGTTTCCGTATGAAACCCTAATACTTCGAAAGAGATTGTCTATTTTGTACACGAAGTGCATCTAGTTTTTGTCGTAACCCTCTCAACTTTTATGCACATGCTGTGGGTGAAATGATGATACCATACCAACTTTTAACATTTTCAGAGTTCATTTTGAAATGCTTTTGAATTTCAGGGTCTTATAGCTCAAAAAATCAGTAAATGCATGAAAAATAACAAATGAAGTCAGAAATGGTTGAAAATTGATGACGTGGCTTTGAATGGTGCATTTTGAACACATAAAAAGTCTGGAGTTGAAATAAGTTCAAAAAATGAAATCCCTTTTGTAACAGATGAGTTTTCGTCCGAAACCCTGATACTTCGAAAGAGATTGTCCATTTTGTACACGAAGTGCATCCAGTTTTTGCCTTAACCCTCTCAACTTTTTAGCACATGCTATGTGGGTGAAATGATGATACCATGCCAATTTTCAACCTTTTTAGAGTTCATTTGTATTGCTTTTCAATTTTAAGGTCATTGAGCTCAAAAAAATCAGTAAATGCATGAAAAATAACAGATGAAGTCAGAATGGGTTGAAAATTGAAGATGTGGATTTGAATGGTGCATTTTGAACACACAAAAAGTCAGGAGTTCAAATAAATTTTAAAAAATGAAATCTCTTTGTAACATACGAGTTTCCGTAGGAAACCCTCATACTTCGAAAGAGATTGTCCATTTTGTACACGAAGTGCATCCAATTTTTGCTGTAACCCTCTCAACTTTTTAGCACATGCTATGTGTGTGAAATGATGATACCATGCCAACTTTCAACCTTTTTAGAGTTCATTTGTAGTGCTTTTCAATTTCAAGGTCATTCAGCTCAAAAAATCAGTAAATGCATGAAAATAACAAATGAAGTCAGAAAGGGTTGAAAATTGATGATGTGGCTTTGAATGGTTCATTTTGAACACACAAAAAGTCAGGAGTTCAAATAAGTTTTAAAAAAATGAAATATCTTTGTAACAAATGAGTTTCCGTATGAAACCGTGATACTTCGAAAGAGATTGTCAATTTTGTACACGAAGTGCATCTAGTTTTTGCCGTAACTCTCTCAACTTTTTAGCACATTCTATGTGGGTGAAATGATGATACCATGCCAACTTTCAACCTTTTCAGAGTTCATTTGAAATACTTTTGAATTTCAGGATCTTATAGCTAGAAAAAATCAGTAAATGCATGAAAAATAACAAATGAAGTCAGAAAGGGTTGAAAATTGATGATGTGGCTTTGAATGGTGCATTTTGAACACACAAAAAGTCTGGAGTTCAAATAAGTTTAAAAAATGAAATCCCTGTGTAACAGATGAGTTTCCGTATGAAACCCTCATACTTCGAAAAAGATTGTTCATTTTGTACACGAAGTGCATCTAGTTCTTGCCGTAACCCTCTCAACTTTTTAGCACATGTTATGTGGGTGAAATGTTGATACCATGCCAACTTTCAACCTTTTCAGATTTCATTTGAAATGCTTTTGAATTTCAGGGTCTTATAGCTCAAAAAATCAGTAAATGCATAAAAAATAACAAATGGAGTAAAAAAGATTGAAAATTGATGATGTGGCTTTGAATGGTGCATTTTGAACACACAAAAAGTCTGGAGTTCAAATAAGTTTAAAAAAATGAAATCCCTGTGTAACAGATGAGTTTGCGTATAAAACCGTGATCAACTAAAAGGCAACATCATTTAGCTCAAAAATAAAACTATAATATTCTTTAATAGCAAAAGTAAAATCAACTAAAAAAACTTTTATAAAACTCTAATAGCAAAAGGAATCAACTAAAAAGCTTTTATAAACCTTTAGTATTATAAGTATTTTCTGTTCAAAACATGAAAAACAGAAAGAAACAAAATAAATTTTAATAAATAAGTAGAAACAAAATAAAATAAATTAAAATTTAATAAAATAAATAAGTAGAAACAAAGTAAAATAAAATAAAATAAATTTTAATAAAATAAATAAGTAGAAACAAAATAAACTTTAATAAAGTAAAATAAATAAACTTTAATAAATACGTAGAAAGAAAATAAATTAAATTAAAATTTAATAAAATAAATAAGTAAAAACAAAGTAAAATAAAATAAAATAAACTTTAATAAAATAAATAAGTAGAAACAAAATAAACTTTAATAAAGTAAAATAAATAAACTTTAATAAAATAAATAAAAATAGTAACAATAAGTATTTTATTGTAAGTAGAAATAAAATAAAATAAATAAAGCAACAAAGAAAACAAAAAAATAAAAAAAAGTGTCACCTACTTGGCCCCAACGGCCTGAATACGACTAGAAACCCAACCATGGGCCAGGATTCAGGCCCGCACGAGGCCCAGTAGGCCCACAGGCACATAGTGACAGATTATGCCCGAAAGCCTGCAGTTGAGAGGAGTTCGAAAGGATGGGCGCAACAGCGCTTACAAACCACTCTCGATCCCTCTCAACTAGCGAGGTGGGACTAAACTTTTGGCCGCGACGCGGGCAGCAAGAGGCTTTTGGTCCCGGTTGGAGTCACCAACCGGGACTAAAGATATGCATTGGTACCGGTTTGTGGCACCAACCGGGACTAAAGGGGGGTCCCGGTTGGTGCCACCAACCAAGACCAAAAGCCTCTGCTTCCCTGAAAAGAGACATTTGGTCCCGGTTGGTGCCACGAACCGGGACCAAAGCTCTGGGTATATAACCCACTTGTGAAAATTTTCATCTTCATCTCGCAGTTGCCCCCGACGACCTCGACGACATCGACGCCGCCAGGTTGCCCCGACGCCGCCCGCCGCCCCCGTCGTCAGCGTCGCCGTCGCCCGCGCACTCGCCCGACGCCGTCACCGCACGCCGACCCTGCCCCGACGCGTGCCGCCCCTGTCCCGACGCCGTCGCCGCGCTACTCCCCGCGCCCCTGCTCACCCCGACGTCGCCCGCCGCGCCCCTGCTCACTCCGACGCGTCCCTCTGTGAGCACCGCGCCCCTGCCGGCCTCGCCGCCGCCGCCGTGCTTTTTTAGTTATACATGCTATTTTTTACATGTTTTTACATATTTTTAGCTTTTCATATATGTATGTATGTATTTTTTAGATATATGTATTTTTTATGTATGTTCATATATGTATGTATGTATTTTTTACATGTTTTTTGTATGTATGTATGTATTTTTTTCAATTGTATATGCATGATGTTTTAAAAATACATATATGCAAGAGTTAGATTTTTAGAAAACTTTTATCTATATGTGTTCTCTGATTTAGTATATTAATTTTAGGTTAATTTCATTTTTAGAGAAGTTTCATATATTTATGAAGAAGGAAGAGAAGGAAAGAAGGAAGAAGAAGAAAAAGTTTTATATATGCAAAAGTTACATTTTTAGAAAAGTTCTATATATCTAGCTAGTAAAGGAAAGACGAAGAAGAAGAATGAGAGAAAAAAGAAAAATAAGAAGAGGAAGAAAGGAGAAGAAGAGGAGAGGAAGAAGAGGAGAAATAAATAAGAAGAGGAAAAAAGAAGAAAAAGAAGAGGAGAAGAAGAAAGAAATAGAGGAGAAGAAAAGAAATAGAGGAGAAGAAAAGAAAATAGACTTCTCCTCTTTTTTTCTTCTTTTTTTTTCTTCGTTGTCGATATACCCCGCCCCGATAACTTCGTTTAGTTTTAGGATTATTTTAGTTTATGTTTAGTTTAGGATGAAGGAAAAGAAAAAGGAGAAGAAGAGGAGAGGAAGAAGATGAGAAATAAGTAAGATGAGAAAAAAAGGAAAAATATATGTTTCTATTTTCTCTTCTTCTCCTCTATTCCTTTCTTCTTCTCCTCTTTTTCTTCTTCTTTTTTTCTTCGATCTTCTCCTTTATTCCTCCTCTCGACCGTGATAACTTATACCAGGGGAGCACCCCACGGCCCTCTCGCTCGACCAAAATTCTCGAGGACACCCATACCCTAGAAAAAAAACAATGTCGGTCTCCTACCCCCTCCCGCCGCGCCCCTACCCGATCGACCAACTCTCTTGAGGCCACCCAAATTTACCAAGTTAAAAGAGCGTTGTCGTCGAGGCCACCCCCAACCCTAGAGAAGCGTCGAGGCCAGGCCACTAATATGATTCCTTATTGTGCTTAGCTAGCTAGTTCAACGTTTGCCACTAATATATCCATCTGTCATGTTTGAATAATAATTGCCATGTTGTAAATATTTACAGAAACTATGGATCCGCACCCCCGAGACGAAGCACAAGAAGCGGTGTTGGGGGAGATAATCGCACACGAAAGTGATGACGTCTTGTCGTTTCTCAATGTCACATGCACCGATGGTCTGGAAACACATGATGAAGAAGCAGGCTACGAGGATGATGATCAAACAATGGAGGAGGAAGGACACCGTGATGACGGCTCCGGTGACCGAATGGAGGGGGAAGGACACCGTGTTGACGGCTCCGGTGACCCAACGGAGGGGAAGGACACCGTGATGACGGCTCCGGTGACCGAACGGAGTCCGGCCAGGTATATATATATATATATTAATTAAGCATGTGTTGACTATAGCTAATTGATGCATTAATTGTTTTTGGTATGTACACATATTAACTCTCTTCTTTTTCTTCTTTTCTAGCCCTCTGGATCGAGCAACACTTCGATAACGAGACGAGGCCCGAAGAGAAAGTTGTGCACGGATGAAAGGTACACGATCGTCGAAATTGATTGCGCTGGCCAACCGATTGAACCCCTCCGGACCAAGCAAAAATTTAATGCTCAGTGCGGGACTCTAGTTAGGGACATGATCCCGATCAGCATCGAGCAATGGTTGAAGCCTAAGGACAAAGACTCTTAGGTGTCTTATGTCAGCGATAGGCAGAAAGATGATCTTTGGACCGCGCTGCAGGAAAATTTCACCTTCCCGCCAGAGGAGGATTCGTAGAATCCAGTTAAAAAGCCAATGATCAAGGCTTATGCTCTTAAGAAGATGGACGAGCTATTCAGGAGGTGGAAGAATGAGCTAAAATCATCGTTTGTCGACCAAGGCAAGACTCCAGAATTCATCTGCCGATTTGAGAAGATCAAAGATCAGTGGCCCGCATTTGTCACCAAAAAGAAATCTGAGAGAGCAGCGAAGATGCCAGCTACAAACAAGAAAAATGCTGCAAAGAAGAAGCATCACCATCGCACGGGGTCAGGTGGCTACCTGAAAGCCCGGCCGTTGTGGGACAAGGCTGAGAATGACCTCATTGCTAAAGGGATCGAACTAGAGACGCGACGCTGGACAGACCGTTGCAGGACTTGGTTCTTCGGGGTTGGGGGGAAATTAGACCCTGTAACAGGGAAGTGCGTTTGGACCAACGAGCAGCTAAACACACCCATCGTGAAGCTTCAGGAGTATATCGAAAAGGCGCAGCAAGGGACGTTCGTTCCGGACAGAGAGAACGACGAGCTCACAGAGGCCCTCGGGAATCCTAAGCACTCCGGACGGACACGAGGCATGCCAGGCCCCCTTTCGTGGAAGGCTGGATTTCCCGACGCAGGCGGTTACAAACGCCGGGAGAGGAAGAAGAAAAAGGAGCTGACCCAACTACAGGCGCTGCACGCAAGTGTACAAGCGCTAGAGGAACGAGACGAGGCCCGCAGCGCGTGACCTACCGAAGCTGCTACACCTGAAGCTACCCCGCCATCTCAGCGGAGAAGCAGCGTGGCTTCCACGGAGCTGCTTCAGGAGCCTGTATTCACGGCTCCTGCTAGCTACCCCGTGGACTTAATCACGGAGTCTCAAATTGCCACCTTATGACGCAATGGATGAATATGAAAGTCAAGGCGGCTGTTGGCTCTGTTGCACATCCTGAACCTGGCGCAACTTTTCACTGCCGGCCGATTCCAGAAGGATATGCTAGGGTGATGGTCGATGAAATCACAGAAAGATTTGAGGACCTCCAGCTTGCCACCCTACGGGTGACAGAGACTCGGCTGGGTTCTGCCCTGAAGACTCCATGCCTATGGCGGAAGGAGCTCATCAACCTTCCGAACTAGACGCCTCCGCCTCCTCCTCCTCCTCCTCCTCCTCCGGCGAGTCAGGGCACTCCGCCTCCTCCACCGCCTCATCCTCCGGTGAGTGATCAGGGCACTCATGAGCCTCCTTCTCCGGCGTGTGGCGGCACTCCGCCTCCTTCTCCGCCTGCGCCGGCGCGCCCGAGCAGCCACCAGCCTCCTTCTCCGGCGCGTGGCGGCACTCCGCCTTCTTCTCCGCATGCACCGGCGCGCCCGAGCAGCCACCAGCCTCCTCCTTCTCCGCCTCACCAGCAAGGACGAAAGAGATCCGTCGCCGCCTCGTCTGCTCCGGCGCGTCGTAGTCCTTCTCCTCCTCCTCATAAGCAAGCACGAAAGAAGACAGCTGCAGCCGCTTCGTCTGCTCCGGCGTCTAGCAGTACAACCAGAGGCAGGCAATACAGATTCGGTCCACCTCTCAAGCCTCTAGAGAAGTTACCATACGAGAGGACCGTGGAAGAAAACGCGAAGATCGTGGAAAAAGAAGTGAATGACTTCTTTGAAGGGGTGAAAGCAAAGAGACATCCACCTCCGGAGGAGAAGGTAGACCGGGTGAAAGCAAAGTGCACACTCGATGCCCTGAGGAAACCACCAAAGTCTCCGCCGAAAACCAACTATGAGCGCATTACTGCAAAGGTATATATCGAAGCGGAGCGGTCGGGAAATACTATCAGTGATCGAAGGTTAGCAAAATGACGAGTTGGGAAAAAATTGCCCAGCTCGACGAACAAGCGGACCAATCGTGCCCCCCGCTCAAGGTGTCTAGCGATATCGTCGCTAATGATCCGGGGATGGTGCCCGGATATAGCAATCTTGAAGATTACCTGCCCGACGATGTACATTATGATTTCTTGGAGGTGGAAGAACACCAATACCATTACGGGAAGCCTCTTGTCAAAGATGAAAAATCTCTAACAACGATGATGCGAAGATTCCATGATTGGTACATGGAAACCTGCAGAGAGTCTGGGGGGACGAATACTTTGTATCTGAGAGTTAAAGAGGAGCACGACCTCGTTGGAATTGATTTGTTGACTGTTCCATTTGAGGAGTTCTTCCAGTGGTTCAATGAAAAGGCCCTCAATAAATTAACGGTCACTTGCTACTGTCTGTAAGTACTACTTCTGTCATTAAGTCTCTATATATAGCTCAGCTCTTTCATTGCATGTATAAATGATTATCCTCACTATATTATGCAGATTGAAGATCGTCGAGTGCAGAAAAGCAGAAATGTATGATATTGGGTTCATTAACCCAAATCTCATAGATAAATTTGAGGTTGAAAAGAACGCCAATGATGTTGAGGCCAACTTGCTCAAATCATTGATAGTAAATCAAAACAAAGATAAAATACTCTTTCCTTACAACTTCGAGTGAGTGTTAGTGTCTTGTGCATATTCGGTTTCCCTTATTACTCGAGTGAGGTTATAGTAATGTAATTGATGAGTTATGCATGCGTGCACAACTTCCACTATATTCTCCTGGAGATTAAGCTTGAGCAGGGACTAGTAACCATCTTAGACTCGAGACGAAAATCTCCCGAGACCTATGCGGACATGACTAAAATGCTCGAGAAGTAAGTTCAATTGATCATTATCGCACCATATCGGCAACTTTTTGTTCATTAATAATTGTTTTCTTTGTCTCGCAGGGTTTGGAAAGTATTCACCGCACAAGCTCCGGGACTGCCGGGGGAGCTACAATGGACATACCCGAAAGTAAGTAGTACTAGCTAGCTAGTTCCGCGCATCTCGATCCCGTTGATTCTAGCTACTTTCATCAATGCCATTTATAATGCTTCATTATCAGTTTGATTGACCTCTATTTCTCGTAAAGTGCTTATGGCAGGAACAAGGGAATGATTTCTGTGGATACTACGTGTGCGAGTTCATCTACAATGCGACTTGCAAAGATAAGCGAGGCTACTCTAAAAGATAATTTGATGTGCTTAAGCAATAATATTCACAATTTCATTTTATTACACCATCATTTCTGTTCAGTTTCATTCATATATATGTATTAACCCCCTTCTTCAAATTAGACGTGGGAGATGCGGAATGAACTCCTACCAGAAGATCGCATGAAAGCAATTCAAGAGGAATTAGCGGGATTCTTTCTTGACCACGTCATCAATAAAGCCGGAGAATACTGCTACCTCTTGAGCACTGCGTTGGATTTCCACGAAGAGGAAGGGATGATGCAGCAAAGTAGCGTAAGTATTTCCCTCAGTTTTTGAGAACCAAGGTATCAATCCAGTAGGAGGCTACGCTCGAGTCCCTCGTACCTACACAAAAACAATAGCTCAACGCAACCAACGCGCTTAGGGGTTGTCAATCCCTTCACGGTCACTTACGAAAGTGAGATCTGATAGAGATGATAAATAATATTTTTGGTATTTTTGTATAGAGATGCAAAGTAAAAAGTAAAAGCAAAGTAAAAGCAAAGCAATAATAAAACTGATGGAGATTGATATGATGAGAAGAGACCCGAGGGTCATAGGTTTCACTAGTGGCTTCTCTCAAGAGCATAAGTATTCTACGGTGGATGAACAAATTACTGTTGAGCAATTGACAGAATTGAGCATAGTTATGATAATATCTAGGTATGATCATGTATATAGGCATCACGTCCGAGACAAGTAGACCGAAACGATTCTGCATCTACTACTATTACTCCACTCATCGACCGCTATCTAGCATGCATCTAGAGTATTAAGTTAAAAACAGAGTAACGCCTTAAGCAAGATGACATGATGTAGAGGGATAGTTTCATGCAATATGATAAAAACCCCATATTGTTATCCTCGATGGCAACGATACAATACGTGTCTTGCTGCCCCTTCTGTCACTGGGAAAGGACACCGCAAGATCAAACCCAAAGCTAAGCACTTCTCCTATGGCAAGAACAACCAATCTAGTAGGCCAAACCAAACTGATAATTCGAAGAGACTTGCAAAGATAACCAATCATACATAAAAGAATTCAGAGAAGATTCAAATATTATTCATAGATAGACTTGATCATAAACCCACAATTCATCGGTCTCAACAAACACATCGCAAAGAGAAGATTACATCGAATAGATCTCCACGAGAGAGGGGGAGAACATTGTATTGAGATCCAAAAAGAGAGAAGAAGCCATCTAGCTACTAGCTATGGACCCGTAGGTCTGAAGTAAACTACTCACACTTCATCGGAGGGGCTTGGATGATGATGTAGAAGCCCTCCGTGATCGATGCCCCCTCCGGCGGAGCTCCGGGACAGGCCCCAAGATGGGATCTCCTGGATACAGAAAGTTGCGGCGGTGGAATTAGGTTTTTGGCTCCGTATTTGATCGTTTGGGGGTACGTGGGTATATATAGGAGGAAGAAGTACGTCGGTGGAGCTTCGAGGGCCCCGCGAGGCAGGGGGCGTGCCCTAGGGGGCGCCCTCCACCCTCGTGACCACCTCGTGGCTTTCTTGACGGAGGGTCCAAGTCTCCTGGATCTTATCTGATGAGAAAATCACGTTTCCGAAGGTTTCATTCCGTTTGGACTCCGTTTGATATTCCTTTTCTTCGAAACCCTAAAATAGGCAAAAAAAACAACAATTCTGGGTTGGGCCTCCGGTTAATAGGTTAGTCCCAAAAATAATATAAAAGTGGATAATAAAGCCCAATAATGTCCAAAACAGTAGATAATATAGCATGGAGCAATCAAAAATTATAGATATGTTGGAGACGTATCAAGCATCCCCAAGCTTAATTTCTGCTCGTCCTCGAGTAGGTAAATGATAAAAACAGAATTTTTGATACGGAGTGCTACTTGGCATAATTTCAACGTAAATCTTCTTAATTGTGGTATGAATATTTAGATTCAAAAAATTCAAGACAAGAGTTCATGTTGACATAAAAATAATAATACTTCAAGCATACTAACAAGCAATTATGTCTTCTCAAAATAACATGGCCAAAGAAAGCTATCCCTACAAAATCATATAGTCTGGCTATGCTCTATCTTCACCACACAAAGTATTTAAATCATGCACAACCCCGATGACAACCCAAGCAATTGTTTCATACTTTTGATATTTTCAAAACTTTTTCGATCTTCACGCAATACATGAGCGTGAGCCATGGATATAGCACTATAGGTGGAATAGAATGGTGGTTGCGGAGAAGACAAAAAGGGGGAAGATAGTCTTACATCAACTAGGCGTATCAATGGGCTATGGAGATATGTTAGAGTATGTAATGGGCCTAATGGCCTGGGCCGGCGGTATAGCCCGTTAGTCTTAGGGTTAATTAGAGATAAGGGTCACTTTTTTAAGGGCCAAGTAAGCGTTGCTTGGGAGTCAAGTAAACCTCTCTATATAAAGAGAGGAGATGTATCAATCTAATCAAAGCAAGAATTAAGAAGGAAATCCCTTCCATCTTGCCCGACCATGGGCAAAAGGCCCCCGGCCGGCCCACTCGCGCCCTCCTTCTAGCAGCGCCATAACAATTTGGTATCAGCTAGCTTCGGTTTGATCATGTCTTCACCGCCGCCCAACCCGTCTCTTCCGCTGCCAGTCACGACCGTCGCCCCGCTCCTGCCCGCGCCGGGATCCTCCGTCGCACCCGCCCCCGTCGTCCTCACCCCGGAGGTGTCCGGGGTGCTGCGGAACCTAACACAGGCGGTCCAGGAGATCCACCTGTTCTTGGCCGGGTCCTATGGGCCGCACCCGGCTGCGCCGCCCATCACCGCCACCGCACCAAGTGGCCCCCGCCGCGCTTGCCGGGCTGCTGCAGCAGCCGCTGCAGCTGCCATCCATCGCCCCGTCCTGGCTGTTGTGGCAGCCGCCGCACCAGGCGGCCTCCGCCGCGCTCGTCAGGCTGCTGCAGCAGCCGCTACAACTACCATCCACCGCCACCACCACCCCGTCCTGGCTGTCGTGGCAGCCGCCGCACCAGGTGGCCTCCCCCGCGCTCATTGGGCCGCTGCAGCAGCGGCCATCCACCGCCTCGCCCTGGCTGCAGTGGCAGCCACCGCTCCTGGCGACCTCCGCCACGCCCGGCGCTCCGCCGCAGCAGCCGCTGCAACTGCAGCGGCCATCACCGGTCAGCTCTGGCCCCGCATCGACCACGCGGACGGGAATCCCGATCCACCAGATCAAGTTCCCGCTATCGCCATCACCGCTTTCCCAGGGCATCCCCATCCAGCAGATCAAGCTTCCGCCGTCGCCGTCACCGCTTCCAGCTTGGATCACTACCCGCCACGTGTCGGTGACGATGAGGCTGCAGGCTGCTGCATGCGGCCTCCTAGCGCTTCGGCGTGTGCGGGAGTTGCATGGTCTGCAGCTGCCGCTCCTCCCAGTTGCGCTTCGCTGCGCAAAGGACCTCGATCTCGTCCACTGCGTCGGGGATCTTGGGCATGCTGTTTTTCCCACGGACAACGCCCTCAAAGTCTGCGACATCGGCGGTTGGGGAGGTGCACCCCTCCTCGCCATTGTCCATCGACAACCCTCCACTCTTCTATGTGTGGTGCCGACCAATAGTCGTCCGGCGGGGAGAAGGCATGGTGTCACCGACAAGAGCGCACCGCGTAGCACCACTGCATTCCGCCGCCGGCCGCCGCGAGGGCGCCTCTGCTGGTTGCTCTTGCGACCACTTCCAGGTGGCCATACACATGCACTCCTTTTGTCCAGATGGTGTCCATGGGATCCAGGTGGCTGTACACGTGCACGTCCGACGTGCGAATGGTATCCACTTTTTGTTAAGAGGTCCAAAATAAATCATCCTAGTCCATTTCAGGTTGAGAGTAATAAAACAGGCCGAGATGTAAAAGGCTTGTTTTTAGGTGTTAGGTTTGTGTTGCCTCGAGTCATGGTTATAAGTCATGGTTATAATTAGAGATAAGGTTCGCTTTCTCAGGGGTCAAGTAAGCCTTGCTTGGGAGTCAAGTAAACATCTCTATATAAAGAGAGGAGATGTATCAATCTAATCAAGCAAGAATTAAGAAGGAAATCCCTTCCATCTTGCCCGGCCGTGGGCAAAAGGCCCCCGGCCGGCCCTCTCGCGCCCTCCTTCTAGCAGCGCCATAACAAGATGCCCATCGATAGATATCAATGTGAGTGAGTAGGGATTGCCATGCAACGGATGCACTAGAGCTATAAGTATATGAAAGCTCAACAAAAGAAACTAAGTGGGTGTGCATTCAACTCGCTTGCTCATGAAGACCTAGGGCATTTTGAGGAAGCCCATCATTGGAATATACAAGCCAAGTTCTATAATGAAAAATTCCCACTAGTATATGAAAGTGACATAATGAGAGACTCTTTATGATGAAGATCATGGTGCTATTTTGAAGCACAAGTGTGGTAAAAGGATAGTAACATTGTCCCTTCTCTCTTTTTCTCTCATTTTTTATTTGGATCTTTTTCTTTTTTTATGGCCTCTTTTATTATTATTATTTTTCGTTCGGAGTCTCATCCCGACTTGTGGGGGAATCATAGTCTCCATCATCCTTTCCTCACTTGGGACAATGCTCTAAAAATGATGATCATCACACTTTTATTTTTCTTACAACTCAACAATTACAACTCGATACTTAGAACAAAATATGACTCTATATGAATGCCTCCAGCGGTGTACCGGGATATGCAATGAATCAAGAGTGACATGTATGAAAGAATTATGAATGGTGCCTTTACCACAAATACAATGTCAACTACATGATCATGCTAGCAATATGACAATGATGGAGCGTGTCATAATGAACGGAACGGTGGAAAGTTGCATGGCAATATATCTCGGAATGACTATGGAAATGCCATGATAGATAGGTATGATGGCTGTTTTGAGGAAGGTATTTGGTGGGTGTATGATACCGGCGAAAAGTGCACGGTATTAGAGAGGCTAGCAATGGTGGAAGAAAGGAAAGTGCGTATAATCCATGGACTCAACATTAGTCATAAAGAACTCATATACTTATTGCAAAATTCTAGAAGTTATCAAAGCAAAGTATTACGCGCATGCTCCTAGGGGGATAGATTGGAAGGAAAAGACCATCGCTCGTCCCTGACCGCCACTCATAAGGAAGACAATCAATAAATAAATCATGCTCCGACTTCATCACATAACGGTTCACCATACGTGCATGCTACGGGAATCACAAACTTTAACACAAGCATTTCTCAAATTCACAACACTCAACTAGCATGACTCTAATATCACCATCCTCATATCTCAAGACAATTATCAAGCATCAATTTCTTCTTAGTATTCAACGCACTCAAAAGAAAGTTTTACAAATCTTGAATACCAAGCATATTATTATTAAGCAAATTACCATGCTATTAAGACTCTCAAAATAATCTAAGTGAAGCATGAGAGATCAATAGTTTCTATAAAACAAATCCACCACCGTGCTCTAAAAGATATAAGTGAAGCACTAGAGCAAAATTATATAACTCAAAAGATATAAGTGAAGCACTAGAGTAAAACTATAGAGCTCAAAAGATATAAGTGAAGCACATAGAGTATTCTATCAAATTCCAAATTATGTATGGCTCTCTCAAAAGGTGTGTACAGCAAGGATGATTGTGGTAGACTAACAAGCAAAGACTAAAATTATAAAAGACGCTCCAAGCAAAACACATATCATGTGGTGAATAAAAATATAGCTCCAAGTAAAGTTACCGATAGAAGTAGACGAAAGAGGGGATGCCTTCCGGGGCATCCCCAAGCTTTGGCTTTTAGGTGTACTTAGATTATCTTGGGGGTTCCATGGGCATCCCCAAGCTTAGGCTCTTGCCACTCCTTGTTCCATAATCCATCAAATCTTTACCCAAAACTTGAAAACTTCACAACACAAAACTTAAAATAGAAAATCTCGTGAGCTCCGTTAGCGAAAGAAAACAAAAGACCACTTCAAAGTACTGTAATGAACTCATTCTTTATTTATATTGATGTTATACCCACTGTATTCCAACTTCTCTATGGATTATAAACTATTTTACTAGCCATAGATTCATCAAAATAAGCAAACAACACACGAAAAACAGAATCTGTCAAAAACAGAACAATCTGTAGTAATCTGAAGCTAGCTCAAGATCTGGAACCCCAAAAATTCTAAAATAAATTGCTGGACGTGAGGAATTTATCTATTAATCATCTGCAAAAATAATTAACTAAATAGCACTCTCTAAATAAAAATGACAGCAGTTCTCGTGAGCGCTAAAGTTTCTGTTTTTTACAGCAAATTCAACAAGACTTTCCCCAAGTCTTCCCAACGGTTCTACTTGGCACAAACACTAATTAAACACGAAAAACACAACCAAAACAGAGGATAAATAATTATTTATTAAATAACAATAAGGAAAAATATTGGGTTGCCTCCCAACAAGCGCTTTTCTTTAAAGCCTTATAGCTAGGCATTGGTAATTTTAATGATGCTCACAAGAAAGACAAGAATTGAAGCACAAAAGGAGCATCATAAAGCATGTGACAAACACATATAAGTCTAACATACTTCCTATGCATAGGCATCTTAAAGGTAAACAAATTATCATAGCAAGCAAAAACTAGCATATGCAAGGAAGCGGAAAGAAACAATAGCAATCTCAACATAACGAGAGGTAATTTAGTAACATGAAAATTTCTAAAACTATATTTTCCTCTCTCATAGTAATTACATGCAGGATCATAAGCAAATTCAACAATATAGGTATCACAAAACATATTCTTAACAGGATCCACATGTATGCAAAGTTGACACTCTTCCAAAATAGTGGGATTAACATTAACTAAAGTCATGACCTTTCCAAACCCACTTTTAATATTATTGCAAACATTATAATCAATCTCATATTCATCATGGGGTTTAAATAAATTTTCAAGATCAAAAGAAGAATCACCCCAATCATGATCATTGCAACAAGTACAGGACATAGTAAAACTAGCATTCCCAAGCTTAGGGTTTTGCATATTATTAGCACAATTGACATTCATAGAATTTATACTATCATCATTGCAATCATGCTTTCTATTCAAAGATCTATCGTGAATCGCTTCATAAAGTAATTCATCACACTTTTTAGATTCACGAATTTCAAGCAAAACCTCATAAAGATAATCTAGTGCACAAAACTCACTAGCAATTGGTTCATCATAATTGGATCTCTTAAAAAGATTAGCAAATGGATGAGGATCCATAGATCTTAGGTTCTCTGTTTAGTAATAAATAAACAACTATTCCAACCATATGATCAAACAAGAAACAGACAAAAGAGGCAAATAGAGAGGGAGGATAGAGAGAGAGGGCGAATAAAACGGCAAGGGTGAAGTGGGGGAGAGGAAAACAAGAGGCAAATGGCAAATAATGTAATGCGGGAGATAGGGATTATGATGGGTACTTGGTATGTTGACTTTTGCGCAGCCTCCCCGGCAATGGCGCCAGAAATTCTTCTTGCTACCTCTTGAGCACTGCGTTGGATTTCCCCAAAGAGGAAGGGATGATGCAGCAAAGTAGCGTAAGTATTTCCCTCAGTTTTTGAGAACCAAGGTATCAATCCAGTAGGAGGCTACGCTCGAGTCCCTCGTACCTACACAAAAACAATAGCTCAACGCAACCAACGCGCTTAGGGGTTGTCAATCCCTTCACGGTCACTTATGAAACTGAGATCTGATAGAGATGATAAATAATATTTTTGGTATTTTTGGTATAGAGATGCAAAGTAAAAAGTAAAAGCAAAGCAATAATAAAGTGATGGAGATTGATATGATGAGAAAGAGACCCGGGGGCCATAGGTTTCACTAATGGCTTCTCTCAAGAGCATAAGTATTCTACGGTGGGTGAACAAATTACTATTGAGCAATTGACAGAATTGGGCATAGTTATGAGAATATCTAGGTATGATCATGTATATAGGCATCACGTCCGAGACAAGTAGACCGAAACGATTCTGCATCTACTACTATTACTCCACTCATCGACCGCTATCCAGCATGCATCTAGAGTATTAAGTTAAAAACAGAGTAACGCCTTAAGCAAGATGACATGATGTAGAGGGATAGTTTCATGCAATATGATAAAAACCCCATCTTGTTATCCTCGATGGCAACGATATAATACATGCCTTGTTGCCCCTTCTGTCACTGGGAAAGGACACCGCAAGATCGAACCCAAAGCTAAGCACTTCTCCCATGGCAAGAACAACCAATCTAGTAGGCCAAACCAAACTGATAATTTGAAAAGACTTGCAAAGATAACCAATCATACATAAAAGAATTCAGAGAAGATTCAAATATTATTCATAGATAGACTTGATCATAAACCCACAATTCATCGATCTCAACAAACACATCGTAAAAAGAAGATTACATCGAATAGATCTCCACGAGAGAGGGGGGAACATTGTATTGAGATCCAAAAAGAGAGAAGAAGCCATCTAGCTACTAGCTATGGACCCGTAGGTCTGAAGTAAACTACTCGCACTTCATCGGAGGGGCTTGGATGATGATGTAGAAGCCCTCCGTGATCGATGCCCCTCCGGTGGAGCTCCGGAACATGCCCCAAGATGGGATCTCGTGGATACAGAAAGTTGCGGCAGTGGAATTAGGTTTTTGGCTCCATATTTGATCGTTTGGGGGTACGTGGGTATATATAGGAGGAAGAAGTATGTCTGTGGAGCTTCGAGGGGCCCACGAGGCAGGGGGGCGCCCTAGGGGGGCGCCCTCCACCCTCGTGACCACCTCGTGGCTTTCTTGACGGAGGGTCCAAGTCTCCTGGATCTTATCTGATGCGAAAATCACGTTTCCGAAGGTTTCATTCCGTTTGGACTCCGTTTGATATTCCTTTTTTTCGAAACCCTAAAATAGGCAAAAAAAACAGCAATTCTGGGTTGGGCCTCCGGTTAATAGGTTAGTCCCCAAAACAATATAAAAGTGGATAATAAAGCCCAATAATGTCCAAAACAGTAGATAATATAGCATGGAGCAATCAAAAATTATAGATACGTTGGAGACATATCAAATACCATGTGGAACTTGATTTCAAATGCTAGGGGATTATAACAGATCTTACATATTGTATATGTATGTAGCCAGTAGCGTCGGATAGATAATACGAAAACTTGTTGTTCGACCAATCTCTCGGAGAAGGAGAGGTCGATCACTTCTCTCGGTATACATGATGAACTTATGTACTTAATGGTTTCCTTCATTTTCTTACTAGCTAGCGTGTCGAGGGACTCTCTATACGTATAGTACGTAGCATCGACCAACCACGAAGATAAGAGAGGACACTTCTCTCTATTAATTAATTAGCTACCTAACACAATATATGAAACACCTTAATTAACCATACAAAACCCCCAAATCCACCCCCCCTTTCAGAAAAAAACAAAAACCCTACCCCCTGAACAGCTGACGCGTGGATGTCTATTGGTCCCGGTTGGTGCCACCAACCGAGACTAAAGGCCCTCCTGCCTGGGCTCGCCACAACGGCCACGTGGAGGCCCATCTGTCCTGGTTCGTATAAGAACCGGGACTAAAGGCCAAGGGCATTAGTAACGACCCTTTAGTCCCGGTTCCGCAACCGGGACAGATGGGCCTTATGAACCAGGACAAATGGCCCTTTTTCTACTAGTGGTGCTATATAGGAAGCGTCGCTTCCTTGCTACGTGTTGCGTACATCTCTTCCTTCCTGACCTACTCGGCGCCGCCTCTCCTCTCCTCCCGCCGCATAGAGTTTTATTAGGGTTTAGCGGCAACGGCGACCGCGGCGCCACCACCATACTCAGGCGATGACTTCGATAGCGTCGTGGTTGCAGGCCATCAACTCGGCCCTTGGCTCCGCGCCGGAGTCCACTCGCCGGCCCATCACCCGGCCGTCCGTGCTCTTCGACGCCAAGGAGGCCGCCGACATCGACCTCCGCGCCATCCTTCCCACCGCCCTCTCTGGTGAGTGGTGACATCCCTCACCCCACGGCCAGCTCTAACGGTTTAAGCATACTTTTCCTTTGATGTCATGTTTACTTAGCTCCCTGTTCACTTGAACAATGGTATATTTGTTCGCTAGTTCAAGCGCGTATTTCCAATCATTTTTGATTTGCTCGTTAGGCTCCTTGGTTAATCCAAATAATTGCACCCATGCTTACTCTGAATTTTTTTCTGCGATTGTCAACTGGTACATTAGAGCTACTCCCGATTTTTTTCAGAATTCTTCTAACTTCTCACATTTTTTGTTGGCACATATCCTTCTACGCTACCCAACTAGGCTTTCGTATGCCTTCCTTGCTGCCCCAGAAAAACTGTCGGATGAGCTTGTTCAAGTGTTCACATAGGCCTCTTAACAATTTGAAACATGACATGGAATACATCGGGACTGCCTGGATGATAGGTTTGATCAAAATTTCTTTTCCCGCTATCGAGATCAATTTCTCAATCCATCCTTCCAATTTGCCCCATAATCTATTATTGAGACACTTAAACACACCTGTTTTTAAGCCCCAATATCAGATGGCATTTCAAGGTACTTCTCATTTTGAACATTCAGCACCCTTTTTACCTCATTCTTGACATTAGCTGGGCACCCCTTACTGAAATAAGCAGACGACTTACTATTGTTAATTCTCTGTGCGGAAGCTTGACAATATGATTCAAGCAGGTTTGAAACCTCTGTTGCTCCCGTGCCATTCACCTTAAAAATAGCAAGCTATCATTTGCAGACAAAAAAGTGGTTAACCGGTGGCGCTGAGGGAGCCACTTGTAATCCACTTAGCTGAGATGACTGATCTCTGGCTGGGTGACGCTGAAGGCCCTCTGTTGCTAACAGAAAAAAGGTAGAGTGAGATTGGATCTCCCTGCAGGCTACCCCTAGTTGGAGCAAACTCTTCAAGTAGTTTACCATTCAAAGAAACATAGTAAGAAACATAATTAACCAAACCCATGACAAGTGCCACCCATTTTCTAAAAAACCCAACATCGGCATCCAGATATGGCCATTCTATTTTGACATACACTTTCATCATATCCAGCTTGGAGCCGGATCCCTGACGTACAACCACCTGACGTTGGGCCATTGACGCGTGGGTCCGGTTTCCACACGTTAGTGTGTGCGTCGTATGTCAGAGGAGCCGCGTCCATCCAGCTTCAGAGCACAGTGACAATGTTTTAAAGCTTTGTTCCTCTTCATAAAAGTGCAAACATTCATAAGCCATAATAATATTACCAAAAATAAGGCGATCGGGGACAAATGCAGACTGCTATGTAGAAATAATCTCTGCCAGGATCTCCTTCAAACGGTTGGCTACTACCTTGGCAGCCTGTTTGGTAAACACTTGGGCAAGGGCATGGGAGTTTGCACAAGGGTGTTTATGAAGGGATTAGGCATGAGAAGTAGATTTTTACTCCCATTCCCTTGTTTGGCATATGATGGGAATTGGTGTGGGATAAAACTCTCCTCACGAATTAACAGGTTACCCCCTGGGAAGAAATCGGTGGGAATTGGCTTCCCCATCTCCCAGTCCCCTTCCCACTTAAACTCCCATTCCCTCTAATCAAACAGTGGATTTTTAATCTCCTTACCCCTCAACTCCCATTCCCCATCTCTAATTCCCCTGAACCAAACACGCTGTGGAGGAAATCCTTATATACAGAACATTACATAAGTGTAGAGGTGAAATTGTGTTAGAGAGGATGTTTTTTTGTTTTTCTGAGTTGATTGTCTAGGAACAGCTAACCAGGCCTCGCGGACGGCACTGAGATGGGCTTCCTCCGTGACCCGGCCCATGAGGCCATGACCTTCTCGCTTAGCGCACCACCACAAAACCGACCGCTTCCTTGCTGCGTGCTGCGTACATCCCTCCCTCCCCGACCTGCTCGGCGCCGCCTCTCCTCTCCACTCCCCTCCCTCCGCGCAGGGTTTTATTAGGGTTTAGCGGCGGCGGCGACGACCGCGACGCCACCCCCATACCGCAGGCGATGGCTTCGATCGCGTCGCAGCTGCAGGCCATCAAGTCGGCCCTCGGCTCCGCGCCGGAATCGACTCGCCGGCCCATCACCCGGCCGTCCGTGCTCTTCGACGCCAAGGAGGCCGCCGACATCGACCTCCGCGCCATCCTCCCCATCGCCCTATCCGGTACCCATCCCTCGTCCGACGAACACCTCTATCGATCTAAGCATACTGTTCCTTTGATATCATGTTTCCTTAGCTCCCTGTTCACTTGAACAGCACTACTTGGCATATGTGTTCGCTAGTTCAAGCGCTTATTGCCAACCATTTTCGATTTGGTCGTTAGGCTCCTTGGTTATTCCAAATAATTGCCCCATGGTCACCCTAGCCCCTAGGAATTTATCCGTGATTCGTCAGCTGATGGAGTACACTGCACTGCACTGTGTACATCAGAGCTACTCCTGAAATTTTTCAGAATTCTTCTAACTTCTCACATCAAGCTATGATAGTTTTGCATGTGGAGGACTTGCGCGCACGTTTATGTTCCCTTGCAGTAATTGACTCGAATTGTGATATGTAGGTTTGGAGCATCTTACTGGTGTGGACGAGAGGTTTGCGAGGTACAGTAGCACGCTATTCAGCCAGACTAGCCTTGAGGTCAACCGTGAGCAGCAAACTCAAAAGGAAAATGACAAGCTGAACAAGTCCATCTCCTCCTACCTTCGCCTTCTAGCTGGCTATCTGCAGCTTCCAGCTGCCCTCAAGACGCTCGAATACCTTATCCGCAGATACCTGTATGTACCAACCTTTAGCTACAATTCATCCCTCCCCGCGAGCTCTAGCCCGTTCCTTTGTATCTGACGGAAATGTTCATGCAGGGTGCATGTCTACAACGTGGATGAGTTGCTGCTGTGTGCATTGCCGTACCATGATACACATGCGTTTGTTCGGATTGTGCAGTTGGTCAACTTAGGGTGAGTGTCAGAGGTCCTGGTTTATGCTTGGTTTATTCCGTTTATCTTTTCAATTCAATAAGTGCTTGCTTGATGTTGTGCGTTCAGGAATAGTAAGTGGACATTTCTTGATGGTGTGAAATCCTCGGGTGCACCCCCGCCCAGGAGTGTTCTAGTACAGCAGTGCATCCGTGATACTTCTTTGCTGGAGACCCTTTCCAACTATGTAAGTTGGGCTGCCTTATTTTTTGTTGTAGGATTATCCCTTGCTTTTGAAGGTTTGTGCTTGATGTTTTTATCCATTACCAGGCGGCACCAAAAAAGGGTTTCCTTCATTCAAGGACAGTGGTGTGCTTTTGCACTGCAGTAATTGTGGAGTGCTTGGGAGCTATCCCCAAGCTTGATTCAAATATAGTGCAGAGGGTGGTGGGATATGTGTTCGACTCCCTTAATCCTGATATTGGGGCAGACCGAGATTATAAGGTTGGCTTGAAGGATCTGTAACTTACGTTATCCATTTATGCAAAATTGACATCTCAATGTTCGTTTAGCTATTCATTATGATTACAATGCTAAATAGAAATGAAGTCTGCATACTAATTTTTTATATTTTCTGAAATCCACCTTATGCTCTTTAAGCTATATCATTGTGATGGGTTCTTTTATAACCAGGCTGGCGCTCTGATGATTGTTGGAGTACTGGCAACACGAGCAACACTGGCTCCAAAACTTGTTCAAGACTTAATTATCTTTGTTGCAAGGGCTGCACAGCATGATGCATTGGAGTCGGTTGATTTACCGTGGCTTCGTGTTACAGTAATGGCTATTATAAGTCTAGTTCAGGTTTGATCACAACAACTTTCTTGTCACAAGTACCCCATAAAATGTGCTTCTGTATATTAAGTATTAAACTCGATGCATCAATGATATAAAGGTTTTCTGTTAATGTTGCAGTCACAGTCTGTCCATGAATTCCGTAAGAAGCCTTTGATGATTCTAAAAGACATCAGGTAAGGCTTACTTGTGGCTTCGTTTTACCAGATGGCCTATATATTTGGTTTCTTCTTAGCATTAGGCATTGGTTATTTGATGGCAATTTGTTTACAGGGATTTTTCTGGTGTCCTTTCTGTATTATCAAGTGAGTTCAACATTGAGAATTTTGTTAGGCTTTATGTTGAATCACTGGTTGACTACAGGTAATTTGCTCATGTGATAATTGTGATTATTTTCGTATATTACTTTCATTCAATGACTCTGTAAGCATGTGAATAGTACTAGTGATGAATCCTGCCACGTGCACCTTATGGAAACCATGGAGACTCTACCTATCAAGAACTTTGTTGAAAGGATTGTGCGGAAGGTTCTTGGAAACTGTATCAAGGCATCACGGGTCACCGAAAATCCAGATATAAACCGCACAGGTAGTTATTGTATTTCTGGCAATTCTGTTTTAAACTGATCAATTATGTGTGTGTGTGTGTGTGTATTTTACTCAGAAGTTCTTCATTATGAAAGATCATCTTCCCCTACCAATGTTCTATCTTTATAATCCTCAGGTATATGGGCAAAGAAGATCTTCGCTGCAATTGAAAAAAAATATTCATGTGAGCTACGTGATGCTATCCGTAAATTTCTCGAGGTATAAATTTGTTGCTTATCTAGTTTCATATATTTCCTAGTTGTTGTTTCTTCTGCTCTATTCCATTATGAATGTTATTCATTTCAATTTTGGAAGTCATTGATCTAGAATGTCTTTCTGCCAGGAATCTGAAATTAACTCAGTAGAAGGGGATTCTACTTCCAAGTTGCTCAGCTTAGTGTTTGATGAAAGCAAGAGCATGCCGGCTGAAATTTCTGATGCTAACATCTGGTTCAGTCTGGATCACCCAAAGGTCTGATATGGATTTATTTTATGCAAATTTGTAGAACTGCTAACCCTTTGTTTATGTCATATTTGATGAATTGAATGCCACATAATTTACATACCATCTTTTGGGAATTAGTTTGTTCCCTTCTCTACACTAAAATTTTGTTCATCATGCAGGCTGTGGTCCGTCAATCTGCTCTCTCAAAAATTGCCAAGTCCGACATTTTAAAGAAAAATACTGCAAATCCACAGGTAATGTTTGCATTCTTTTTTGCAAATGTATCTGGTGCAGTACATGATACTCGTTCTATTTGAAGTTATTACCTCCCTCAAGTGTTGATCTGCTGGCTTGTGTTATTTATGTTTTCCCGCAGAAGTTTATAAATATGCAAGATGCAATAATACGCAGTTTGTATGATGATGATCTAAGTGTTGTTCAAGCTGCCTTATCCATAGAAGGACTAGCTGCTATCGCTAGTCCTCGTGGCCTTCTAAAAGCATACAATGATCTGCTCGTGAAATGCACCGACATCATTCACAAAGGTGGGCAATGTTCATTTGTTGGCCTCTTGATGAGTTTGTTTTATTATCTGGTGCAGAAATTTGTTGGCCTCTAGAACTTCCATTTACGCATGAGGTTGTTAGTATGGTTTAAAAATTAGGTTTAGAAAAATACAGTAAACATTGTTTGTTCAGTCCAGCTTACAAAATCAAGGAATATTAGGGCATGTACAATGGTTGATATGATAGTCTTATCTTAGGCCTTGCATGTAATTTAGATATGGATTATATCTTGTCTTATCTTCAATAACTAGTTATTCCTAAAAACTTGGTGAGACATCTTGTGCTAAGAGATCATCTCTTAAATAAGAGAAGGCAAGCCTTTTCTTATGATTTCTCTCTCCTCCACGTCAACATTTATCCTATGTGGCAGCTCTAAGATAGCACCATTGTACATGCCCTTAAGGAACTGGGTTTACTGTTTCCCTCCTCTTGTTGCTAATGCTCGATACTATATCCATAGGAGTTACTAGTCAGTAAGTGACAATACTATTTGTTCTATGGTACTCTAGGTGGTTCAAAAGCATCAAAGGCTTGTGATGTTGCTGTTTCATGTTTGGAGAAGATGGTTACGGAATATCAGGTGCATCACGTGGAACATGCCAAGGACATCGCTACAGTAGTATTTGGTCTTCTTATTGTTCACCCAAAGGTTAGCATTTTAATCTTCTATTGTTTGCTCACACCATTTATTTTCATGCTCATATTCCTTATTTTGAATGTTTAAATGGATGCAGACCTTGAAGGTAAACTTGAAGGCCTTGGAGCTAGCTAAGAAAATACAATGGGATTTCTATGCAAGTAGTCCTCTTGTTTATGAGCTCACTGCTCCTGAAGTGAAGGTGAGATTTCTTACCTGTCCTGATATGTCATCATAGATTCTTACTCTTTATATATCCATCTCCACATCTTCAGCTCTTTGCAGTCATATGGCTAGATATGTAAAACATGTATGAAATACCAAACATATTTTTCTGTAGATATTGCTATTGGGACTTGCTTCATTCTTTCTATTTTTCATGTAACTATATATCTTATTATGTCATTGCAGAACGTGCCTTTGAAGTCTATAGCCTCCATTAACATGAAGAACATCCAAGCTTTTGCTGAAACTTTTCTATCAAACCCAAATAAACATGTGGAGTGGTTGGCTGACTGTGGAAACCGAAGTAGCTTTTCTAGAACTACATTCTTACTCATAGTATTGCAATCTCTGCTTATTCCTACTGAAGGTATATCCATCTTCGCAGCTTTGCTCTTATCATTTCTGGCAGGACTTGTCATAGTTGTTTTGCTAAGAATGTCAGTATTTATCAAGTATTATTGCGGTATTCAAATAAACTGCCCTATATACTCGTGTTGTTCTTGCTTGTCAAGCTAGTTATTAGCATTCTTTCGAAGTGATAGTTGGATGCAGTTTGACTTCTTTCTGAAATTAAATTTTATGTCTGAATCTTCTGTCACACACACGTGCGCACACAAATTACTTATTTTCTTCCCGCCCTCTTCAGTTTTGGATAAGCAGGTGAATCTGTGCCAAGTTTGTTTGCCAGCTCTGAAGAATGAATGGTCTCACATACAGCCAAAAGGCGATTGTATTGGTGATGAGGTGTTGCTGCTTTACTCTACTATTGTTTATTCCATTTGTGGATGATTTACCCAATATTTACATGCCATACCTTTTGTTTTACATCACGCAGATCAGCATTGACAACCTTGAGAAGTGCATTACGGAACTAGTGAAGCATATTTTCAATAATGGCACAGATGCATTGAATGCTAGAATTCTTGTCTGCATATTTTGGGGTCTGCTAAGGGTCCAGTCTTCCTATGTTAAGCAGAATTCTATGGTGTGTTACTGCTTACCAAAAATGAATAAATCTGTATCTGTCTTCCTTGTTGTGACTTCTGAGAGTATCTCATATTGTGTCCTCACTTTGTGGTGTATGCAGATTGGTGCTGGTGAAAATACTGCACTTGATGATTTGTTTATGTTTTTCATCACATCACCTGACAGCAATATCTTTCAGAAGCACCTACAGTATCTGGTTGCTAACTGCACAGGAGCACCTGTTCAATTTATCTCAAAGTACCTTATGGATGAAGGTTGCTACACTAATTTCTATTTTTAGGTTATCCTGTTACTGTACAAGAGCTAAACATATGATATAAAGTTTAGACAACATTTTCTTCTGATATTTTCTGTTGCCTAATATTTGCTTTTATTAAACTTGTATTTTAGTGCCTAGTTTCTTTGACATTTCATAATTAGCTCACTTCAATTGGTTTATTCATGTTCCTGTTTTTCTTTAATGGTTAGTTGGTTACTTACTAGTTAGATTGTTGTTTGATTGCACACTCATTTCTCTTCTTACTAGTTTGATTGTTGTTTGATTGCACACTCATTTCTCTTTCTGTGCACTGTTTATGATATTGTTTAAATTTTGGTGTAGGTTTGTCTGCTGGAGTTCAAGCAGAGAGTCTTCTTGTGCTTGCGTCAATTTGTTCAACGTGTGCTTTATCTGAAAGTAGTAGTATGGATGAGAGCTTGTGTATGCAGCTTCTACTTTTGTTCCCTTCTCTTATTGTCCCTCTTTCCCACGAAAATAAGGTACACAGTGCTCTGTTACGTTTTTTCTATCGCAGCACAATCTGTGAGCTAGTTCCTTTTTGTGCTGACTAGAGTTCTCTTGGTTATTGTATTGAGCAAGTTCGTTACTCATATTGTAGGATGTAAGGTCCTCTGCTATGAAATTTATCGAGGGCCTGTCATTGGTGTGGCAGCGCTTGGGCACTTCGGTGTCCAAAAATGGTATGCTAGCCGTATATTTTCTTCATTCTTAATTCCCACTTGAGGAAATTTGATGCTGATCTTTTTGGTCACTAATTACAATCTACAGGAAACAACAGCAAATTCCCCATGTCATCTCCAGCCTTTGGTGTTTTCCTCGAGTCATTGGCCAACCAAAAGGCCATGATATCCTCAGATGCGAGATTTTTACCTGCTTATATTTCATCAATGCTTAGCCCAAGTCAAGATCTGATGGTTCCTGAAAATCTTCATGAAAGGTATTTTGATCTCTCGTGGAACATCTCACATGTTATTAAATGTACATTGTCTCATCACATGAAATTCCTATTATCTCTAAAAAATATGCATTGGTCATATGTTCTTCTGTAATCAACTTTGGCATGGGTATATATTCTTAAAACCAACCTCGAGATAGTATCCTCGCTTGAATTACCAGGGGGATTGTTTAAACGGTGAAGTGAGCAGGTCATAAGCATGTGATTTGACAAATCAGATGTGTGTACTGTAAGTGTGGTAACAAGAGAGAAAGTGGAGCAACCGGAAACAGTACCATTCTGTGGATGTGCGAGGATTTTCTGAAGATTTGAATTTATTTTTTGTTAACAGCATCCCATAGGTTTATTGTCAAGAATTAATTGCATTTAATGGAAGCACACGCGTGTCTATTTTAATAGGAATGTGTAAGCTCACGTGTCTCTTTTTTCAGAATTGATCAACCGACCAAAGATGCTATCCTTAATTTCATCTTGCACTCTTCTTTGAAGCTCTCTCCTTATGGAAAGGTTAGTTTCTTCTGCAGTGTTGGTAAATCGATCCAGCTTTATATGGCATACATGTCAACAGAGTATCAAACCCCATACACCATAATATTCACTCACATCATCCTTGTCACTCAATACCACACAAAAACTGAAAACTAGTAAATATGAACAATCCTCTCTGTTCGGTTTGGATGTCCGGTTGACGTTATAAAATTATTATTGCAGCTGATGGTTCTGTCAGCCCTGAAAGGAGTAGGAAGCATCTTATTTAAGGCAGAAGAGGTTAAGTCTTTGTTCTTGTATCTTCTGGACCGTCGTAGTCAGCATCAAAGTGGGCATGATTCTAAGCAGATCCTGACTACTCATGAAACGCAAATATTGTGCTTGCTCTTGGAGGTAATAAATACATCCATCCAGCAGGACTGCCTTGGTTTATATTTGTTGTGAGTGTGTTAATTACTATCATTCTGTAGGTTTTGTTCGAAGTGGCAGATCAAACAAATTTTGGTTTTGACACATTTGACGCTCTATTGAAAGCTTTAAAGGTGAACAAACTTTCAATCAAGTGAAAATTACAAATATATCTGCTGAGATTAACTTTGACATTATGCAACTTCAGGTTGATGGTTTGTCTCACGAAGATCCTGTTGCCGTGATGCCATGTCTAACTGCCCTGCAAAATCTTCAACCAGTATTCTTTGAAAATCTGAAGAACGATACTAAGGTTTATGTTTGCCATATAATTTTGTATGCCATTGTCGCTTGGTGGAACTTGAGTTATTCGCACATTTAAGTTGAAATATAGGGACAACATTGAATGGGCTAGTTTCCATTCGCATAATAAACAGAACCCAAATTAGAGTCCATGAGGACTTGGGCCTAGTTGGTGGTATTATACAGTTACCCAACCCATGTGAGCATGTACTGGAATTTTGGGAATTTCATTTATTGAGCACACCAACATAGGCATCATGTACATGGTAGTTCTGCAAAAAAAGATGGTATTTTAGCAGTAATTCATTGTCTCCAATCTGTGTAATCATTGATGTGAACCAGATTGGTTTCTTGTGCTCCTACATTAACTTAAAATAGAAGTTCTCCACAATAATCATGGTGTGCTGATGCAACAGTCAATAATCATGTCTCCTGAATGAGACAGCAGATGGTTTGCCAAGTGTTGGATTCAAGCTCTCTACATTGAACTATGTTATTTTCTTGTGTAAACAAGTACACTAGGGGTCTGTTTGGAAGGGGGGGGGGGGTCTGTTTGGAAGGGGGGGTGTACACTAGGGGTCTGCGACCATGTACTAGAGCATTCTTATTTAAGTCACATGATCTTTCTTGGCATTTGTTTTGTTCACAAATTGTATATACCATCATCTTTCACATGCTTGTATTGTTCTGGCATGTGATTGATCTCAATTCCTTTCTGTCCATATCTTTCTCTCTGATCTATTATTGTTATTCCTTCATGTGGTATTAAGATAAACTAAACTTGAATGTATTCTCACTTTTGCAGGATAAAGTATTTGGGCTACTTATTTCTCTGTTTCGAGCTGAGAATTTGGAAATTCGAAATGCAACACGAGATGCTCTACTGCGAATTAATGTTTGTATCCATATCCTGCACTCTATTTATTTCATTCATATTTACTTATTTTGGCCAAGCAAAATTAATGTGTCAGAGGTCCAAACACGCCCATTAATGTACGAAAAAGATCTATCTAATGCTCTGAAATTCGGTGTAAAATGTATTTTGAATCTGGTTGCTTGAACACAGCAGTTGTCACTCTTTCACCACCAAACTGCCTTTACAAATGTTGTACTTCTGCTTCCTTTTCTTTCACCACCAAACTATGTACACCTGAATGGATTCTTTTCAGAGTTGCTAATAATTGTTAACAGTTCTCTCAAGTGTTTGCATGTATATTCGTGTAAGGTTTTGTACGTTTTTTGTATCGCTTTTAATCATTTTTAGCTGATTTCTAATTCAACTCATGACAGGTTCATGCCTCCACTTTTGTGAAATTTATTGAATTGGTTGTAGCGCAAGGTGATAAGAGAGGAAATCCCAAGAGAATAAAGAGATCAGAGAATCTTAACCGTGATAACTATTTTGAAGAGTATTTTGGAGAACACCCTGTGTCTTCTATTCTCGTTTCTCTTCTGGATATTCTTTTTCTTATGAAGAATGCGAATCAAAGGTCTGGTACTATAACACTTAATTTTAAAAAATCTATGTTCTATAGTTCTCTTCTTAATTAAAAAATCCTATTTTCTGTAGTTCTGATATGCAGTTCTAATATGCTGTCATTTTTCATGCAGGCTATGTTTACTCCAACCACTTTGCCAGATTCTATCAAAGCTTCTTTCCGATCAATGGATTTCAGGGATAGTTTGTCAATATAACAAAGGCTCTTCTGAAACTCTTGATGTACCCAGTTTTGTAAAAGAAATCCAGCAGTTGGTACTGCTGACACTTAAAGATATCATCGATACACTACAATCGGGCCACCAAGTAATCTAGTAGACTGATTTATAGCCTCTCACTCTTGCTATGTTGTAAAAACTTGAATTTCATGAAAATTGGTGTTTCTGCAGGATAATCTGCTCAACAATGGAAATGTAAACCTCCTCATCAATTTCATAAGGTCCACGGAGGATGTAGGAACTCGTAATCATGGATTGTCGTTGATTGCATCCTTAGCAAAGGCATTCCCGCAGCTGGTTTCAGAAAATATTGTTGATCTGTTTGTTGCTATTGGGGATGCAGTGAAACAGGTTTGTTCAATTTTCCGGGGGCAATCTGATCCTAGTGCAGTTTGCTATCCATGGACCTTCTTGAAGCATTTCTTTAGTTTGTACTCCCTCCGTCAAAAGTTGTACTAATGTTGAGACACTTATTTTGGGACGGAGGGGGTACACCTTAATTTTTGCTAACCAATTCGTACTAGTAAGCCTCTCCGCTTCAAGGAATTTTCCCCATGGGGGTTATTTGGTTTGTAGGATTGTATCGTGTAGAAGTACTTTCAAGAATTCCATTGCACTACATATTTCGTAGGAAAATTTCCATTATCTCAAACCTCAAAGAAACATTGTTTTTGTTATGGCGCAACCAAACAAACTTTCTGCAAATTTAACTCTGTAAGATTCAAGTGGGCATCACATTGCAATCATATGTTTGGAATCTTGTGAATCAAAGGAGGCCCTAAATGTTAGCGTAGGGTTTTTATTTTTTTGAAGCGAATCAAACAGGTTCTTTATACTTGTTTATTTTTTTGAAAAGCTTCTGAAAGTTAATGTTGTTTTATATTCTTTGCCTTGTCCCTCACTTAGCTTGTCCTGTACACACTTAACCCTTTTTCTGCATTTCAATTTTGAAGGAGGATAGCCACTCGCAACATGTTATGGAGGATTTATTATCTGTACTAGTGCCATGTTGGCTATCAAAGACCACAAGTATAGAAAAGCTTCTTCAGGTTCTCTATTTTTCTTTGACGTTCTCTGTTGGCTTATACATTTTCCTGTGAATATAACAATATTTAATGGATTATGCATATTTATGTTTCTGCAGATATTCATTAAATCTTTGACTGATGTTGCCGAACATAGGCGTCTGACCCTCATGATGTACCTTTTGAGGACCCTAGGAGAAAATAGTTTGAGTACCGTGATCATGTATCTATTGTATACGTTGATTGAGCGGAGTTCACACTCTCTTTTGAAACACCAGAAGAGTCATTGTGTCCTATCCTTGAGTGCCATGTCACAGGAGTGGGAATATGGTCTGGCAGTCAATATAACGGGACAATATTCCTATAAATTATGGTTTCCTTGTCTGTGTAAGCTACTGCAAGAAATCAAGGTGCATCAGAAACAAGTTTTACTTCCTATGCTACATTTGGCATTGCAGTTTATTCTACTTAAGCTGCAAGATACAGAGTTGAGATTTGAGCTTGAAGCTGAGGAAGCTGCTAATTCTATCCAGGTATTTCATTTAGTCGAAATTGTGGCTCTGTTGCTTTTCTGTTGTTATTATTCCTATTTTAGCTCTGGCTGCTCCAGTTAGAACTCTTGTTGTTTTATGCATTTATATCAGATAGTGTTTTACCTTAAAAAATATCGTATTCATGGTTGTTGTAGAATTCTCTTGGAACACTCATGGAGGAAGTTGTCTTGTGCACCGTGTCTGTCAAAGACAAAAAAGGGGACATTTCTGGTGATATTCTAAAGGAAGTCAGAAACAATGCAAATACTGTTCTGAAAATAATTACGGGATGGATGCATGCTTCAACATATTTCAAAGGAATTACTCAATTGTTAGAACATCCAGAAGGTCTTATGAAAAGAAAGGTATCTTTGTTGTTCTGTTCATTGATTATGTTCTTTAAAGCCAACTTTGCCCCACTTGACTGCCCCTGTGTACTTTGTGAACAGACACTTGGAATATTGTGTGAAACTGCAAGGGCGAATAACATGGTCCAGAACAAGCAAAGGACAGCAAGAAAACTGAAGCACAGCTCTCTGTCTACTGCCCTCCAAGTGGACAAGAGCTCTTGCCCTTATTTCAGCGAGCTGTGCTACAAGATTCTAGAGTTGATTGATAGAGAGTCGGACACATCTGTGAAAATTGCTGCTATTTCTTCACTCGAAACACTAGCGAAAGAATATCCCTCTGAAAATCCTGCATATAGCAAGTGCCTTGCGACAATCATTAGTCACATCAGCTCTGGTGATTCTGTCACTTCTTCCGGGTTAATAAATACCGCAGGGTCTCTGATTAACGTGCTAGGATCAAAAGCATTACCTCAGCTTCCACTTATCATGAAAAATATGCTGCAAAGAGTACATCTGGTGTCATGTTGCCCTAGTGGAAAATATGCGCATGGTTGTCCGAGAACTGATGTCAGCCTTTCAAACCAATCTGTAAGTATGTTGCTATCCGTACTTACAACTATTCAGGTGATTGTGCAAAAGCTTGGGGAATTTGTTAGTCCATATTTGGAAGAAATACTGGATCTCGTGATATTGCATCCTGAATGTGCTACTCAAATTGATGGAAAGTTGGATGTAAAAGCAGCAGATGTTCGGGGGCTACTGACCGAGACAGTTCCAGTATGTTCCTTCTAAACATATCATGTATTGTTTTCTCAGTGATATGATGGACAATTAATGTGCTTTATATTCCGAGTCTAATGGAAATATTTGTATTGTAGGTTCGGCTTATTCTTCCACCTTTACTGAATTTGTATTCCAGTGCTACCAAATGTGGAGATGCAAGCCTGTCATTGTCATTCCAAATGCTTGCAAATGTAGTTGGTACAATGGATCGGCTGGCTGTAGGAACTTACCATACAAAAATATATGAACACTGTTTGGAAGCTCTTGATCTCCGTCGTCAGAATCTGGACTCCTTGAAGAATATAAATTTAGTTGAGCAAAGTATTATCCACACCATTATCACTCTCACGATGAAGCTTACCGAGTCCACTTTTAGGCCTCTTTTCCTTCGTACTCTTGAATGGGCAGAGTCTGAAGTTGATCAGTCCACATCAAAGAGAAGTATGGACCGTGCAATTGTTTTCTACAAGTTGGTCAACAAGCTCGCTGAACAACACAGGTATTCCTATGCCATTGTGTATTGTCAAATCACTGAACAACATAAATGAGTTTGAAACCTTGTGTCTTTTGCTGGAAAAATTCAAACCCTTGTCAATGATTTGCCTGATGTTAGTTTGTCCAATTTGCCCATATGAATTTGCTTCTTATCTTGTTTATATCATTTGTCTATGAAGGTCCTTGTTTACACCTTACTTCAAGTACCTACTTGAGGGATCGGTACAATATCTATCAGAAGATGGTGTCTTGATCAGTTCCAAGCGAAAGAAGAAGGCTAAACTTGGAGACAATATAGTCAAACATAAGGATAGTTTGTCAGGACAAAAGCTGTGGAACTTGAGAGCACTGATACTGAAATCATTGCACAAGTGCTTTCTTTACGACAATGATCAGAAGATCCTAGATTCCTCCAATTTCCAGGTTAGTTTTTTTGTATTATTTTTATATGGGTCTACTGTCTCACATGTTCGTACAAGATCAATTTCATATCTTGCATGCTTTTGCCAGCCAACAAAAAATTATAATGTGCTAGGAAAATTCTTTATGTCTTGTTTGGATGTCATAATCAGGTGGTAGAAAGGGCATCCTTTAAGTTGCTTGTAGCATAACCAGGAAATGTTTCTTATATTCTTCGCCCGTTTACCTTCTCTGCTCCTGATGATCTTTTCATTTTGATTGTAACATTTTTTGTATATCTTGGCTATCTGCAGACTCTTTTGAAGCCCATTGTTTCTCAGTTTGTGGCGGAAGCGCCTGAATCTCTTGAATCAGTTCCAGACGCTCCATCAGTTGAGGAAGTGGATGAAATTCTTGTTTCGTGCTTGGGACAAATGGCAGTGACTGCGCGATCAGATGTTCTGTGGAAGCCTCTTAACCATGAGGTAGGAACCAAGCAATACACAGAGTACTACTTGAATTGTAGCAGCTAACTGAACTAATTGATAACTATTTGGTGATTTCTTATAATAAACTCGAATCTGGTAGTAATATTTGGAACAGAGACAGAGACCAAAGACTTGCTCATGCTAACTAACTGGCTTAATTTTGTCATTATTAAACTGCAGGTGCTGATGCAGACAAGGAGTGACAATGTCCGCCCTAAGATGCTGGGCCTCAAGGTGGTGAGGTACATGGTGCAACAGCTGAAGGAGGAGTACGTGGCTCTGGTCCCGGAGACCATCCCGTTCCTGGGCGAACTGCTAGAGGACGTGGAGCTTCCTGTGAAAACGCTGTCCCAGGAGATACTCAAGGAGATGGAGACCCTCAGCGGCGAGAGCCTCCGTGAGTACCTGTGATCTGTCCCCAGAGTCCTCGCGCCAGTGAAGTCAGCTCCCGGTGGTATGCAGTAGTCACATCGATCTTGCTTGTTGTAATGTAAACTACACATGATGAATGGCTTCGAGTACAAATATTTTGTTGTTTACATGTGTGAACTAGTGAACCATATAGTTATTCTGTCCGGGCCTTGCTACTGTATGTTATTTTAAACACCGTCATGTTAACATAGCGCGCCTACTGTATGCTCAACTGTCATGCATTGTCAAAATTGGTTGGCTGTACTGCGGAGTGACTTTAGGGACTGTGCAACATGCACGGTGGTAAAGCACGTGCCAGGAACATGAGCACATGGAGGCCTCTCGAGTTGTGTAGATTTCTTCATGTGCTCCCGGTAAATCCAGTTGCTATTATTCTGTGGCGGAGTCAAGATCGCGGAGTTGTTTATCCAGCCAGCTATACGGATCACGCGGAATCAGCTTCTGACACTGTCATCGTAAGGTGGCATTTTCCCATCAGATGGTGATGCTAAGATGACCAGTGCACATGGTTGGCCGCCTGATCTCTTCTGTGGCATGCCTCTTTCACATACTGAACACTGAACCCAGATTTGGCTCTTAGCCAGGGATTTCTGTAGCCGGTGTCAAAACAAATCAAAACTTACCAACTCTAGGTTTTTTACTGTTAGTGCCCACTCTCTTCTGGGCCAAAATTGCAAAACTGCGTTTTCAGACCTAGTGAGTCATACTGTTCTTGTAGCCAGACGTTTTAGCACTGATGGGACATGGGAGGGTAGATTCAACAAACATTGCAGGTAGCCGTCCAGTCCTACAGACACTAGAGCAGAGGTTGGCATGCATGTTTGGGTCCGCCCAAAAGGCCAACGTTTGAGGCCGGCAATCCAACAACAGTAAAGAGATGTCGACAAGAAGGTGTCGCCGCTTAGTGCTGCCAAAAGGGGCGACACCCCCCGTTGATCGGTGCCCATTTGGAACAAACGAGTCGCATATCAAACAACAGCCAGGAAAGTGACCTTGTGAATGACCAGTGCGTGCAAACAACCACCTCCGCAGGTTCAAAAGATGAAGGATCCATACATAGCGATCTAAACCTAAACGTTCTTATATTAGTTTACAGAGGGAGTATAATTCAGGCGAGGTCTGCAGAATACAGTCAGCGGGTAATACACTTATAAATACTAACAACACTACCCTGCTGCTGGTATATAGTTTAACACCTTCTAATTAGTACGCGAGTGCGGCGTGTTTCGGTCACCTCGATATCTCCTCCAGCCTCTTCAGGATGCGTCTGGAATCCGGTCTCAAGGACGGCGAAGGGTTGCAGCACGCCGTCGCGAGCTCGAAGAACGCGTTGAGCTTCGCCTCATTCCCCGAGTTCTTGCTCTGCTGGATCAGGTCGGACCCGAACGCGTCCGCGATCTTCCTCTCGAGGACCAGATCCTTGAACGAGGCGGGCAAGTGGATGTCACGCGCATTCGGGCTGTCGTTCGCCGCCTCCTTCTGAGCGAGCATTTCCAGCAGGATCACCCCCAGGCTGTAGACGTCGCTCTCCCTCGTCACCTCCCTCATCTTGATCAGCTCAGGGGCCTTGTAGCCTTGCACCGCGGCGTTCTCGAGCATGTCCTGCGCGGCGGCGGGGTTCAGCAGGAGGTAGAGCCCGAAGTCCGACACCCTGGGCTGGAAATCGGCGTCGAGCATGATGTTGCTTGTCTTGAGGTTGCCATGGATGATCGGCTTCTGCGATCTTGTGTGAAGGTGGTCCAGCCCCTTGACGATGCCAATGGATAGCTTGCAGATTATCTCCCATCTCTGTGAATCATTGATCCCCTCTGCAGGTAAAATTTAAAAAGGCAAATGTCAGGTAGTGCAGAGAATGCATGGAGTTTTTTGTTTAGATGCTGTATCATGATCTGAGATCTGACAGTAACTAGCAAAGTTACTGACGTGTTTACACCAGTAGTGGGAAAATCTCATGGTAAAGACCGGACTGGCAGTCCAACCTAAAGGCCGACACATTTTCAATTCAATAGTGCAGTACGATATAGATGTAATAGAGTCATAAAATTTGAAACTGTTCAAACCAGAACCTTGTGGTAGGGAACCAGCTTGCAGTCGTACAAGAAATGTAGTAGTAGCAAAGAGGACCATTTTGACATGTCCTTTTCAAACCCTCACAGAGATCAAATACACCTCAAAAGTTATTGACAACAATAAGTCAAAAACCACAGAAATTGTTTTCTGTAAAAGATAATCATCATCTTTATAAGTCTTTCTCAATGTGATCAATTGATGGATCAACAGATGAAACATGTCCAATAAGAGCATATAATTCAACATCTCCGCTGAAAATGAGAGCTGAAAGATGCAGGGAGCACAAACAGCTCAGAAAAATCAACCTCACAAATGCCATAAAGATAGTCTTGCAAACACTTCATATAAGAAAGCATTTCTCTCTTTTTTTTAGGGAAGAAAGCATTTCACTTTTTTTTCAGGGAAGAAAGCATTTCCATTTAATAATAAAATAGATCGTTAAATATGTCTGGAAATAAATGTTTCCCCAGAAACACTGGTTTGATATAACTGAACAACACAGATCAACACGGAAAATCAAATGAGGTTGCTACAGGTGACCCAATATTCATATGTCCTTCAGAAACATGAAGATCATGCTAAAGCAAAGTGTCCAAGCCAACAACTCCAACCAGTAAAAGTTCACAAACACCTTTATCAACTACTCCCTCCGTTCCTAAATAGATGACCCAACTTTATACTAACTTTGTACTAAAGTTAGTATAAAATTGAGTCATCTATTTTGGAACGGAGGGAGTATTGAGCTGTCCCGATGTCTAGTAAACTTCACGACAAAAGTACAAAGTGTAGCAGTGAAGACACATGGCTAAAGGTAGTAACAAAAATCACTCTGCAAGGCTGTTGCTCAATCCTTGCAGCATTATTGGAAGTACGCATTCGTGCTAAATCTGAATCAGATGAGCGGAATAATCGATCAAATCAAACAGAGATGATTTTCAGTTATTTTCCTGGGAAACCAGAGACGGAGCAGAGCTAATTACGATGCTGGCACATGAGTCAGCAAATTTACTACAGTTTCAGCTAATTATGACGGAGTATTTCGCATGATTAGTCTTACTCAAGCCAAACTTGGGTTGAAAGCAAAGCGGTGGGAGTAATTGCACGCTCTGGAGCAACGCGAGTAAAGGGCGAACCTTGCAAGAAGCGGCGGAGCGAGCCGGCGGCGTAGAAGGGGTGCACGAGCAGCTTCTCCCCGCGCGGGCCGACGTAGAGCGCGCGGATCGGCACGAGATTCGGGTGCTGCACGGCGCCGAGCAGCCGCGCCGCCGCCGCGGCCTCCTCGGCGGCCGCGGAGCAGACGGGCCGGAGGAAGCGGAGCAGCGCCACGGCCTCGCCGGCGCTGAGCCCGGCGCGGTAGAGCGTGCTGTGCGCCGACTTGGCGACCACCTCGCCGGGCGCCTCGAGGATGGCGGCGACGGTGAGCCCCTCGCCGCCGGGGAACGTGAGCAGCTCCTCCCCGACGCCGGAGCCGTAGGCGCTGGACCCGCCCGCCTGGAGGCGGTCGGCCCTGGCGCCGTGCGAGGGCAGCACCGCGCGGCGGCGGCGGCGGTAGCAGCGGACGGAGTAGCAGAGGAAGAGCGCGACCACGACCCCCAGGACCGCGAAGAGGACGGCATTGACGAGCCTCCTCGGCATTGCTCCGCTCCGGCGGCGCGCTCGGCTCCGGGGAGCAATGGGGGAGGAATTCCCGGGGGATTACGCGGCGGATTGGTAGGGTTTGGTGCCCTCGGGAGGAAAGGTTTGTGCTTGGGCAGCTCCTCCGCCCTTTCCCTGCCCCTTTTCGTGATTCTTTCCCTTGCGGTGGAGATCTCTCTCCGCCTCTGGCCTGCTGGGGGAGCTGGCTGCGCCCTTTTGTTGTGTGTGACAGTGTCAGCTAAGCTAATGGCGGTATTCTTTGGGTGTATATTGGGGTGGAAGCTAGCTTGGGATGCCTCTCGTGTTGGGGGAGAGCGATGGATCCCTTCTTTTGCTTGCTTGGACTTTGGGTTTTACGTGGATGTGGATGATAAGTGCGTTCATGATGGCAATGGACGTAGTACGTACCCATGAACAGTGTGGGCAATAGGACCCTAAATCTGTGAGGCCCCTAACTTCATAATTGCGTGCGTCATCGAGTACACTTGATTACCTCATGTCATGTGGCACTATAGGCCCTGTGTCTGAGCCAGAGTAGGGCCATGTGATGGCTGGCCAGGCCAGGTTTAAAATATTCTAGAAATGATGAGTGATGGCATGTAAAAAAACGTTTTGTTACTCCTAGAAAGAAAATTTGTGTTTACTCCCCCTGTCTTAAATTTTTACAAGACGTTTTTAAGTCTCGGAGAGCGTCGAAAAACGTCTTATATTAAGTTAAGAAGGGAGTAGATCACAAGTTTAGACGTTAAACATTTGCGTTGAGCCGTTGAGGTTTCACTGTGCGAACAATTTCCCATGATTATACCCTTGGCAATGGTGAATCCACCCTGTAGATGATTATATCCTTGGCAATGGTGAATCCACCCTGTAGATGTGTGGTCAGTTGAGCTAGGAACCTTTTAGGTCAACTCCACTGTGCGACCCCATCTTGTTCGGATGCGTCCGTTTGGGGTAGAACGGACGAATAGCGCGGCCCAATGCGCGGCCCCAAACGGATAAATGTCCGGATTCCCTCTGTTTTCGACTCATCCCCGGCCCACACTTGCGTCGAGTTTGAGGTCAAACGGCATCGCGCGGACGGGCTCGCCGCACGCCCTTGTCCTCCCGTGGCCCGCCTGCCGGGGACACTAGCAGTCCCTTCGCTTCCAACACCTCCACCCCCTCTCCCCGCCCCGCCCCGTCGCCGGCACCGCCGCTATTCTCCGGCCGTCCATACCAAACCACATCCCGACATGGCCGCCACCACGCCCGTGCTTTCGTCGTAGTCTTGGTCGTCGATCGGAGGAGGTTTGGCCGTCGCCGTCGTTGCCGGTGGTAGAGGGGATACGACCGCCGGCGACGTACCACGACGGCCGCGACAGCTTTTGATGAGAGCTCCAGAGCGGCCAGTAGCCGGCCGGCAACCACCCCTGCTGCGTCGAGGTGATCATCGCGACCTCTTTGCCACCACGACCGCAAGGTGTTCGGCAGTTTGCCCACAAAGGTATGGACAGTGGAGATGAGTTTTTCTTCCACCACTTCATTTGTTCATCGGACGATTCGTCGTCGGATGATGAAGATCTTGTGGTGGTTGCACTGGTCGTTCACGACCACATTTAACAGCAGCTTCCTCGGTACAGGGGGTCAGTCCCTGGCCGTGCTCCCAATCTGAACCACAACAGGGAGAGAGGCCACACCCTGCTCTATGCCGATTACTTTTCCAACACACCGCTCTTCAAGCCGGATAAATTCCGTCGCCGTTTTCGAATGGCAAGACATGTGTTCAATCGTATCCGAGAGGGAGTGGTTGCTCATGACCCATACTTCGAGTGCAATACGGATGCCCTTGGCAAGCTTGGATTCTCCTCTTACCAGAAATGCACCGCGGCCATCCGCATGCTTGCATATGGAATTCCTGGCGATCTGGTGGAAGAGTATGTGCGTATGAGTGAGACAACATGTCTGATGTCAATGTACATGTTCTGCCAGGCTATGATCGAGGTGTTTGGCCCTGAGTACTTGAGGCGGCCAACTGCTGCTGATACAGAGAGATTGTTGGCGCCAACGCAGTTAGAGGCTTTCCAGGCATGCTTGGCAGCATAGATTGTATGCACTGGAAGTGGAAGAACTGACCATTTGCTTGGCAGGGCCAGTACAAGGGCATGTCAATGCGCGCACTGTCATATTAGAAGTGGTGGCTTCGCAGGATCTTTGGATATGACATTCTTTCTTTGGCATGGCAGGTTCTCACAATGATATCAATGTGCTGCAGCGTTCTCCAGTCTTCGCAAGGCTTGTAGAAGGCCACTCCCCACCTGTCAACTTTGAGATCAACGGCCACCAATACAACAAGGATGCTATCTAGCTGATGATATATATCCTCAGTGGTCAACTTTTGTGAAGACAATCTCGAAACCCCAAGGTCAGAAGAGAAAGAGATTTGCCCAAATGCAAGAGAGTGCTAGAAAGAATGTGGAACGTGCTTTTAGTGTGCTTTAATCCCGGTGGGGGATCGTTCGAAACCCTGCACTGTCATGGGATGAAACGAAGCTTTGGGAGGTGATGACTGCTTGTATGATCATGCACAACATGATCGTCGAGGACGAGCGTGATGAGAGTATCTTCGAGCAAGGATTTGATTATCAAGGTGAAAATGTTGAGCCCTTGCACCAAGAACCGGCCACATTTGAATAATTTGTCCAATTCCACCGTGAGCTGCGTGATTGGCACACTCATTTGGATCTTCAAAATGACTTGGTTGAGCACGTGTGGGATCACATTGGCAATCAATAGATGTATTGGTTCATTTTATGTTCAGTCAAGACAATTTCGATTTGGTTGTAAAACTATTTTTATTTTCAGACAAATATTTGGACGTGCAAACTAGTTTTGATATGAAAATATGGGGCATTTTTTGCCCTAGCGGACAGGATGGGGCAAATGGATGCGGTCGTGCGCTGGGCGCACGGCCACCGCATCCCGGACAGGCCCGGCCACGTCCCCATCGCCCTACCCAAAGGGACAAAATCCGGCCAAACCAGACGTCCGTTTGGGATCGCGCGGTGGAGTTGGCCTTAGCAGACCTTCATATGCATGCTAGTATTTTTATAAAAGAAAGAAGTTTAAAACTATGTAAAATATGTGATGAGCGTATCTTTAACACCACGGGTCATCATCCTGCCACCACCAAGAAAAAGGTTGCATGACCAGTAAAACACCATGCAACCTAACATTCAGATCTCAAACATTTGTGTTGATGTTCTATTGAGCGAATCTTTTGCCATGGTTGTACTCTAGGCATGACGAGTGGTGGGAGGAGTGATCTGGGGAGTACAAGGAAGAAGGGTAGGAGGCGGTTGACCGGTGATGGCAATGTTGAGGGCGATGTTCACCCCTTAGAGGCTAAAACTAATGCTAAATGGGCAACATGATGCATATGCACAATAGATGGACACTTGATCGGTCATTGACACCAGAGAAAAGTCTGGTCGAAATAGAGGAACGGGGCTCCACTCGTGGTTGTCGTCTGTTCTCACATAAGGTTTTGTGCAATATTTGGTTATTTAAGTGAATAGCAATAATGGTGCAAGAATTGTTCTGAAGTATGGCTGATATGCAAGCTGCATGTGTCAGCTAGCTACAATAACCTTCACTCATGTTTTTTATAGGTTAATCTCCCTGCAAAGCTCACTTGTTGTCACATATCCCCAGACCTTTGATTTTGGAAGAATCAACACTGTCTTATGGTGGGGCCGGGGCTCACGGTCCTAAAACCCAGCTTTCATCATTGATTGATGCAGCCAGTGCAACGATGACTATAGGAAGAAGTGATTGGAAACATGCATGACGGGATGACGAGGGAAAGAGGAATCGTAGATCTGACAGGCAGAGGAACAAGAAGGAATGTGAAGTGGAATATTTACGACTCGGGGACGTAGTGGATGCGGCAAGTTGGTTTATGCCGGTGTGGAATGATAGCGGGCAGATCCACGCCGCAGTATGAGTGACCCCCCGATGATCGTGTTGACGGTCTAAGGTGGGATTATGCTATAGACTCATCTTATAAACTCATCTTATACCTATGTAACTCCCATTATAGGTAGTGTTATCAATTTTTTTAAAGTGTTGTTGCAAAATAGGCCGACATGGTGTGCGTTGATTTCATACATTGATTTCATATCTTGCAATGACTACGGTAGCTGGCCTATGCGAAGCAGCCATCTCTAGATGTTATAGAGTCTGATCCATTATAAGTAAGTACATGTTTAGAAACCAAGATGTGGAGCTATGTAGTTCCTGGCCCCAAGCAACATGTGAGTCAGGGCAAGCTCACGTACTTGCCGGTGAGCTTTACTCCGCCTTTATTATGCATATAATTGGTGAGTTGGTATGTTCTTTAACATTGAGCGTGACAGGTTAGTTGGCACGTATACATTTCACATTACCCTTTGCATTCATTTGTACTAATATACTCCCTTCATTCTGTTAAAAATATGAGCAAATTACTACGAGATTTAATCCGAATAAACAGAAGATAAATCATGACCACAGCAGTAAAGATTAAACTAATCATGCGAACTAGCATAGCAGATGAACATATCACATCTAGGGCACATACTAGAAGCATGAATTCTACCACGATCTCGAACAGGAAGGATAGAATCACATACGGTGCAGCGGGTGCAGCACCGCCGGCGTTGACGTTGTCGCCCATGTCGTCGAGGACGAGGTTGCCGAGGTCGGGGAAGAAGTCGTCGTTCGCGAAGTCGTCGCTGCCAGCAGTCGCGCGAATGCGCTCCCCAAAAACCTGATCGCCCCTCTCCCGTACAGGATCACAAGAGGCGGGGTTCCGGAGGCCTGCTGTCCCTTCTCGCGGTGCACGTCGGAAGGAGGGATGGAGAAGACTTGCTTGGCGGCGCAATGATCTGGAACAGTGGTGAGAAACCATACGAAGCGGCGGCGGCTAGGGTAGACGTCTGCCTGACTATATAGTGCAGGCCGGGTAGGTCGTGGGAATAAACCCCACGTCCGAGTCGTCACGATCCAAAAGAATCGGAAACGATTCAGTAATTAACGCGTCTATTAATTATTAATTAATGACTCATTAATTTTCCCATGCAGCAAAAATATAGACAACGTGCATAGCTCTGTCCTCGGCTCGGCTCAATCCCGCAACCCGCGGCGCGTCGTGACGAGGCGAGCGAGGAGGAGGAGCGCGCATGTAGGTTTTCTCTTCTCATGCTCATACAAGTGGTAGATGAGCTCATCTTATAAAGAGGTGCAACTCTCTCTCAACTCCCGGGGTGGGACTAAACTTTAGCCTCACTCACTCCACTCACATGTGTGCATGAGTGGGCCAAGAAAATTTCAGAATTTTAGTTGGGCTTTGGGCCAAAGGCCTACTAGCAAAATTCCAACAATCCCCCATAAAGTCTCATTGGCACATCTCATCATTTAGTTCCAAAATATTGTTTATATAACGGTGCTTAGTGAAGACTGTGAAGTTGAACTTCCACATAGAGATTTATGCTACACTAGATCATAACTTGAATAGTGGACTATGCCTTGAACTACAAGTTTTCTGCGAGACTAGTTTCACACAAATTCTTGACCGATACTGGGCTGCCGCAAGGCTTCCCCGCGGGTGGAGCGTATACGTCATACTCCAGGGCCTTTCATGAATTTATTAGAGAACACCCAATTCTAACAGACTGCGACGTTAACAGTCAAATTCATATAGGTGTGTTCCTTAGAAGATGTTCTGCAGGACAACATCTCTGCTTACCCGAATAAGCCAATTGGAACACATTAAGATAAGTATCAACGTGCCATGCAGATCAGGAGAGTATTGCATCTTCGCAGAGTGAGATAATTAATATAGGGATACTCTCCTCCCAGCTGACCAACAGCTTGTCTCCCACTTCTACTTCACGGGATCTCCGATCACATAGAGTGGGTTACCACTATGGACAACTCATGCGGTGGGTCTCAAACCCATCTCAATTGATGCATTATCTATCGCATTACGTGATAGACCTTTTGTGAAGGGATCTGCCAAGTTTTTCGATGTTTGGATATAATCCAACGTAATAACTCCGGAGTTCCTCAATTTTCTGACAGATTTTAGTCTCCTCTTCACATGCCTTGAGAACTTCATATTGTCCTTAGAACTGTTTATCTTGACGATCACAGTTTGATTATCACAGTTCATCAGGATAGGGGGTATTGGTTTTTCAACCATAGGTAAGTCCATCAAGAGTTCACGAAGCCACTCTGCTTCAACAGTGGCAGTGTCTAATGCTGTGAGTTCTGCTTCCATAGTTGACCTCGTTAAGATGGTCTGCTTGCAAGACTTCCAAGAAACAACGCCACCACCAAGTGTAAAAACATAACCACTTGTGGCCTTAATCTCATCAGCATCAGATATCCAGTTTGAGTCACTATAACCTTCCAGTACCCTTGGATACTCGGTGTAGTGAATCCCATAGCTTGCGGTGCCTTTCAAATAGCGCATAACTCTCTCAAGCGCATGCCAATGATCATCTTCCGGTTTTGACATAAACCGACTCAGCTTGCTCACAGCAAAAGAGATGTCAGGCCTCGTGGCACTCGCCAAATACATAAGCAATCCAAATAATCTGAGAATACCTCAGTTGATCTCTAGCAATCTGTCGATTCTTTCGAAGCAACACACTAGCATCATATGGAGTTGGAGAAGGCGTGCAGTCGCTATACCCAAAACGACTCAAGACCTTTTCCACATAATGAGAATGAAGCAGTGTGATCCCACCATTCTCATCTCTCAACAGCTTGATGTTTAAGATAACATCAGCTACTCCTAGATCCTTCATCTCAAAACAGCGAGATAAGAAATCCTTAACCTCCTTGATTAAATCAAGTTTGGTTCCAAAGATCAATATGTCGTCGACATACAGACAAAGAATAACTCCTTCGCCCCCACCATAGCGATAGTACATGCACTTGTCACCATCGTTTACTACAAAGCCGGCAACAGTTAATGTTCTTTCGAACTTTTCATGCCACTTCTTAGGAGCTTGTTTAAGGACATATAAAGACTTTAATAACTTGCACACCTTTCCTTCCTGACCAGGTACTACAAAACCATCTGGCTGATCCATGTAATTTCCTCCTTCAACTCTCCATTGAGGAAAGTCGTCTTAACGTCCATTTGATGAACGAGAAGACCATGTGAGGCAACCAGTGATAGTAGCACCCGAATTATGGTCAGTCTAGCCACGGGTGAGTAAGTATCAAAGAAGTCTTCACCTTCTTTCTGGGTATAACCCTTGGCCACAAGCCGTGCCTTGTACTTTTCAATCGTACCATCAGGTCTAAACTTTTTCTTGAACACCCACTTACATCCTACAGGTTTGCACCCATAAGGACGGTCAGTGATCTCCCAAGTACCGTTAGCTAAGATGGAATCCATCTCGCTACATACAGCTTCCTTTCAGTAGTCAGCATCAGGAGATGCATAGGCTTCTGAAATAGTCCTGGGTGTGTCATCCACGAGGTACACAATAAAATCATCACCAAAAGACTTTGCAGTCCTCTGTCGCTTACTCCTCACAGGAGTTCCATTGTTACCCTCAACAGGATTCTCAACGTGTTCCATCGCAATGGTGGGTTCAGGAATTACAGTGAATTCCTCACTAGATGGAGTAGGTATCTCCTGATTTGATGAACTCGACATATCCTTCATAGGAAATATGTCCTCAAAGAAAGTTGCATCATTTGATTCCATAATCGTACCAACATGCATGTCGGATACCTCAGATTTTATTATCAAAAATCTATAGCCGATGCTATGAAAAGCATAGCCCAGAAGAACACAATCCACGGTTTTTGGTCCAAGCTTACGCTTCTTTGGAATTGGTATATTGACTTTCGCCAAACAACCCCAAGTACGTAGGTAAGAGAGTTTCAACCTTTTCCTTTTCCATTCCTCAAATGGAGTCATGGTCTTATGCTTTGTGGGAACTCGGTTTAGGACATGACACGCAGTCATTAGCGCATTCCCCCACCATTCCTTGGATAGACCCGAAGTGTCTAACATGGTGTTAACCATATCAGTTAGAGTTTGATTCTTTCTTTCGGCTACCCATTTGACTGGGGTGAGTAGGGAGGCGTCCTCTCATGGATTATACCATGTTCCACATAAAAAAGATCAAATTCATTGGAAAAATACTCTCCACCACGATCGGACCTAAGCCGTTTAATTTTTCGATCAAGTTGGTTCTCTGCCTCAGCTTTATAGTTTTTAAAGAAAGTCAAAGCCTCATTTTTGATTTCAGAAGATACACATAACAATATCTAGTGGAATCATCAATCAACGTCATGAAGTATCTCTTTCCACCTTTTGTCAACACGCCATTCATCTCATAAAGATCAGAATGTATAAGCTCTAGTGGCGCCAAGTCTCTTGCCTCTGCAGTCTTATGGGACTTGCGAGGTTGCTTAGCTTGCACACATACTTGGCACTTGGAGCCTTTGACAGTAGAGATTTTCAGAATTAAATTCATATTGGCTAACCGCGTCATGCAACCAAAGTTAATATGACAGAGTCGTGAATGCCAAATATCAGACTCATTATTGTGGCAAACATTATTAATAACTTTAGTGCAAATATCTGACAAAGATAGGCGGAACAAGCCTCCGCACTCATAGCCTTTTCCAACAAATTGTCCACACTTAGAAATTACAACTTTATTGGATTCGAAAACCAACTTAAAACCATCTCGACATAAATGGGAACCGGTAACGAGATTTTTATTGATGGACGACACATGATGAACGTTCTTCAGACGCACATTCTTCCTCGAAGTAAACTTCAGATCGACCGTACCAACACCTCGAACGATGGCATGTGACCCGTTCCCCATCAGCACGGGTGAAGTCCCTGTTGCCTAGTAAGAAGAAAACATGGAGGCGTCAGCACAAACATGTACATTGGCACTGGTGTCAATTAACTAATCAGGGGATTGAAATACTGAAAGGATGGTAGGAAAAATACCGTACCCTGATTCCTTCATATCAGTATCATCGATGACAACATTAGCGGATTTGCCGCTCTTCTCATGTTCGCGCTCCTCAAAGCGGTTAGGACACTTTGGAGCCCAGTGATTAGGATCACTGCAGACATGGCAAAGTCCCTTTCCCTTCTTATGAGAATTCTTCTTGAAGTTGGTAGAATGTGATGGCTTGTTCTTTGTATCAAACTTGCCTTTGCCCTGAGTTTTGTTCTTATTGTTTTTGAACTTATTAGGCTGGGAGTTCTTCTTCTGTACCATGTGGGCACTAGAACCTCCCTTAACAACTCGAGCACGTGTGTCCTTTGCTCTCGCCTTCTCTTCAACATCAAGAGTACCAATGAGATCCGCAACGGAAAACTCCTGTCTCTTGTGTTTTAGGAAAGTAGCAAAATTGTTCCACGAAGGTGGAAGCTTGGCAATGATGCCTCCGGCAACAAATTTGTCCGGCAACACACACTTGAAGTGCTCAAGTTCTTTTGCGAGCGACTGTATCTCATGAGCCTGCTGTACAACAGGGCGCTCATCAGTCATCTTGTAGTCATAGAATTGCTCCATGACGTACAACTCGCTACCGGCGTCCGAGGCACCAAACTTGGCCTTGAGCGCAGCCCACATGTCCTTGCCGTTGTCAAACGACATATATGAATCCACAATGGAGTCATCAAGAACACTCAAAAGAGCGCCTTTAAAGAGGGTATCGATCTTCTCAAAAGCTTCCAGCTGTGCTGGATTAAGATCACCCTCAGGCTTGCCCTTGGTGGCATCATAGCAGCCCATGGTCTGAAACCAGTAGACTGCACTCGTGCGCCACCTTAAAGGCAGGCGGCTTCAGATGCGCAGCAAAACCACTCGGAGTAAATAAACTAATCATGTGAACTAGCATAGCAGATGAACATATCACATCTAGGGCACATACTAGAAGCATGAATTCTACCACGATCTCGAGAGGCGGGGTTCAACGTGCATAGCTCTGTCCTCGGCTCGGCTCAATCCCGCAACCCGCGTCGTGGCGTGGCGTGGCGAGCGAGGAGGAGGAGGAGCGCGTGTAGGTCTTCTCTTCTCATGCTCATACAAATGGTAGAAGAGCTCACCTTATAAAGAGGTGCAACTCTCTCTCAACTTCCGGGGTGGGACTAAACTTTAGCCTCACTCACTCCACTCACATGTGTGCATGAATGATCCAAAAGAATTTCAGAATTTTAGTTGGGCTTTGGGCCAAAGGCCTACTAGCAAAATTCCAACACATTCCATAATGTATTGCGCCCGTACTTTTCGAGATTTAAGTTCGACTTTAAATTTAGTCAAGAAGACCGACTGTGGCAGGAGCAAAAATAAATTCAGTGGTATAATTTTTTATCTCGCTATAGTCGGTCTTAGATCTTCGAAAATGCGGCGCACTACATTATAAAATGGAGGGAATACCATTTTTGAAATCTCGTGTGGCATCTGTTCGTCCACGGTACGGTAATAAAGCACACCATCTCAACCAGTTCGCTTTGCAACGCGTGATACGTGATGTTGTCGGCTCAGAAAAGAAATTAACTCGATATGTGATGCTGTTAATAAGTGTACAAGTACTTGTTACCAATCATGCTCCTGCTGGCGTCTTGCCCAACAGTCATTGTTCTACCTACTTTCATGAAATAAGACCACCTATTTTCTTCAATACAGCTTTAGCATTGCGGACAGTGATGCCTTCCTATGGTTCGTATGTCAAGCTTCGGATGATGTGGGCCTCGGATCTGCCACCCGGTGGACCAATCGCTCTCACAGGGTCGAAGTCTTGGAAAATGGCACCGGTTGGCCTCCGCGCTCCAGCTCTTCAGAGTTCAGAGCATCTCTAACAGAAGTCAATCCTTTCTAACTGAACCCCTAAATACTCCATCCATCTCATAATATAAAAGCGTTTTTGACACTACTTTTTAAATTATTACAGACGCATCACATATATTATGGAACGAAGAAGTAGATTTTAGAGTGAAGTGTGCCCTAAGTTCTTGAACTATTTCAGAGGTGTTTCGTAGATCCTTGAACTATAAAAAGAATGTTATCCAAACTCTCGAAAGCCCTTCAAAGTGCAATAATTGTGTACATACGTGACGCCTTTAAAATAGTGAGGATCAATGTGACACCTCTGAAATAGTTTAAGGACCTGGATGACACACATATTACACTTTAATGACTTGAATGGCGATTTTCATAGTTCAAGGACCTATGTGATACCTCTGTAACAATTCAAGGACTTAGAATGCACTTCACTCTAGATGTTACTTACCAAAAATTTGAGGAGAAGTGCTCTTTGCTTCCCAATTTTGAGCAACACAAATCCATTTTCGGTAAAAGAATTCCTCTCCCGCGCCCGTCTCTCTTGCTCGGCCTCGTCCACGCCGATGCCTCCTTTGCTGCCATCCATGCCTCTGGTGACCTCCCACCCCACACTTGCTTCGCATGTCGGTCGTCATGGTCATGAGCTCATCGACGACTTGGGCCACACGATGCCTCGTTTCATTAGGGACGGAACCGTCGGGGGAGCTAAAAGTTGTAGATCACCGATGCTTGGGCTTTACGTCGGAGGAGCTGAGGGTCATGATCCTTGGTTCTCATCAGGAAGGAATCCATCAGGGTAAACTACTGCACGGTCCATTGACGAAGTGTGTCGCGACTCTTTGAGTGTTTGCCTATCAATGCCTGACAGATGCCATCGATGAGTACGTCTGCATTGGGGAAAAATACAATCCTCGAGTGGGTTAGAAAATACACACAAACCGTGATCGTGATCTTCAGAACGAAGTATTTGAGGGCACCCAATGATGAAGACACCAAGAGGTCCATGGGTCTCAGTGAAGAACAAGGATGGCCCAGGATACTTGGACCAATTTATTGCATGCATTAGACATGGAAGAATTGTCCCACGGGTTGAAATGGTCGGTACAAAGGGCATTGCAAATATCCAACCATCATGCTTGAAATAGTTGCATCAGAGAACATATATGGATTTGGGATTTGTACTTTGGGTTGTGTGGCTCTCATAATAATCTTAATGTCATTTCGAGATCACCAATGTTTGAAAGGCATGTCACTGGAGATGCTCCACCTTGCAACTATGTTGTCAATGGCCTCACAACTATGTCATTAATTATCTTAATTTAGAGGTTCTCGCAACGCATCGAAGGATCAAGAATCGAGAAGTTCATCACCAACTTCAAGATGATCTTGTTTAGCACCTTAGGCACTTCCTAGTGCTTGATTCTTGTGTTTTATCATGTTGTATTTGGATTATTACTTCATATAAACCCTTTGATATGTTTGAAGTTGAATAATCACATTTGAATTTTAAATGTTGTTGAATTGTGTGCATTTAAATTATCAAGTTTCGGATCAAATATGAGTGCAAATACCTAGTTGAAATGGAATATGCAAATTAAATGATGGAAACTTTGGAAAAGTTTTTTAATGAGTTAAGAATTTGGCAAATCGAGTTTGCCTTTCGGGCTCCAATTCTCCTCGAGTTTGTTGATCCAGCATCTCCTTACGACAATGAGGCTAGGGTTTATAGTCGTGCGTACGTGACCATGAGATTTGATGTCAGTTTCTTCACATCTATTCAAGATTTCAACATTGACGACTGCGGCTCCAGGGTGTTGATCCTTAGGGGCACATGCACGAAGACTTCTCAACTATCACCGATAAGGTCAAGCCGGCTCCAGTAAGGGAGCAAAGACAATAGCGCATTGGCAGCTCATTCTGATGGCGATGGTGGTGGTTCGGTACTCTCGAGGTCTCGATGTAACTTTTATTATGTTTGAGTTATTTCTAATGAAGATTTATAATAAAGTTGAATCTTTTTTAAAAAAGTATGCTTCAGGGGGCTCTTTTAACCTTGGATTTGAGAAGGCATTTAGGGCATCTCTAGGCGATCCCTATTTTCCTCTAAATTTTGGTCGTTTCTAGCCGATGCCCCAAACTTAGCGGGGTAACTTTTTTTGACAAATTCATTTCAATCTCAACCACTGAAATAAACTTCTCTTGTAAGATTTTATTTTATTGAACGACATGTTGGTACACCTGGGTACCTACTTCACCATTCTTCGCTAAGAGAACCGATTCAAAGAAAACTACAAGAACAATTACACACTTTAATAATCCAACTTCCATAACTGCTCCCACTAATTGGATTAATACTTTCTGTATATCTTCATTGTCTATATTGTTGGTTTTCTCAATTGGCTTCTCAAGCTTGCACACTTATGTCTTCTTTGCTTCCACACAATTGGACATTGCATTGTCTCTAGTCTCATCTCTAGTCTCTAATCTTGCAAGCAGTGCACGAACATCTAGCAAATTTCTCGCTATCAACGGATTGATGTACTCTTCTTCCCAATATCGAAATTTACATCCATCATATACACAATTTTGAGCGAACAATAAGTTACAAATTGCCGCGAATCCAAAGAACAACCATATAAACAAGCACTCACCCCATCCTTTTTCGCACTTGAAAAACACTCATCCGGGATCTATCGGCGTGCTTGAAACTCGGGTAAGGGGATTTGGTCTCCGACAAATCCATCCAAAACGCGACGGCGGCTAGGATGCGTCGAATCCGCCTCCGACGGCGAAGGCCATAGATTTGCCAATTTAGATGTCACCATCGACGAGAGAGGACCAAATTCGGATGGAGGAGGAGCGTAGCGGGTCCTACGGGGATTGGCGGTGGCGCGTGGTGGCTGGCGGAAGCTGGAGAGGAGGTGCCGGAGTAGATGCAGCTAGGGGTGGGGTGGGCGAGGCCGAGGGAAGAGGGGTCTTATTTTTGCTTGGAAGGGTGGGCGACCGAGTAAAAATAGGAGCGTGTAGTGCACATGAGCAAACTTTTTATTCCCTCCCATACGAGGGTTGAGAGGGCAAATCTACTTGATTTTTCTGTTGCGCAGTTGCATACGAATTAGTTACGGTGACTTTGTCAATCTCAAAATAATATGCCGACTTAATCTTTCGAAGATGCTCATATATGTGTGTGTTCATAGGGATGAATGTACACTCGTATATATGAGCGCTTGCGTGTATACTGTATTTTAAAAATGCGGTGACAAATCACACAATCCGTGTCAGCTGATATAAGTATCGTTGAACGGTGGACCGAGCGATTATATATTGGTGAAGCATGTGATGCGCGAGCCGTAACCGACGGCTAACGCACGCGTATATGCCAATAGGTACGGCACACCGTACACCTATGAGCAAGTACACCTACAAACACACGCACGCGCAAAAATCTTGAGTGAAGATGCAGTAGGTTGCCCTGCAGCCGCGCCTACGGAGGTCCAGCGGAGAGTACCTTGCGTAGTTGCATTGCTATTCTGTAAGATCACAAACGAGCGATTTGAACCGTGGTTTGTTTGATAAGTTCAGCTGGCCTGGCCATTATATTATATTTTTATACGCCGGTTTGGTGTGTGTGCACTCCTAAGCAACATTACAGTAATATTAAAGTTGCGATAATTAATTTGAATCGGAGGGGTTATTAGGTTTCTTTTTGTCCTCGACACCGACTGCGAGCAGTGCCGTTGGAACGACTTCGGTCACCCCATCGATGGCACCCAGCTGCCGAATTAACGTTAGCAAGACAAAGATCTCCATGGTATACGCGAATTCTCTATTGCTGTTCCCTTCCTTAAAGTTGGTCCACCGATACTTGTCGTAAACAAGCACTTGATCCTGCTGCTGTGTTGGGTTGAGAGCACAAATCTACTCCGGTTCGTTGAGTCAGCGTGTATACCCCTGTCTGCCAAATGTTTGTTTGGTGTTCGGTCCATGACGCCGACGGCGGGCAGTGCCGCACCGAACCGCCTAGCACAACTACACAGGTGCGTGCGTACGCGGCTGACGCCGACAGAGGCTGTAGTCGTCGTATCGTCCATGCCATCGCCAGCCAGGCCAGCTAGTGCCGACCGTCTGACGACCACCGTTTTGTTTCCATTGGCAGGAGAACAGACGAGCACCGCTCCGTGCAGGTTGCCATCGCGAGCGGCGCGCGCAGTCCCCGGGTGAGGTGTCGTGCCCGCAGCTGCACGGCGCCACGCCGCGGGATGCGCGCGAGCGCCACGCGGGTACGGCGCGCTGTGTCCCCGTTCACAATGGACCGCGCCGTGAACATGCCTGCTGCGTCCATACCTGTCGGGCAACGCGGCATGCACGATTCATAATCAGATGAATGTGAAGCACTTTATTCCCTGATTTAATGGCTGGATGTGGAGTGTCGTTCATGCATCGTCCAAAAACGTCGTGTGTATAGCAGCTCTCTTTTCTTTATGAGGGTACGCGACTACACGGGAGCCATAAGCGAGACATATCTCTAGTGGACCGGCCCAGTTCCGTGCTCTCTGCGAGTAACCTTTTTGTGTTTTTATTCTTCGGCTTTCTGCTTTTTATTTTATTTTTCTCCTTTTTCTTAGTGTTTTATTCTTTTTTCTTCAGTTTTATTAGATGTTTATTTTTCCATTTTTTCAACGCATTTTTCAATAAAAGGGCGCTTTATTACATTAAAGGTTTAAGCAATAATTTTTTTTCAACGCGTGTACATATTTTTCATGCACATGGTGTATTTTTCATATACATCAGCAACTTTTCTTTATACACATTTAATATTTCTCAAATACATGATTAACTATTATTTCATACACACTATACATTTTTGTATACAACTAAAACATTTTGATGCACATTTAGCATTTCTTCTACACGAGCTTTTGTTTAACAACTTACAAAATGTCATGCGGATGTGGGCCCCTGTTCTGTTTCAGAGAGATATAGCTACATGACACTACGGAGGCCTCTACATCACCCGTTAGTATCTTTTGTTTGTTTTGTTGGGTTGTTGCTCGTCTATTCCATTCTCATGTTCCCTTACAAGATATATATTTTTATTTTATGTTTCCCTTTGGTTCTTTTTTTTAAAAAATATTTTATTTCTTTACAGCATTTCTCAATATGTTTATATTGTATTTTTGAAAGGTTCATTACATACTCTAAAAACAAATTCATTTTTTTTTTGAAAAATGTGTACCATGCATTAAGAAATTTTGTGTGGCTTATTTTACTTTAAAAATGTTCTTCATGTAGTTAAAAAGTATTCAGCCTATATACTTGCAAATTTCAGCACGTATAAAAATTTGTTCTCCGTGCATCTGGAAATTATTCATCATGTATTTTTAAAAAGTTTATGTTTTGAAATGTTCATATTTTTAGTTTATTTTATATTTTCTCTTTTTATTTTTATGTTTTCAATGTAAAAACAAATATAATGTTTTTATATTTCTCCAACACTTTTAAATTTATATAATTATCTTTTGGGAATACGTGAATGCTTTTTATGAAAAATAAATTTAGAACACGCGAACACTTTTTGATTGCATGTACATTTGTTAGACATGTGAAAACTTTTTTCACTACATGAACATTTTTCAAATACATGATGAATATGTTTTTACATCACAATTTCTTTTTACTGAACCTATGAACATATTTGAATCCACGTTATTACTTTTGTAATTACAGATGAGCAATTTCGTAATACACATAAACATATTTTAAATACAGGATGACCATTTTTTAAGTACACATTTTCCATATGTGTGAACATTTAACTGCATATGAACGGAAATTTAGTTTTATGGGAACATTTTTATTGAGTCATGCAAGGATTTTATTTATGTATGTGAATACTTTTTTATGCGGCATGGGAGATAGTCATTATTTTATTTATGCACGGAAAAAGTTTTGTGTCACCAGAATAATTTTCTCGCACCCGCAAAAAAAGAAGAATAATTTTCTCGGACATATGAACATTTATTTTTTATATAGGTTAAGATTTTTCATATGATTTACCCTAAAAAATCCATATGATTTTGGTTCAGCTGAAAACAATATTTTATGTTAATAACGTCTTGTTTTTTGACTCTAGCTGTGGAGATTGTGATTTTATATGATTTTATTTTTAACCGAAGGCCACATATACATACACACCTTTTATCATAGGGCGAAGCTAGGCGCCGCGACTGACCCATCGGTCGCGTAACAGCCATCCGAATGGAGCGACCACAGGCGCACTATTGGTCCTCTCCTACCCGCAAAGGGTCAACCTGTGCACCCCCGCCCCAAGCTCGCCACACTACCCCACACAAAGCTCGCCATGCTCCCCCGGCACACCCCGCACTGAATTTTGCCATGCTCTCCACGCCCCCACCCGATGACCTCGTTGCTTGCCGACCTGCGCCCCTCGCCCCGCAACCAGTGCAAGGCAGCGTCGCTCACGCATCGACGTTCCACTTCTCCACTTGCAGCATTTGGGTTCAAGAGCAGCTCCGTCATTGTGGTAGAACGTTTCACCGGTGGTTGCAACAAAAGACCCTTACCTGCTCGCGCGAGTGATGTCGTTGTCCCCGCTCGACTAGCCACTTGGAGCACGCCAATTGCGGGTTTGCTGGTTCCAACAAACATGGATGCCGTTTCCAGTATTCGTTGCCACAATCGCTGTCAAAATAATGTCGGTGCTTGCGTAAGGAGTCCCTCGGGGGTCTTGGTGAATGGACAATTCAAAAAGACAGTCAAAATTTATGCAATCCGAACAATGATATTTTTTGATATTTTTATATCAAAGGGATGGAATTTAACAAAGTTTGACTAAACTAATTATTGCAAACTAAACTTAACGAGGTATCAGAAAATGACGTCGTAGGCTTGACCTCCAAGGACGTCGACACCTTCGTCGTTGCCGCCGCCATCGTTGTCGTCCTTAAAGCTGCGATAGGCCACCAAGGGGTCACAACAACCCTGTTTGGCCGTCTCTGCGCGCTCACGATGCAATTGCTTGGCTGTTGCCTCCGCCTGACATGTCGCGTTCGCACGACGACGATGGCCGGCTGCAAACACACTCTTGCCCTTGACACTTGGTGCGGCGAGGGCATGAGCGACGTGCTTAGACTCCGCCGACCCTGCTTTCAGGAGCTGGTTGCCGATCTGTCGCCGACGAATGGCGGACTTCTGCGCGGTGGTCCTGAACTGATCCTCGGCCTAGGCGGAGTACATGGGAAGAACGACGAAGGCGGACGGGGTCTCAACGTCGAGTCGAGGAGCTAAAACCCTATGGAGGCCTCTACATGACCCGTTATTATCTTTTGTTTGTTTTGTTGGGTTGTTGCTCGTCTACTCCATTCTCATGTTCCCTTAGAAGATATATATTTTTATCTTATGTTTCCCTTTGGTTCTTTTTTTTAATATGCTATTTCTTTACAGCATTTCTCAATATGTTTATATTGTATTTTTGAAAGGTTCATTACATACTCTAGAAACAAATTCAATTTTTTTTTGAAAAATGTGTACCATGCATTAAGAAATTTTGTGTGGCTTATTTTACTTTAAAAATGTTCTTCATGTAGTTAAAAAGTATTCAGCCTGTATACTTGCAAATTTCAGCACGTATAAAAATTTGTTCTCCGTGCATCTGGAAATTATTCATCATGTATTTTTAAAAAGTTTATGTTTTGAAATGTTCATATTTTTAGTTTATTGTATATTTTCTCTTTTTATTTTTATGTTTTCAATGTAAAAACAAATATAATGTTTTTATATTTCTCCAACACTTTTAAATTTATATAACTATCTTTTGGGAATACGTGAATGCTTTTTATGAAAAATAAATTTAGAACACGCGAACACTTTTTGATTGCATGTACATTTGTTAGACATGTGAAAACTTTTTTCACTACATGAACATTTTTCAAATACATGATGAATATGTTTTTACATCACAATTTCTTTTTACTGAACCTATGAACATATTTGAATCCACGTTATTACTTTTGTAATTACACATGAGCAATTTCGTAATACACATAAACATATTTTAAATACAGGATGACCATTTTTTAAGTACACATTTTCCATACGTGTGAACATTTAACTGCATATGAACGGAAATTTAGTTTTATGGGAACATTTTTATTGAGTCATGCAAGGATTTTATTTATGTATGTGAATACTTTTTTATGCGGCATGGGAGATAGTCATTATTTTATTTATGCACAGAAAAAGTTTTGTGTCACCAGAATAATTTTCTCGCACCCGCAAAAAAAGAAGAATAATTTTCTCGGACATATGAACATTTATTTTTTATATAGGTTAAGATTTTTCATATGATTTACCCTAAAAAATCCATATGATTTTGGTTCAGCTGAAAACAATATTTTACGTTAATTACGTCTTGTTTTTTGACTCTAGCTGTGGAGATTGTGATTTTATATGATTTTATTTTTAACCGAAGGCCACATATACATACACACCTTTTATCATAGGGCGAAGCTAGGCGTCGCGACTGACCCATCGGTCGCGTAACAGCCATCCGAATGGAGCGACCACAGGCGCACTATTGGTCCTCTCCTACCCGCAAAGGGTCAACCTGTGCACCCCCGCCCCAAGCTCGCCACACTACCCCACACAAAGCTCGCCATGCTCCCCCGGCACACCCCGCACTGAACTTTGCCATGCTCTCCACGCCCCCACCCGATGACCTCGTTGCTTGCCGACCTGCGCCCCTCGCCCCGCAACCAGTGCAAGGCAGCGTCGCTCACGCATCGACGTTCCACTTCTCCACTTGCAGCATTTGGGTTCAAGAGCAGCTCCGTCATTGTGGTAGAACGTTTCACCGGTGGTTGCAACAAAAGACCCTTACCCGCTCGCCGCGAGTGATGTCGTTGTCCCCGCTCGACTAGCCACTTGGAGCATGCCAATTACGGGTTTGCTGGTTCCAACAAACATGGATGCCGTTTCCAGTATTCGTTGCCACAACCGCTGTCAAAATAATGTCGGTGCTTGCGTAAGGAGTTCGTCGGGGGTCGTGGTGAATGGACAATTCAAAAAGACAGTCAAAATTTATGCAATCCGAACAATGATATTTTTTGATATTTTTACATCAAAGGGATGGAATTTAACAAAGTTTGACTAAACTAATTATTGCAAACTAAACTTAACGAGGTACCAGAAAATGACCTCGTAGACTTGACCTCCAAGGACGTCGACACCTTCGTCGTTGCCGCCGCCATCGTTGTCGTCCTTAAAGCTGCGATAGGCCACCAAGGGGTCACAACAACCCTGTTTGGCCGTCTCTGCGCGCTCACGATGCAATTTCTTGGTTGTTGCCTCCGCCTGACATGTCGCGTTCGCACGACGGCGATGGCCGGCTGCAAACACACTCTTGCCCTTGACACTTGGTGCGGCGAGGGCATGAGCGACGTGCTTAGACTCCGCCGACCCTGCTTTCAGGAGCTGGTTGCCGATCTGTCGCCGACGAATGGCGGACTTCTGCGCGGTGGTCCTGAACTGATCCTCGGCCTAGGCGGAGTACATGGGAAGAACGACGAAGGCGGACGGGGTCTCAATGTCGAGTCGAGGAGCTAAAACCCTAACACAAGGGGAAGTTTTTTGTGGCACAAGTATATTTTTGTTCTTCCACCGTGTGTAAAGTATAGATACTCCCTTTGTAAACTAATACAAAAGCATTTAGATCACTATTTTAGTATTCTAAACGCTTTTATATTAGTTTACGGAGATAATAAAAAAAATCTACAATACCAAATAAATACAACCTGAAATATTTTATGATGTATCTAAATATATTTGATTTGATATTGTGAAATTTGGTTAAATTTTAGAAAATACAACTTAGGACAAATCTTTCATGTGATGAAAGTAGAAAGACGAGAAGAGTACAACGACACGACTCGCGATATCTCTACTCCTATAAAAATCATGGTTGGTGGTGATGGTGTGTCTGCCATCTATCATCTTTGACCGTTTGATTTGCATCCGACGCATAGTAGCAACCCCACATCCCATTTGCAAAGAAACCCCTCGTTCTCTTCGTCCATCTCCATCCAGTCCCACCTTATCCACTCAACGAAGCAATCGACTCTTCTGGAAAAAAGTGGAATCGAAGTGGCAGCAGCAGCGGCTGCCGCTCTGCACGCCACCGGCGCCCTCCGCTCCCGACTCCTCTCTACCACGGCAGCCTCGCCGCACACCGCCACACCCACACCCACCTCCACCTTCCTTCCTCCCCTTACCCCGTCTTCTACGATGCCGACATCGTCAAGTACACCGCCGGCGCCATCCGTCCGCCAAGTCTGCAATGCATCTCCTGCCTACTCCTCCGGTGCAGCAGACTCGACGCCCAGCACATCTCCCTTCTCACCGCCGTCTCCTGCTCCCCCTCCCCCTTCTCCTTCGACACCGACGTCGGCAAGTACGCCGCCGGTGCCGTCCGTCCCCGGAGTCCGCGAGGACTCTCCTGCTTCCCCATCCGAGGCTCTGATGCAGCAGTCCCGCCGCCCACCACCTCCCCTGTCCTCGCCGACCTCCACGTACGCTGCTACACACTACGCATCCTCGGCGACAGCGCCGCCACCTACTACTCCCTCCCGGCAGACGCGCTCTATGGCCATCCCCTTCGAGTATGCGCTGCTCCCCTAGGACCTCTATGCCGTCTGCAATTGGTCTCTCCTCCCACATGAGTCATCTGTTTCATTACTTGCGCACCTGCTGCTATCACCATCCCGATTGGAAGCCCTCAGCCTGGCAAGAGATTTTTGTGAATTGAAGTACTCGACCATGTTTGGGTTCAAATAGCAGTATCCAATCTACTACATGGTGTATCAATATCAGGTTCGTAATTTCTGCATGTTTCCTGTCTAGGCCTTTGAATTGTAACTAAGATCTCCATTGATGAGTCATAGGACAAGGTAAGATACAGAACCAGCCGGCACACAAAGGCCGGCTTGATCTATTTCAGTTTTGTAGTGTACATCCGTTACAGCTTACAAGTGCACCTAAGACAACAAAATAAGCACCAAGTGATTTTGACATTAACTCCGGGTCAAAATCTGGGCTTGCAATGCTTCAGTTCTTGGGGTTCTCACAGTTCTAGATTATTTTTCTTGAGCACTTGGCGGAACTGAACCTTCTAGATCACCATCCGTGCTTCCACGAACTTCTCCTTCAGGATGTGCTTCAAGGAGGCCCGGGGTACTCCATGCAGCCCCTGAAACCCCAATTGAATTGGATGTTCGTGGAGTTGGTATGGTCTAATCGGCAAAACATTGCTGCCAGGTATTTCATCTGGTGTGCTTTTGGTGATTTTTGGAGCAGAAAACGAGATGCAAGTTTGATTCAGAATCACATGCTCTGTTTCTTTCACAGTTCCCTACATGTGTAGTACTGCACTGCGATGTTTCTCCATTGCATAGAGTGCAGTTAGCCAGGTACTGATTATAAAAAAATCATTGGTACGTATCCATGCAGTTTGTTTAATTTGGCCAAGACAATCACACGTTTTTGAGCATATTCTTCATAGAGCCATGCCCATAGTTTTGATGATGAATATTACAAGCTACAGATTTAAGTCTATTTCCAACACAAAGTGTGACATCATGTTTTATCTGCTCAAATTATGTTTCGATTATGCATGAATCTATGTTGATAATTAACCTATGATGCCTACTTTCAGTTACCAATTAAACATATTGGGTTACATTTGCTTCTTTTTATTAAGCAGGAAATGTAAGAGAGATCAGACTAAAAATTCCTGCTTCCTCTTGCTATTATATATCTTTGTAATTTGTAAACACTATTATGCTTGCTGCTCTGCCATGAGCAGTTATAGTTTCTGGTTGCTCCTTTGGTGACACAATAGCTTTAATTCGTTGCTTGGCACCCTCATGCTAGATTACATGCAGGCATGTGCGCTGTCAGGAAACTGTGCGGACAGTGGGTCAACATGTCCATGGTCATTACCTAGCTCGTGCTGCACCGATGCTGCTGGTCGTTGTTGTTGATGACCTCCAGCATAGTTATGTTCATGTTACAGGAGAAGGTTGAGTTCTGCAAGAGAGACTGGACATGTGCATACTACTTGGTGAGTGCAGGTCAACTGGGACTCATGGGACTTCCAGCGTGGATGGAACGAGACGCTCATGTCCCCGCCTTTCCAAATGGTGACATAAGTACCCCAGAATGTGCTTGCCTTAAAGAGATAACTTTTTCATGACAAATTTCCATTACTTCAACACGCTCCTTCTATCTCCTTGATGATGTTATATTCCTAAACTCCTATGTACTTAACACTTCTCTCTATCGCACATGAGCAATTAATTTTCTCTAATGTTTCCATTTGCACAACAGAATAGTACCTTTATTCCATTACTCATGTTGATATATTTGTGCTCTCCAAGATTTCAGTTCACATATCAATTTTAATCTTTGCATGTAAATTTTGATAATGTGTAAGGTTTATATGCTTTTATCCCATTGAAAACTTGCTTTAATTCCTCGGATGATAATCCTGCTGTTAAACCCATGCCGTGTTTACTAAATAATTTGCCTCCTACAGTGTGCTTCTGTCGTAATGCCTGATTTGCTCATATGGACAATAATGACTAGATCTATGGACCCATATATCAGTCGCTTAGATAGCTTGATTTTTTTCCTAATCTAGATTTGGAAAGAATTAGTAATGGGCAACATCATTGCTGAACTACAGTATGGATGTACTGTTGATATTGCACATTGCAACCACATGGTTGTCTTCTCGGGCTTTTGAGGCACGCACACCTATTTTATGGTTCTGGTTCAAGTTTAGTTTAATCTACAGTTACAATTAATATTGTCTTTCAAGTAAATTCAACATCGTGTTATCTCATATGAACATGATACAACCATATTGCATATGGAGCTTTCAACAATTCACGGCAATTCCTCATGGTTCTTTTTTCGTGTGCAGGCCCTAAGATACATGTGTTGTCGAACATGAGACTCCCTAAGGTGTGGAGCTAGAAGAGGTGGCGTTTCCAAAGGCAGTGCCGGCTAATGCATGGATGGCCAACGAAGCTAATGCATGGATTTTTTAAAAATAAAGATGTCAAGGCACAACTTGCTGGCGGAACCAAGCATGTTGACCATTGCAATTTGAACGCATATATTATCGAAAATGGGATGATTTGTGTAGTTTTATAGCAAATACAAATGCGCTTTTGGATGTAAATTTTGCGGCAACACGCTTTGGAATTAAATGGATGGGTGAATGAAGAGAGGGAAAAAAACGTATGTCCTAAGTAGAATGATTATCTAGAGAAATGTCTTCATATATTCCATTGTCGTCCCGTTGCATCGCACGGGCATCTTACTAGTGACATCTGAAAACTGAGCTGTGAACATTCTCGTCGACCTCCAATCACTTGGCCTGGCCCAAATCATTGTAGCACAAGCAGTCAAGCAGCCCACATTTCTCTCTAAAAAAAAAGCTTATGCCCCCATCTCCGCCACGTCACCGATCCGCACCACCAGCCTCCCACCGCATCCCACCTTCCGATCGCAATCCAACGGCCCAACTCCAGCATCCCACGGATCGACCCAGCAGAGAGCAGAGACCTCCCGCCTCCAACTCCCGAAAATTTCGGGGCTTCCCTCGCAACCCCAGCCCATATAAAGCCGTCACCTCCGATTCCCCAATCCATCCCAAGCTTCAACATCCACACGAGTCCTTCTTCTCTCAAACAAAAACAAATCCAGCGACGATGTCTGGGCGCGGCAAGGGCGGCAAGGGGCTGGGAAAGGGCGGCGCCAAGCGCCACCGGAAGGTCCTCCGCGACAACATCCAGGGCATCACCAAGCCGGCGATCCGGAGGCTGGCCAGGAGGGGCGGCGTGAAGCGCATCTCCGGCCTCATCTACGAGGAGACCCGCGGCGTCCTCAAGATCTTCCTCGAGAACGTCATACGCGACGCCGTCACCTACACGGAGCACGCCCGCCGCAAGACCGTCACCGCCATGGACGTCGTCTATGCCCTCAAGCGCCAGGGCCGCACCCTCTACGGCTTCGGAGGCTAGATTCGTCTAGTGGTGCCAGTAGTGGGGCAACTTCCTCGTTTGCTCTGTGTCATGTGTTGTGTGGTAGATGGGATTTACTGCTTTGGCGTGCGTCGTTGTGCTCTGTCTTGGGTTCAGTAGGCTGTGTAATACCCAAAGTATGTTGTGTTCAATGAAATCAGTTCAATTCTAAATCATGACGAAATGCTTCACTGTTGAATTTGTGTTTTGCTTTTCTAAGACTGGCTGATTTGATTTCTCTGTTTAGATTGTATGGCTGCACTGAATATGTCTTCTATTTGTTCAAGTATTTGAATCTCGTCGCTTCTCATTTTAGATCGTATAGCTGTACGGGATCGCCCTTTCATTTGCAAATGTATTTGGCACTCCTTGCAATCTGTACAAGAGATGCTATCCTTCCTCAGGTAAGCTCATCGTCCATCTTTTGGTTTGGCTTCACTGCGGAATCAACTGTCAACTTTTCTGTTGTTTTCAGTGGTATGGATACTAAAAGGTAGAGTTGGCATTCTGTTTCTGAACGCTACATCAATCCTTTGGAGCAACTATCAGAGTTGATATGGTACATACAAAATTAACAACTGCCTCTAATACTGACTATCTGAGGCTCTGCGTTAAACAATTTGTCTTCATCCTAATAATTGTATAGTAGAGATTATATTCTTTTCCTAAAAAAAATCTTGTTTCTCACTGGGATTTATAGTGCAACCAGCTCATAGGTTGCTTCTCTTTTCTTTTTGAGAAATTGTAAGGTGCCATCTGGAGCAGGGATTGTTTGTGTTTTGCCAAATTTGCTTGTGACGAAACATCGCTAGTCTACTCGACATGGTCAAGGCAAGTGTAGGGTCTTGCGGGTCGCGACACCTAGCTGGTAGGAGTGTTGAGTCCTAACTGCCAGCACCAAACTTTGTTTCTATCAAATGCACAAAGATACAACGCTTTTGAGGTTTTTTCAAATAATTCCTTTTACTGCCAAATCTCCGATCTTTTGGTACATCGTTGAAATTGGTCGTTGTAGTGCCGTCACTTTGAGGTGAGTTTAGACAACACCGGCTTGCGCCATCTAAGGTGTGCCATATATGGCCCGAGCTGCGGCCCATCGAGAGCGTTCTAGACATGGTTCTTTAAATCTTCATTGATTAAGCTAAAAAGCTCATCACTAATGTGACATCGTCAACATTGTCAATAGGACCATTGAGGGCATGGCCAACGCGTTGCCCCGCCCATGTACTAGCTCGGTCAATTGATGTGTTGGCATAAAAGCCATAGCCTCAAGACCAAAGGTGGATCTTGCAGAGGCTGCATCCTTAGCAGAAAAAATGTGATATGGCCTATTTGATCTGCAACAATAGGAAAAACAAATGATTCTTTTCAAGAGGTATGAGTGAATGTGAAAATTCATATGGAATGTAGCACAAAGGAATCCTTACGAAAGATTCTTATAGGATTCAATCCTATGAATCAAACAAACAACATAGGAACATTTCCCAAGCATTCTAATCTTCCAGAATTCCTATGAAAATCTTTTGAATCAAAGGAGCCCTGAAATGGAGAACAAGGCAAGAGAGAAGGTTGAACGTGTCTGACAACATGGGAAAGAGAAAATGAGTAAGAAGATGACATCATAGGGAGTAGCTCTCCTTGGGTGACTGTGGTACAAACCAATACATTCATTCAATTTTATCTATGTGAACAACTTGAGACCAGACCATTCAGCTGCGTCCATAACTCATGCCCTAAGAAGGAGCTCTTTCATAGAGAGCGAATTGATGCCACTTTTATGTATGACACGGACGCCATTGTGGCTTTCTTCCCCGATTTAATAAACTCAACATTGTGGATCGTAATGATGCAGAGGCTAGAGGTTGTGTTTATTCCAAAATAATAACAAGGAAACATGTCAATGACAACCAACAATCTGAGGTACTTTTGCTCTCTCGACCGTTTACCACATTAAGATAGCTTTATTTTTCTCTCATGAAAATCTTGCTAACAACCATTGGCAGAGCGTCAGCGGGACCAGCGGGGGCTTCGATCCCTCTTCCAAGAGAAATATTGCAAAGATGAGCTCCTGTTAAGCTTAATCTCCCTGCTAATCTCCTGGCCTCTCTAGTCTCTCTAGCTTTTTTGGCCCCTCCTTGAATTTCATTCAGGCTCTGCTAACAACCAAGGAGCTAAAACGAGTTAATATATTGGAATCTGCCAAAGTTTAGCCAGAGAGCAAAACAGGGTGCACACTTTGCTGCCATCTCCCTCATTTATTTGTTCTCAACAGATGACATTGGCCGCGAGCCTAGACACACTTAAGATTTACTCCCTCCGATCCATATTAACTGTCGCTGATTTAGTGCAAAGGCACTAAATCAGTGATAATTAATGTGGATACGAGGGAATATTAAGCATCTCTATAACACACCTAGTTCTATTCTTTTTAGGACTTCGAACATTTTCACCCCCCCACGAAACCTTAGGAGCTACGGCGGTGACATCGATCTACCTCCTCCTCGGCGAGATATTAGACCCTCTCTCCCTCAAACCGCTACTTCGACGATAGGAGGGGACAAGGACCCCTTTTCGACTAGTGGTGGTAGGGTTAGGTTTTTGTCCCAACTACGGCGGTGACACGCCGGGGTCGTCGATGACATGAAACGCGTCATTTCTGTTTTGTCCTCATTTCAATGGTGCTTCCTCGTATCATTGGTAGAAACATGGAGGATGGTATGTCTCCATGTCGGATTGTCCGGGTTGAGTTTCTGCTTTGTAGATTTGTCCAATTTCAGCAACAAAATCGGGTCCTTGTTTCTGTGCACCTTTTGCATAGCGTTCTTGACATGCTGGAAATTGTCCTGGATCGATTGTTTTTTTACGAAGGCCCTTTGCGAGCAGGGGACAACAAATGTGTAGAATGCATAAGACTGATTGGTCGAAAATCTTTCACTCTTGTAGCATCAACATACTTGGGCAGAAGGATAATGTGTGTAGAATTCAACATGCCCCACCTATTCCCACACAAAGGGAATAAGTTCTCAAAGGTACATATAGGATCCTCTTTGATGAAACTCCAACAATGCTTGAAAAAGTCAACTGTGTATCCATCCGGGGCCCGTGTTTTGTTGGAGGGAAGATCAAAATCTACAATCTTGATTTATTCCTTTGTGAAAGGCACATCCAGAGAACATAGACAACAACAACATTTGGCCCGAAACGCGAGCAACGACGACAGTCACGACATTGCTTGATCTGGTATCATTTTTTGGGTAAGGGATTATTTAGTATTGACCTTTTAAGTTTTTGGTTTTGTCGAAGTTTCCTCCTTGTTTCCTTCTTTGTAATGATTTGTTATTGCCCCATATCATGGTCTGCCCTTTCTTTATTATTTTCATAGTTGTTTTATAAGAGTTGATTTTGAGTATTTATGAGAATGAAAAGGCAAATCATTGTTGTGCTTACTGTAGTTAATATGGAATTAGGAAAGAATATGAACTATTTGTTATATCATACATTTGTTATGCTCAAGAGTGTATATATAAATTCTTGATGTTGCAAATACAATTGGCATAGTGTTGAGAATACGAATAACATATTGTGAAAACTACAAAAATAAACAAATCATAATTGTTTCTATTGTATGTGTGCATATAAGAGGTAATCTCATCATTATTACGTAAGATGTGAGATGGATCAAATCTATTCCATTCTATCTCTCCAAGTAAATACTACTACCATGTAAGATCATCTCCAACCGGATTCCCCGCTCCCCCATAAACATCTGGGCGGACAACCTGAACACCACTTGGACCAAAAACAACCACCCAACAGGACCCCCAAACGGAGCTCATATGTCCGGGCTGTCTGGCACCCCAAAACCTATCCCATATGTAGGTGCGGATTTGGGGCCGATCCGATGCACCAGACACGCGCGCCACATCAGATCCAGCAGGCCAGACCCACTTCAAATACCTCTTAATCGTCCCCAACACTCGCTCGACTCCGTCTCCACGTAGCTGTGCAACTGTTCCCAACCCACAGTGTCGCCACCGTTGCCTCCCGTCCTTCTAGGATGTCCTTTGTCATCCCAGATGCGGTCGCCGCCCGTACTACGCCCTGGTATTTCCTAGTCCGCCAAACATACACCTCTCCCGCCATGTGTTCGATGAAATGTCAGAGCGGGGTTTTAGCTTATTTTGATCATTTTTATGCAAGCAATGGATTCGTCGAATGAAGAATTTGATTACAATGAGCTCGATGAATTCATGTTCAAGGAGCTCACTGATTCGTTGGATTCGGATGTCGATGATGATGAAGATGGTGACATGATGATGATGATGAGTATTCAGGAAGAAATGCAGAAGAAAGAGGAGCATATTCTCAACTTCAAGGGTTCGATAAAATGTGGGACATTATGCTTTCCTATGCATAAATGCATGACTGCTTTGAGGATGCTTCCATATGGTACAACCGGAGATGTCGTTGATGAGATTGTCTGGATGGGAAAGAGCACATGCATTGACGCAAAGTGACATTCACCTATGATGCGGTGAAGGTGTTTGGATCAGAGTTCCTAAGAGAACTGATGACCCACAAGTATAGGAGATCAATCGTAGTTCTTTCAATAAGTAAGAGTGTCAAACACAACAGGAGCAGAAGAAATGACAAGTGGTTTTCAGCATGTAGTAATAATTTTTCCTTATCAATTACCACTTTCCAAGAGCGCTTCACTCCCCGACAACGGCGCCAAAAAAGAGTCTTGATGACCCACAAGTATAGGGGATCAATCGTAGTCCTTTCAATAAATAAGAATGTTGAACCCAACGAGGAGCAGAAGGAAATTACAAGTGATTTTCAGCAAGGTAATCTCTGCAAGCATTGAAATTGTCGGTAACGAGTAGTTTGATAGCAAGCTAATTTGTAACAAGCAAGTAACGTTAATGGTAAATAAAGTGCAGCAAGGTAGCCCAATCCTTTTGTGGAAAAGGACATGCCAAAATGGTCACTTATAATAAGCAAATCGTTCTTGGGAGTACACCAAAATTTTATCTAGTCACTTTCATCATGTTAGTTTGTTTCCTGTTCGCTACTTTAATAATTTGATATGTGGGTGGAGCGGTGCTTGGGTGCTGTTTTTAGTTGAACAAACCTCCCACTTATGATTAACCTGTAACACCCAATATGCGACTATACTCCATATGTGTCGAGGCACGACTTGGGGCATAAGCGCATATTGGTATGGTCGCAAGAGTGGTTGTATCTTTGCTCATCTCATGCACTGGATAGATAGACTACGAGCTTTGGCTTACAATCGCCACAATGTCACACAATATCATCAAGGGACGAAATCAAACGAATAAAAGACAACCACCCAAGCTATTGAAGGAAATATGCCCTAGAGGCAATAATAAAGTTATTATTTATTTCCTTATATCATGATAAATGTTTATTATTCATGCTAGAATTGTATTAACCGAAAACATAATACTTGTGTGAATACATAGACAAACAGAGTATCACTAGTATGCCTCTACTTGACTAGCTCGTTGATCAAAGATGGTTACGTTTCCTAGCCATTGACATGAGTTTTCATTTGATTAACAGGATCACATCATTAGGAGAATGATGTGATTGACTTGACCCATTCCGTTAGCTTAGCACTTGATCGTTTAGTATGTTGCTATTGCTTTCTTCATGACTTATACACGTTCCTATGACTATGAGATTTATGCAACTCCCGTTTACCAGAGGAACACTTTATGTGCTACCAAACGTCACAACATAACTGGATGATTATAAAGGTGCTCTACAGGTGTCTTCGAAGGTACTTGTTGGGTTGGCGTATTTCGAGATTAGGATTTGTCACTCCGATTGTCGGAGAGGTAGCCCACTCGGTAATGCACATCACTTAAGCCTTGCAAGCATTGCAACTAATGAGTTAGTTGCGGGATGATGTATTACGGAATGAGTAAAGAGACTTGCCGGTAACGAGATTGAACTAGGTATTGAGATACTGACGATCGAATCTCGGGCAAGTAACATACCGATGACAAAGGGAACAGCGTATGTTGTTATGCGGTCTGACCGATAAAGATCTTCGTAGAATATGTGGGAGCCAATATGAGCATCCAGATTCCGCTATTGGTTATTGACCGGAGACGTGTCTCAGTCATGTCTACATAGTTCTCGAACCCATAGGGTCCGCACGCTTAAAGTTTCGATGACAGTTATATTATGAGTTCATGATTTTTGATGTACTGACGGTTATTCGGAGTCCCGGATGTGATCACGGACATGACGAGGAGTCTCTAAATGGTCGAGACATGAAGATTGATATATTGGAAGCCTATATTTGGATATTGGAAGTGTTCCGGGTGAAATCGGGATTTTACCGGAGTACCGAGGGGTTACCGGAACCCCCCGGGGGCTTAATGGGCCATAGTGGGCCTTTGTGGAGAAGAGGAGAGGCGCCAAGGCAGGGCCGCGCGCCCCTCCCCCCTAGTCTGAATAGGACAAGGAGAGGGGGGCGGCGCCCCCCCTTTCCTTCCTCTCTCCCTCCTCTTTCCCCCTCCACTCCTAATCCAACAAGGAAAAGGGAGGGAGTCCTACTCCCGGTGGGAGTAGGACTCCTCCTGGCGCGCCCCTCCTGGCCGGCCGCATCTCCCCCTTGCTCCTTTATATACAGGGGCAGGGGGCACCCTAGAGACACAACAATTGATTGTTTGATCTTTTTAGCCGTGTGCGGTGCCCTCCTCCACCATAGTCCACCTCGATAATACTATAGCGGTGCTTAGGCGAAGCCCTGCGTCGGTAGAATATCATCATCATCACCACGCCGTCATGCTGACGAAACTCTCCCTCAACACTTGGCTGGATCGGAGTTTGAGGGACGTCATTGGGCTAAACGTGTGCTGAACTCGGAGGTGCCGTGCGTTCGGTACTTGATCGGTTGGATCATGAAGACGTACGACTACATCAACCGCGTTGTGCTAATGCTTTCGCTTTCGGTCTACGTGGGTACGTGGACAAAATTCTTCCCTCTCGTTGCTATGCACCACCATGATCTTGCGTGTGCGTAGGAATTTTTTTGAAATTACTACGTTCCCCAACAGTGGTATCAGGGCCAGGTTTTATGCATATATGTCATATGCACGAGTAGAACACAAGTGAGTTGTGGGTGATATAAGTCATACTGCTTACCAGCATGTCATACTTTGGTTCGGCGGTATTGTTTGATGAAGCGGCCCGGACCGACATTACGCGTACGCTTACGCGAGACTGGTTCTACCGACGTGCTTTGCACACAGGTGGCTGGCGGGTGTCAGTTTCTCCAACTTTAGTTGAACCGAGTGTGGCTACGCCCGGTCCTTGCGAAGGTTAAAACAACACCAACTTGACAAACTATCATTGTGGTTTTGATGCGTAGGTAAGAACGGTTCTTGCTAAGCCCAGTAGTAGCCACGCAAAACTTGCAACAACAAAGTAGAGGACGTCTAACTTGTTTTTGCAGGGCATGTTGTGATGTGATATGGTCAAGACATGATGCTAAATTTTATTGTATGAGATGATCATGTTTTGTAACCGAGTTATCGCCAACTATCAGGAGCAATATGGTTGTCGCTTTATTGTATGCAATGCAATCGCCCTGTAATTGCTTTACTTTATCACTAAGCGGTAGCGATAGTCGTAGAAGCAATAGTCGGCGAGACGACAACGATGCTACGATGGAGATCAAGGTGTCGCGCCGGTGACGATGGTGATCATGACGGTGCTTCGGAGATGGAGATCACAAGCACAAGATGATGATGACCAAATCATATCACTTATATTGATTGCATGTGATGTTTATCTTTTATGCATATTATTTTGCTTTGATTGATGGTAGCATTATAAGATGATCTCTCACTAAATTTCAAGATAAAAGTGTTCTCCCTGAGTATGCACCGTTGCCAAAGTTCGTCGTGCCCAGACACCACGTGATGATCGGGTGTGATAAGCTCTACATCCATCTACAACGGGTGCAAGCCAGTTTTGCACACGCAGAATACTCAGGTTAAACTTGACGAGCCTAGCATATGCAAATATGGCCTCGGAACACTAAGACCGAAAGGTCGAGCGTGAATCATATAGTAGATATGATCAACATAGTGATGTTCACCATTGAAAACTACTCCATTTCACGTGATGATCGGTTATGGTTTAGTTGATTTGGATCACGTGATCACTTAGATGATTAGAGGGATGTCTATCTAAGTGGGAGTTCTTAAGTAATATGATTAATTGAACTTAAATTTATCATGAACTTAGTACCTGATAGTATCTTGCTTGTCTATGTTGATTGTAGATAGATGGCCCGTGCTGTTGTTCCATTGAATTTTAATGCGTTCCTTGAGAAAGCAAAGTTGAAAGATGATGGTAGCAATTACACGGACTTGGTCCGTAACTTGAGGATTATCCTCATTGCTGCACAGAAGAGTTACGTCCTAGAAGCACCGCTAGGTGTGATAACCCACAAGTATAGGGGATCGCAACAGCTTTCGAGGGTAGAGTATTCTACCCAAATTTATTGATTCGACACAAGGGGAGCCAAAGAATATTCTCAAGTATTAGCAGCTGAGTTGTCAATTCAACCACACCTGGAAACTTAGTATCTGCAGCAAAGTGTTTAGTAGCAAAGTAATATGATAGTGGTGGTAGCGGCAACAAAAGTAAAGACAACAAAAATAATGATTTTGGTATTTTGTAGTGATTGTAACAGTAGCAGCGGGAAAGTAAATAAGCGTAAACCAGTATATGGAAAACTCGTAGGCACCGGATCAGTGATGGATAATTATGCCGGATGCGGTTCATCATGTAACAGTCATAACATAGGGTGACACAGAACTAGCTCCAATTCATCAATGTAATGTAGGCATGTATTCCGTATATAGTCATACGTGCTTATGGAAAAGAACTTGCATGACATCTTTTGTCCTACCCTCCCGTGGCAGCGGGGTCCTATTGGAAACTAAGGAATATTTAGGCCTCCTTTTAATAGAGAACCGGAACAAAGCATTAGCACATAGTGAATACATGAACTCCTCAAACTATGGTCATCACCAGGAGTGGTCCCGATTATTGTCACTTCGGGGTTGCCGGATCATAACACATAGTAGGTGACTATAGACTTGCAAGATAGGATCAAGAACTCACATATATTCATGAAAACATAATAGGTCCAGATCTGAAATCATAGCACTCGGGCCCTAGTGACAAGCATTAAGCATAGCAAAGTCATAGCAACATCAATCTCAGAACATAATGGATACTAGGGATCAAACCCTAACAAAACTAACTCGATTACATGATAAATCTCATCCAACCCATCACCGTCCAGCAAGCCTATGATGGAATTACTCACGCACGGCGGTGAGCATCATGAAATTGGCGATGGAGGATGGTTGATGATGATGACGGTGACGAACCCCCCTCTCCGGAGCCCCGAACGGACTCCAGATCAGCCCTCCCGAGAGGTTTTAGGGCTTGGCGGCGGCTCCGTATCGTAAAACGCGATGATTTCTTCTCTCTTATTTTTTTCTCTCCAAAAGCAAATATATAGAGTTGGAGTTGGCATCGGAGGGCATCCAGGGGGCCCACAAGGTAGGGGGGCGCGCCCTAGGGGGGGTGCCCCCACCCTCGTGAGAAGGGTGTGGGCCTCCTGGTCTTCATCTTTGGCGAGGATTTTTTATTATTTTTTCTAAGATGTTCCGTGGAGTTTCAGGCCATTCCGAGAATATTTGTTTTCTGCACATAAAACAACACCATGGCAATTCTGTTGAAAACAGCGTCAGTCCGGGTTAGTTCCATTCAAATCATACAAGTTAGAGTCCAAAACAAGGGCAAAAGTGTTTGGAAAAGTAGATACGACGGAGACGTATCAACTCCCCAAATCTTAAACCTTTACTTGTCCTCAAGCAATTCAGTTGACAAACTGAAAGAAAGAATGAAAAACTTTTACCAACTTTGTTTGTTCTTGTTGTTGTAACTATGTCAAGCCAGCATTCAAGTTTTCAGCATAGATCATAACTAACCACATTTGCAATAATTCTCAGGTCTCATGATTACTCATATCAATAACACAATCAACTAGCAAGTCATAATAATAAATCTCGGACAACAACACTTTCTCAAAACAATCATAATATGATATAACAAGATGGTATCTCGCTAGCCCTTTCTGAGACCGCAAAACATAAATGCAGAGCACCTTTAAAGATCAAGGACTGACTAGACATTGTAATTCATGGTAAAAGAGATCCAATCATAGTCATACCCAATATAAATTAACAGTGATGAATGGAAATGACAGCTGTGCTCTCCAGCTAGTGCTTTTTAATAAGAGGGTGATGACTCAGCATAAAAGTAAATAGATAGGCCCTTCGCAGAGGGAAGCAGGGATTTGTAGAGGTGCCAGAGCTCGGTTTTGAAATAGAGATAAATTGTATTTTGAGCGGTATACTTTCATTGTCAACGTAACAACTAAGAGATGGCGATATCTTCCATGCTAAACACATTATAGGCGGTTCCCAAACAGAATGGTAAAGTTTATACTCCCCCTCCACCAACAAACATCAATCCATGGCTTGCTCGAAACAACGAGTGCCTCCAACATACATCAGGTCCCAGGGGGAGTTTTTTTGCAATTAATTTTGATTTAGTTTGCATAAAGCATGGGACTGGGCATCCCGGCGACCAGCCATTTTCTCGTGAGTGAGGAGCGGAGTCCACTCCTCTTGAGAATAACCCGCCTAACACGGAAGATAAGGACAACCTTGGTTGGTACATGAGCTATTCGAGCGTACAAAACAAAATGTTTATTTGAAGGTTTAGAGTTTGGCACATACAAATTTACTTGGAACGGCAGATAGATACCGCATATAGGAAGGTATGGTGGACTCATCTGGAATAACTTTGGGGTTTAAGGGATTGGATGCACAAGCAGTATTCCCGCTTAGTACAGGTGAAGGCTAGCAAAAGACTGGGAAGCGACCAACTAGAGAGCGACAATATCCATGTACATGCATTAAAATTAATAAACATTGGATGCAAGCATGAGTAGGATATAATCCACCATGAACATAAATATCGTGAAGGCTATGTTGATTTTGTTTCAACTACATGCGTGAACATGTGCCAAGTCAAGTCACTTAAATCATTCAAAGGAGGATACCACCCCATGATACCACATCATAATCATCTCAATGGCATGTTGGCACACAAGGTAAATCATTATAACTCATAGCTAATCAAGCATGGCACAAGCAACTATGATCTATAATTGTCATTGCAAACATGTTTATTCATAGTAAGCCGAATCAAGAATGAGGGACTCATCATATTTACAAAAACAAAAGAGGTCGAGTTCATACCAGCTTTTCTCATCTCAGTCAGTCCATCATATATCATCATAATTGCCTTTCACTTGCACGGCCGAACGGTGTGAATAATAATAAGAGTGCACGTGCATTGGACTAAGCTGGAATCTGCGAGCATTTAATAAACAGGAGAAGACAAGGCAATATGGGCTCTGGGTTAAATCAAAAATAATGCATATAAGAGCCACTTCAACAATTTAATTATGGTCTTCTCCTACTGACCCCCAAAGAAAAGAAAAATAAAATAAAACTATTTACACGGGAAAGCTCCCAACAAGCAAAAGAAGAACGGGAAATATTTTTGGGTTTTCTTTTTAATTATTACTACTACAGCAGAAAAATAAACTACTACTATTTTTTTTGTTTTTCTTAAGGTTTATCAAACACACAAGAAGAAAGCAGGAAAAAGAAAATAAACTAGCATGGATATTATAGTGAAAGATTATGAGCACCGCCATCTAGCAATGAGTGTGTGTGAACATTAATGTAATGTTGGTGAGAAATACGTACTCCCCCAAGCTTAGGCTTTTGGCCTAAGTTGGTCTATGGCCACGGCTGGCCTGGCGGATATCCATAATAATAGTTGTTGGGGTCGTGCTATGATGAGGAGGAATAGTTGGGATCATACTGTGATGAAGAAGAAGACTTTGACTGCCACTGGCTGATAGTCATCTCTGGATCCCAAGAATAAACAGATTGTCGTGGAGGCTCATCTTGTGGTTCCTGTTCCGGGGCTGGTGCAGGATTCTTGTAAGCTTGGATGGAAGCCCACGTAACGAGGTAGGGTCCTACAAAATTAAACAAAGAAGGAGCAGGCAGGATAATAGTCTCAGGATGATGTTTGTTAAAGAACAATTGATACTTAAGCTCTCCTGCCCTATTCTTAACAATAAAATCATGTGCCACCATACTTTTATGATCTAGATAAACACGGGTCAGCACCTTTTCTTCCTTCTCAGCATGCCTAATAGGTATGTTAAAATGTGCAGCTAGGCGTGTGGCATAGACGCCTCCAAAGATGGGACCCTTAGTACGGTTCATACTTAACCGTCTAGCAATAATACCGCCCATACTAAAAGTGTTATCACTGTATAAACTGTGTTGCAGAATAATTATATCAGGGATACTAAGGTTTCCACTGTTTCCACGTCCAATTAAACAACGACTAGCAAATAATGCAAAGTAACGTAAAACAGGAAAATGTATGCTAGTGATTCGTGCATCGGAAATCTTTCTAGTTTCTTCTACAGTGATAGTATCAATAAACACAGCCACATCATCATGATGTGGTTCTTCTGTCTTGCCCTCAAAAGGGATTAAACAAATCTTACAGAAATCATAAAGTGACATCTCCTTATGCTCATCATATAAATGAAAGTCCACCATAGGTGGTGAGTTCCTAGAATGAAAATGAAAGTTTTGCACAAAAGTATTTGTGAGTAAGAGATACTGATCACATTGGTCATGGAGGAAAGCGGTGAGGCCTGCATTGTGAGCCAATTCATGAAAATCTTCATAGATACCAGCTGCTCTCAAGAAATCTTCAAAAGGCCATTCACACGCCTGAATCTCCGCGGTGCGCGACAAATTATACTTAGGCTTCGGTGCCTTTTCCTTCGAGCTTTGGCTCGACGAGCCCCTCAAAAATCTCATTATTTTTCTGAAACAATCTGAAAATTTTAGTAACTTCAAACAAAAATGAACCAATTTCAATAATATTGACAGGAACTACTCCTACAAGTGCCTAGAGCCTAAATCAAGCATTAGAACTACTTGGAACCATATAAATTTGACATGCAAGCTCAAGAACATGGTCACCTATGCTGCACAAATTTGCAAAGGATAAAGCACTAGAACAAAAACTAATTGGACCAATGGAGGAGTCACATACGAAAGAACAATCTCCCCAAGCAGTTTTGCGAGAGGTGCTTTGAGCAAGGAGATCGAAAATCACAGGAAAAGTGGCTGGAACTCGTGCTTGAGTTGGTTTTTCGGGTTTGTGTGAGACAGAGGAAGAAGATGGGTGTTGGGATAAGTGGAGGAGGGCCACCGTGGGCCCACGAGGCAGGGGGCGCGCCCTAGGGGGGGGGGGGCGCCCACCACCCTCGTGGCCAGGTGGCAGCTCCTCCCGCGGTAATTTTTTCACAGTAAATGCTCAAATATTCCCGAAAAAATCATATTAAATTGGCATGGCATTCTAAGGACTTTTATTTTTGGGATATTTTTATATTGCACGGATAAGCCAGGAAATAGATTGAAAATACTATTTTTACTTTATGTAATATAAATAACAGAAAGTAAAAGTGGGGTACAGAAGTTTGTGCTTCTAGTTTCATCCATCTCATGCTCATCAAAAAGAATCCACTAACAAGGTTGATCAAGTCTTGTTAACAAACTCATTCCGATAATCATGAAACCGGAGAAATTTCGAATAACACTAAGTTACCTCAACGGGGATATGCACATCCCCAATAATAAGTATATCATATTTCTTCTTGACAGTTGGTAGAGGAAATTCAAAACCTCCAAATATAATCGATGGAATTTTTCCAATAGAGTTGATACTATGAACTTGAGGTTGTTTCCTCGGAAAGTGTACCGTATGCTCATTACCATTAACATGAAAAGTGACATTGCCTTTGTTGCAACCAATAACAGCCCCTGCAGTATTAAGAAAAGGTCTTCCAAGAATAATAGACATACTATCATCCTCGAGAATATCAAGTATGACAAAGTCCGTTAAAATAGTAACGTTTGCAACCACAACAGGCACATCCTCATAGATACCGACAGGTATAGCAGTTGATTTATCAGCCATTTGCAAAGATATTTCAGTAGGTGTCAACTTATTCAAGTCAAGTCTATGATATAAAGAGAGAGGCATAACACTAACATCGGCTCCAAGATCACATAAAGCAGTTTTAATATAATTCTTTCTGATGGAGCAAGGTATAGTAGGTACTCCGGGGTCTCCAAGTTTCTTTGGTATTCCACCCTTAAAAGTATAATTAGCAAGCATGGTGTAAATTTCAGCTTCCGGTATCTTTCTTTTATTAGTAATGATATCCTTCATATATTTAGCATAAGGATTTGTTTTGAGCACATCAGTTAATCTCATACGCAAAAAGATAGGCCTAATCATTTCAGCAAAGCGCTCAAAATCCTCATCATCCTTTTTCTTGGATGGTTTCGGAGGAAAAGGCATGGGTTTCTGAACCCAAGGTTCCCTCTCTTTACCATGTTTCCTAGCAACAAAGTCTCTTTTATCATAATGTTGATTCTTTGATTGTGGGTTATCAAGATCAACAACAGGTTCAATTTCTACATCATTATCATTACTAGGTTGAGCATCATCATGAACATCATTATTAATATTTTCATTAGGTTCATGTTCATTACCAGATTGTGTTTCAGCATCAGACATAGAAATATCATTTGGATTATCAGGTGGTTCAGCAATAGGTTCACTAGAAGTTTGCACAGTTCTATCATTTTTCTTCTTCTTCTTTTTAGAAGAACTAGGAACATCAATATTATTTCTTTGAGAATCTTGCTCGATTTTCTTAGGGTGGCCTTCAGGATACAAAGGTTCTTGAGTCATTCTACCAGTTCTAGTAGCCACTCTAACAGCATAATCATTTTTCTTACTATTCATTTCATCAAGCACTTCTTTTTGAGCCTTAAGTACTTGTTCTACTTGAGTGGTAACCATAGAAGCACGGGAGCCTTAACTGCAGAGCTAGATGGCAGTTCCTTACCTCCCCTCGTAGTTGAGGGATAGATCTTGGTTTTTGGATCTCTCAAGTTCTTCATAGTGTCCAGCAGATATAAATCCCAAGTGACTCAAAGAATAGAGCTATGCTCCTCGGCAACGGCGCCAGAAATTGGTCTTGATAACCCACAAGTATAGGGGATCGCAACAGCTTTCGAGGGTAGAGTATTCAACCCAAATTTATTGATTTGACACAAAGGGAGCCAAAGAATATTCTCAAGTATTAGCAGCTGAGTTGTCAATTCAACCACACCTGGAAACTTAGTATCTGCAGCAAAGTGTTTAGTAGCAAAGTAATATGATAGTGGTGGTAGCAGCAACAAAAGTAAAGACAGCAAAAGTAATGTTTTTGGTATTTTGTAGTGATTGTAACAGTAGCAGCGAGAAAGTAAATAAGCGTAAACCAGTATATGGAAAACTTGTAGGCACTGGATCTGTGATGGATAATTATGCGGATGCGATTCATCATGTAACAGTCATAACATAGGGTGACACAGAACTAGCTCCAATTCATCAATGTAATGTAGGCATGTATTCCATATATAGTCATACGTGCTTATGGAAAAGAACTTGCATGACATCTTTTGTCCTACCCTCCCGTGGCAGCGGGGTCCTATTGGAAACTAAGGGATATTAAGGCCTCCTTTTAATAGAGAACCGGAACAAAGCATTAGCACGTAGTGAATACATGATCTCCTCAAACTATGGTCATCACCGGGAGTGGTCCCAATTATTGTCACTTCGGGGTTGCCGGATCATAACACATAGTAGGTGACTATAGACTTGCAAGATAGGATCAAGAACTCACATATATTCATGAAAACATAATAGGTTCAGATCCGAAATCATGGCACTCGGGCCCTAGTGACAAGCATTAAGCATAGCAAAGTCATAGCAACATCAATCTCAGAACATAATGGATACTAGGGATCAAACCCTAACAAAACTAACTCGATTACATGATAAATCTCATCCAACCCATCACCGTCTAGCAAGCCTACGATGGAATTACTCACGCACGGCGTGAGCATCATGAAATTGGTGATGGAGGATGGTTGATGATGACGACGGCGATGAATCCCCCTCTCCGGAGCCCCGAACGGACTCCAGATCAGCCCTCCCGAGAGGTTTTAGGGCTTGGCGGCGGCTTCGTATCGTAAAACGCGATGATTTCTTCTCTCTTATTTTTTTTCTCTCCGAAAGCAAATATATAGAGTCGGAGTTGGCGTCAGAGGGCATCCAGGGGGCCCACGAGGTAGGGGGGCGCGCCCTAGGGGGGGGGGCGCCCCCACCCTCGTGAGAAGGGTGTGGCCCCCCTGGTCTTCATCTTTGGCGAGGATTTTTTATTATTTTTTCTAAGATGTTCCGTGGAGTTTCAGGTCATTCCGAGAATATTTGTTTTCTGCACATAAAACAATACCATAGCAATTCTGCTGAAAACAACGTCAGTCCGGGTTAGTTCCATTCAAATCATACAAGTTAGAGTGCAAAACAAGGGCAAAAGTGTTTGGAAAAGTAGATATGACGGAGACGTATCAAGGTGTACCACCTGCGCCAGCAACTGCAGACATTGTGAATGCCTGGCAGTCACGTGTTGATGACTACTCGATAGTTCAATGTGCCATGCTTTACGGCTTAGAATCGGGACTTCAACGACGTTTTGAACATCATGGAGCATATGAGATGTTCCAGGAATTGAAGTTAATATTTCAAAAGAATGCCCGGATTGAGAGATATGAAGTCTCGAATAAGTTCTACAGCTGCAAGATGGAGGAGAATAGTTCTGTCAGTGAGCATATACTCAAGATGTCTGGGTACTGCAATCACTTGATTCAACTGGGAGTTAATCTTCCGGATGATAGCGTCATTGACAGAATTCTTCAATCACTGCCACGAAGCTACAAGAGCTTCGTGATGAACTATAACATGCAAGGGATGGATAAGACGATTCCCGAGCTCTTCGCAATGCTAAAGGCTGCAGAGGTAGAAATCAAGAAGGAGCATCAAGTGTTTATGGTCAATAAGACCACCAGTTTCAAGAAAAAGGGCAAGGGAAGAAGAAGGGGAACTTCAAGAAGAATAGAAAGCAAGTTGCTGCTCAAGAGAAGAAACCCAAGTCTGGACCTAAGCCTGAAACTGAGTGCTTCTACTGCAAGCAGACTGGTCACTGGAAGCGGAACTGCCCCAAGTATTTGGCGGATAAGAAGCATGACAAGGTGAACAAAGGTATATGTGATATACATGTTATTGATGTGTACCTTACCAGAGCTCGCAGTAGCACCTGGGTATTTGATACTGGTTCTGTTGCTAATATTTGCAACTCGAAACAGGGACTACGGATTAAGCGAACACTGGCCAAGGATGAGGTGATGATGCGCGTGGGAAACGGTTCCAAAGTCGATGTGATCGCCGTCGGCACACTACCTCTACATCTACCTTCGGGATTAGTATTACACCAAAATAATTGTTATTTGGTGCCAGCGTTGAGCATGAACATTATATCTGGATCTTGTTTGATGCGAGACGGTTATTCATTTAAATCAGACAATAATGGCTGTTCTACTTATATGAGTAATATCTTTTATGGTCATGCACCCTTGAAGAGTGGTCTATTTTTGATGAATCTCGATAGTAGTGATACACATATTCATAATGTTGAAGCCAAAAGATGCAGAGTTGATAATGATAGTGCAACTTATTTGTGGCACTGCCGTTTAGGTCATATTGGTGTAAAGCGCATGAAGAAACTCCATACTGATGGACTATTGGAACCACTTGATTATGAATCACTTGGTACTTGCGAACCATGCCTCATGGGCAAGATGACTAAAATGCCGTTCTCTGGAACTATGGAGAGAGCAACAGATTTGTTGGAAATCATACATACAAATGTATGTGGTCCGATGAATATTGAGGCTCGTGGTGGATATCGTTATTTTCTCACCTTCACAGATGATTTGAGCAGATATGGGTATATCTACTTAATGAAACATAAGTCTGGGACATTTGAAAAGTTCAAAGAATTTCAGAGTGAAGTTGAAAATCATCGTAAAAAGAAAATGAAGTTTCTACAATCAGATCGTGGAGGAGAGTATTTGAGTTACGAGTTTGGTCTACATTTGAAACAATGCGGAATAGTTTCGCAACTCATGCCACCCGAAACACCACAGCGTAATGGTGTGTCCGAACGTCGTAATCGTACTTTACTAGATATGGTGCAATCTATGATGTCTCTTACTGATTTACCGCTATCGTTTTGGGGTTATGCTTTAGAGACGACTGTATTCACGTTAAATAGGGCACGATCGAAATCCGTTGAGACGACGCCTTATGAACTGTGGTTTGGCAAGAAACCAAAGTTGTCGTTTCTTAAAGTTTGGGGCTACGATGCTTATGTGAAAAAGCTTGAACCTGATAAGCTCGAACCCAAATCGGAGAAATGTGTCTTCATAGGATACCCAAAGGAGACTGTTGGGTACACCTTCTATCACAGATCCGAAGGCAAGACATTCGTTGTTAAGAATGGATCCTTTCTAGAGAAGGAGTTTATCTCGAAAGAAGTGAGTGGGAGGAAAGTAGAACTTGATGAGGTAACTGTACCTGCTCCCTTATTGGAAAGTAGTTCATCACAGAAACCAGTTCCGGTGACGCCTACACCAATTAGTGAGGAAGTTAATGATGATGATCATGGAACTTCAAATCAAGTTGTTACTGAACCTCGTAGGTCAACCAGAGTAAGATCCGTACGAGAGTGGTACGGTAATCCTGTTCTGGAGGTTATGTTACTAGACCATGACGAACCTACAAACTATGAAGAAGCGATGGTGAGCCCAGATTCCGCAAAATGGCTTGAGGCCATGAAATCTGAGATGGGATCCATGTACGAGAACAAAGTTTGGACTTTGGTTGACTTGCCCGATGATCAGCAAGCCATTGAGAATAAATGGATCTTCAAGAAGAAGACTGACGGTGACGGTAATGTTACTGTCTATAAAGCTCGACTTGTTGCAAAAGGTTTTCGACAAGTTCAAGGGATTGACTATGATGAGACTTTCTCACCCGTAGCGATGCTTAAGTCTGTCCGAATCATGTTATCAATTGCCGCATTTTATGATTATGAAATTTGGCAAATGGATGTCAAAACTGCATTCCTGAATGGATTTCTGGAAGAAGAGTTGTATATGATGCAACCAGAAGGTTTTGTCGATCCAAAGGGAGCTAACAAAGTGTGCAAGCTCCAGCGATCCATTTATGGACTGGTGCAAGCCTCTCGGAGTTGGAATAAACGCTTTGATAGACTGATCAAAGCATTTGGTTTTATACAGACTTTTGGAGAAGCCTGTATTTACAAGAAAGTGAGTGGGAGCTCTGCAGCATTTCTGATATTATATGTGGATGACATATTGTTGATTGGAAATGATATAGAATTTCTGGATAGCATAAAGGGATACTTGAATAAGAGGTTTCAATGGAAGACCTCGGTGAAGGTACTTATATATTGGGCATCAAGATCTATAGAGATAGATCAAGACGCTTAATTGGACTTTCACAAAGCACATACCTTGACAAAGTTTTGAAGAAGTTCAAAATGGATCAATCAAAGAAAGGGTTCTTGCCTGTGTTATAAGGTGTGACGTTGAGTAAGACTCAATGCCCGACCACTGCAGAAGAGAGAGAGAAGATGAAAGATGTTCCCTATGCTTCAGCCATAGGCTCTATCATGTATGCAATGCTGTGTGCCAGACCTGATGTGTGCCTTGCTATAAGTCTAGCAGGGAGGTACCAAAGTAATCCAGGAGTGGATCACTGGACAATGGTCAAGAACATCCTGAAATACCTGAAATGGACTAAGGATATATTTCTTGTTTATGAAGGTGACAAAGAACTAGTCGTAAATGGTTACGTCGATGCAAGCTTTGACACTGATTCAGACGATTCTAAATCACAAACCGGATACATGTTTACATTGAACGGTGGAGCTGTCAGTTGGTGTAGTTCTAAAAAAGCGTCGTGGCGGGATCTACCCGTGAAGCGGAGTACATAGCTGCTTCAGAAGCAACAAATGAAGGAGTCTGGATGAAGGAGTAGTTCATATTCGATCTGGGTGTCATACCTAGTGCATCGGGTCCAATGAAAATCTTTTGTGACAATACTGGTGCAATTGCCTTGGCAAAGGAATCCAGATTTCACAAGAGAACCAAGCACATCAAGAGACGCTTCAATTACATCCAGGATCTAGTCCAGGTGGGAGACATAGAAATTTGCAAGATACATACATATCTGAATGTTGCAGCCCCGTTGACTAAGCCTCTTCCACGAGCAAAACATGATCAGCACCAAGGCTCCATGGGTGTTAGAATCATTATTGTGTAATCTAGATTATTGACTCTAGTGTAAGTGGGAGACTAAAGGAAATATGCCCTAGAGGCAATAATAAAGTTATTATTTATTTCCTTATATCATGATAAACGTTTATTATTCATGCTAGAATTGTATTAACCGGAAACATAATACTTGTGTGAATACATAGACAAACAGAGTGTCACTAGTATGCCTCTACTTGACTAGCTCGTTGATCAAAGATGGTTATGTTTCCTAGCCATTGACATGAGTTGTCATTTTATTAACAGGATCACATCATTAGGAGAATGATGTAATTGACTTGACCCATTCCGTTAGCTTAGCACTCGATCGTTTAGTATGTTGCTATTGCTTTCTTCATGACTTATACATGTTCCTATGACTATGAGATTATGCAACTCCCGTTTACCGGAGGAACACTTTGTGTGCTACCAAACGTCACAACGTAACCGGGTGATTATAAAGGTGCTCTACAGGTGTCTCTGAAGGTACTTGTTGGGTTGGCGTATTTCGAGATTAGGATTTGTCTCTCCGATTGTCGGAGAGGTATCTCTGGGCCGACTCAGTAATGCACATCACCTAAGCCTTGCAAGCATTTCAACTAATGAGTTAGTTGCGGGATGACGTATTACGGAACGAGTAAAGAGACTTGCCAGTAACAAGATTGAACTAGGTATTGAGATACCGACGGGCGAATCTCGGGCAAGTAACATACCGATGACAAAGGGAACAACGTATGTTGTTATGAGGTCTGACCGATAAAGATCTTCATAGAATATGTGGGAGCCAATATGAGCATCCAGGTTTTTCTATTGGTTATTGACTGGAGATGTGTCTCGGTCATGTCTACATAGTTCTCGAACCCGTAGGTTCCGCACGCTTAAAATTTCGATGACAATTATATTATGAGTTTATGATTTTTGATGTACCGAAGGTTGTTCGGAGTCCCGGATGTGATCACAGACATGATGAGGAGTCTAGAAATGGTCGAGACATGAAGATTGATATATTGGAAGCCTATATTTGGATATCAAAAGTGTTCCGGGTGAAATCGGGATTTTACCGGAGTACCGAGGGGTTACCGGAACCCCCCCGGGGGCTTAATGGGCCATAGTGGGCCCTTGTGGAGAAGAGGAGAGGCGGCCAGGGCAGGGCCGCGCGCCCCTTGATACGTCTCCGTCGTATCTACTTTTCCAAACACTTTTGCCCTTGTTTTGGACTCTAACTTGTATGATTTGAATGGAACTAACCCGGACTGACGCTGTTTTCAGCAGAATTGCCATGGTGTTGTTTTATGTGCAGAAAACAAATATTCTCGGAATGACCTGAAACTCCACGGAACATCTTAGAAAAAACAATAAAAAATCCTCGCCAAAGATGAAGACCAGGGGGCCCACACCCTTCTCACGAGGGTGGCCCCCCCTAGGGCGCGCCCCCTACCTCATGGGCCCCCTGGAAACCCTCCGACGCCAACTCCAACTCTATATATTTGCTTTCGGAGAGAAAAATTCAGAGAGAAGAAATCATCGCGTTTTACGATATGGAGCCGCCGCCAAGCCCTAAAACCTCTCAGGAGGGCTGATCTGGAGTCCGTTCGGGGCTCCGGAGAGGGGGATTCGTCGCCGTCGTCATCATCAACCATCCTCCATCACCAATTTCATGATGCTCACCGCCGTACGTGAGTAATTCCATCGTAGGCTTGCTGGACTGTGATGGGTTGGATGAGATTTATCATGTAATCGAGTTAGTTTTGTTAGGGTTTGATCCCTAGTATCCATTATGTTCCGAGGTTGATGTTGCTATGACTTTGCTATGCTTAATGCTTGTCACTAGGGCCCGAGTGCCATGATTTCATATCTGAACCTATTATGTTTTCATGAATATATGTGAGTTCTTGATCCTATCTTGCAAGTCTATAGTCACCTACTATGTGTTATGATCCGGAAACCCCGAAGTGACAATAATCGGGACCACTCCCGGTGATGACCATAGTTTGAGGAGTTCATGTATTCACTATGTGGTAATGCTTTGTTCCGGTTCTCTATTAAAAGGAGGCCTTAATATCCCTTAGTCTCCAATAGGACCCCGCTGCCATGGGAGGGTAGGACAAAAGATGTCATGCAAGTTCTTTTCCATAAGCACGTATGACTATATACGGAATACACGCCTACATTACATTGATGAATTGGAGCTAGTTCTGTGTCACCCTATGTTATGACTGTTACATGATGAACCGCATCCGGCATAAATATACATCACTGATCCGGTGCCTACGAGTTTTCCATATACTGGTTCTCGCTTATTTACTTTCCCGCTGCTACTGTTACAATCACTACAAAATACCAAAAACATTACTTTTGTTGTCTTTACTTTTGTTGCCGCTACCACCACTATCATATTACTTTGCTACTAAACACTTTGCTGCAGATACTAAGTTTCCAGGTGTGGTTGAATTGACAACTCAGCTGCTAATACTTGAGAATATTCTTTGGCTCCCCTTGTGTCGAATTAATAAATTTGGGATGAATACTCTACCCTCGAAAGCTGTTGCGATCCCCTATACTTGTGGGTTATCAAGACCAATTTCTGGCGCCGTTGCCGGGGAGCATAGTTCTATTCTTTGAGTCACTTGGGATTTATATCTGCTAGACACTATGAAGAACTTGAGAGATCCAAAAACCAAGATCTATCCCTCAACTACGAGGGGAGGTAAGGAACTGCCATCTAGCTCTGCACTTGATTCACCTTCTGTTATGAGTAAGTGTGCGACACCTACATCTGCTTCTGCTATTCGTTCTGATATGTCGCATGTTATTGATGATGCCACTTCTGCTATGCATGATACTTATGATGAAACTGCTTCTATGCCTGATACTACTGTGCCCCTTGGTGAATTTCTTGATGAACAAATTGCTAGGGCTACAGAAAAAGAAATTATTGAATCTGAATACGATGATGATAGTGATGCTGAAAATATGCATGTTATTCCCGAGGGCTATCTTTTTGATATGGAATCTTCTGCCGCTATTTTAGCTTGCAAGGATAGATATGAGCTTAAGAGGTTATTAATTAAATGGAACAAAGAATCACTTAGAGATAAAAATGAAACCTGACTGTGCTTTTACTACTTCACCTATTTGTGTTCCTGATAAGGATTATGAATTCTCTGTTGATCCTAATATAATTACTTTTGGTTGAATCTGATCCGTTTTATGGCTATGAATCTAAAACTGTTGTGGCACATCTTACTAAGTTAAATGATATAGCTGCCCTGTTCACTAATGATGAGAGGTCGCGTTACTTCTATATACTCAAAATATTTCCGTTCTCATTAAAGGGTGATGCTAAGATATGGTTTAATTGTCTTGATCCTGGTTGTGTGCGTAGTCCCCAGGATATGATTTATTACTTCTCTACTAAATATTTCCCTGCTCATAAGAAACAAGCTGCTTTGAGGGAAATATACAACTTCGTGCAAATTAAAGAAGAGAGTCTCCCACAAGCTTGGGGGAGGCTTCTCAAGTTACTTAATGCTTTGCCTGATCATCCTCTTAAGAAACCTGAAATACTTGATATCTTTTATAATGGACTAACCGATGCTTCCAAAGATTACCTGGATAGTTGTGCTGGTTCTCTTTTCAGGGAAAGAACACCGGATGAAGCTGAAATTCTATTGAATAATATGTTGACAAATGAAAATAATTGGGCACCTCCCGAGCCAGCTCCTAAGCCATCTCCTGCTCCAATTACTGAACCTATTCTTAAACCAACTCCGAAGAAGAGAGGTGTTCTATTTCTCAGTCCCAAAGATATGCAAGAGGCAAAGAAATCTATGAAAGAAAAATGTATTAAAGCTGAAGATGTTAAGAATTTACCTCCTATTGAAGAAATACATGGTCTTAATATACCGCCTGTTGAAGAAACATATGATCTTAATTCTTTATTTACTGAAGAACCTCCTGATCCCGATATCCCGACACAGGTAGTAAAGGTAAATTCTCTCTATAGATATGATAAAGCTGAAGTCCCTCCTACTAAAATTGCTAGTCAGTGCTTGGATGAGTTTGATAACTTTATGTTTAAGCAAGACGACTTCAATGCTTATTTTGGTAGACAATTAAAAGAAAATGCTTATATGATTAGACGCTTGGGTGATTATATGGCTAATATTAAAGGTGAACTTAAACTTGTTAGCAAACATGCTTCTGTGGTTACCACTCAAGTAGAACAAGTACTTAAGGCTCAAAAAGAAGTGCTTGATGAAATGAATAGTAAGAAAAATGATTATGCTGTTAGAGTGGCTACTAGAACTGGTAGAATGACTCAGGAACCTTTGTATCCTGAAGGCCACCCTAAGAGAATCGAGAAAGATTCTCAAAGAAATAATATTGATGTTCCTAGTTCTTCTAAGAAGAAGAAGAAAAATGATAGAACTGTGCAAACTTCTAGTGAACCTATTGCTGAACCACCTGATAATCCAAATGATATTTCTATGTCTGATGCTGAAACACAATCTGGTAATGAACATGAACCTAGTAAAAATATTAATGATGATGTTCATGATGATGCTCAACCTAGTAATGATAATGATGTAGAAATTGAACCTGCTGTTGATCTTGATAACCCACAATCAAAGAATCAACGTTATGATAAAAGAGACTTTGTTGCTAGGAAACATGGTAAAGAAAGGGAACCTTGGGTTCAGAAACCTATGCCCTTTCCTCCGAAACCATCCAAGAAAAAGGATGACGAGGATTTTGAGCGCTTTGCTGAAATGATTAGGCCTATCTTTTTGCGTATGAGATTAACTGATGTGCTCAAAACAAATCCTTAATCTAAATATATGAAGGATATCATTACTAATAAAAGAAAGATACCGTAAGCTGAGATTTCCACCATGCTTGCTAATTATACTTTTAAGGGTGGAATACCAAAGAAACTTGGAGACCCCGGAGTACCTACTATACCTTGCTCCATTAAAAGAAATTATATTAAAACTGCTTTATGTGATCTTGGAGCCGATGTTAGTGTTATGCCTCTCTCTTTATATCGTAGACTTGACTTGAATAAGTTGACACCTACTGAAATATCTTTGCAAATGGCTGATAAATCAACTGCTATACCTGTCGATATCTGTGAAGATGTGCCTGTTGTGGTTGCAAACATTACTATTTTAACGGACTTTGTTATACTTGATATTCCCGAGGATGATAGTATGTCTATTATTCTTGGAAGACCTTTTCTTAATACTGCAGGGCTGTTATTGGTTGCAACAAAGGCAATGCCACTTTTCATGTTAATGGTAATGAGCATATGGTACACTTCCCGAGGAAACAACCTCAAGTTCATAGTATCAACTCTATTGGAAAAATTCCATCGATTATATTTGGAGGTTTTGAATTTCCTCTACCAACTGTCAAGAAGAAATATGATATACTTATTATTGGGGATGTGCATATCCCTGTTGAGGTAACTTAGTGTTATTCAAAATTTCTCCGATTTCATGATTATCGGAATGAGTTTGTTAACAAGACTTGATCAACCTTGTTAGTGGATTCTTTTTGATGAGCATGAGATGGATGAAACTAGAAGCACAAACTTCTGTACCCCACTTTTACTTTCTGTTAATTAGTAGAAATAAAGTAAAAATAGTATTTTTCTGTCTGTTTCCTAACTTATCCGTGCAATATAAAAATATCCCGAAAATAAAAAGTCCTCAGAATGCCATGCTAATTTAATATGATTTTTTCGGGAATATTTGAGGATTTATCGTGCAAAAATTACCACGGGAGGAGCTGCCACCTGACCACGAGGGTGGTGGGCGCCCCCCTGCCTCGTGGGCCCACGATGGCCCTCCTCCACATCCCAGCACCCATCTTCTTCCTCTATCTCACACAAACCCGAAAAACCAACTCAAGCACGAGTTCCAGCCACTTTTGCTGTGATTTTTGATCTCCTTGCTCAAAGCACCTCTCGCAAAACTGCTTGGGGAGATTGTTCCTTGGTATGTGACTCCTCCATTGGTCCAATTAGTTTTTGTTCTAGTGCTTTATTCTTTGCAAATTTGTGATGCATAGGTGACCATGTTCTTGAGCTTGCATGTCAAATTTATATGGTTCCAAGTAGTTCTAATGCTTGATTTAGGCTCTAGGCACTTGTAGGAGTAGTTGCTATCAGTTTTATTGAAGTTTGTTCATTTTTGTTTGAAGTTACTAAGAATTTCAGATTATTTCAGAATAATAATGAGGAGATTTTTGAGGGGCTCATCGAGCCAAAGCTCGAAGGAAAAGGCACCGAAGCCTAAGTATAATTTGCCGTGCACCGCGAAGATTCGGGCGTGTGAATGGCCTTCTGAAGATTTCTTGAGAGCAGCCGGTATCTATGAAGATTTTCATGAATTGGCTCACAATGCAGGCCTCACCGCTTTCCTCCACAACCAATGCGATCAGTATCTCTTATTAACAAATACTTTTGTGCAAAACTTTCATTTTCATTCTAGGAACTCACGACCTACGATGGAGTTTCATTTATATGATGAGCATAAGGAGATGTCACTTTATGATTTCTGTCGGATTTGTTTAATCCCTTTTGAGGGCAAGACAGAAGATCCACATCATGATGATGTGACTGGGTTTATTGATACTCTCACTGTAGGAGAAACTAGAAAGGTTTCCGATGCATGAATCACTAGCATACATTTTCCTGTTTTACGTTACTTTGCATTATTTGCTAGTCGTTGTTTAATTGGACGCGGAAACAGTGGAAACCTTAGTATCCCTGATGTAATTATTCTGCACCACGGTTTATACAGTGATAACACTTCTAGTATGGGCGGTATTATTGCTAGACGGTTAAGTATGAACCGTACTAAGGGTCCCATCTTTGGAGGCGTCTTGCTACACACCTAGCTGCACATTTTAACATACCTATTAGGCATGCTGAGAAGGAAGAAAAGGTGCTGCCCCGTGTTTATCTAGATCATAAAAGTATGGTGGCACATGATTTTATTGTTAAGAATAGGGCAGGAGAGCTTAAGTATCAATTGTTCTTTAACAAACATCATCCTGAGACTATTATCCTGCCTGCTCCTTCTTTGTTTAATTTTGTAGGACCCTACCTTGTTACGTGGGCTGCCGTCCAAGCTTAAAAGAATCCTGCACCAACCCCGAAATAGGAACCACAAGATGATCCTCCATGACAATCTGTTTATTCTTGGGATCCAGAGATGACTGTCAGCCAGTGGCAGTCAGAGTCTTCTTATTCATCACAGTATGATCCCAACTATTCCTCCTCATCACAGTACGACCCCAACAACTATTATTATGGATATCCGCCAGGCCAGCCGTGGCCATAGACCAACTTAGGCCAAAAGCCTAAGCTTGGGGGAGTACACATTTCTCACAGACATTACATTTATGTTCACACACACTCATTGCTAGATGTCGGTGCTCATACTTTTTCACTGTAATATCCATGCTAGTTTATGTTCTTTTTCCTGCTTTCTTCTTGTGTGTTTGTTAAACCTTAAGAAAAACCAAAAAAATTAGTTGTAGTTTATTTTCTGCTATAGTAGTTATAATTAAAAAGAAAACCCAAAAACATTTCTCGTTCTTCTTTTGCTTGTTGGGAGCTTTCCCGTGTAAATAGTTTTATTTCTTTTCTTTTCTTTGGGGGTCAGTAGGAGAAGACCATAATTAAATTGTTGAAGTGGCTCTTATATGCATTATTGTTAATTTAACCCAGAGCCCATATTGCCTTGTCTTCTCCTGTTTATTGAATGCTCGCAGATTCCAGCTTAGTCCAATGCACGTACACTCATATTATTATTCACACCGTTCGGTCGTGCAAGTGAAAGGCAATTATGATGATATATGATGGACTGACTGAGATGAGAAAAGCTGGTATGAACTCAACCTCTTTTGTTTTTGTAAATATGATGAGTCCCTCGTTCTTGATTCAGCTTATTATGAATAAACATGTTTGCAATGATAATTAGAGATCATAGTTGCTTGTGCCATGCTTGATTAGCTATGAGTTATAATGATTTACCTTGTGTGCCAACATGCTATTGAGATGATTATGATGTGGTATGATGGGGTGGTATCCTCTTTTGAATGATTTAAGTGACTTGACTTGGCACATGTTCACGCATGTAGTTGAAACAAAATCAACATAGCCTTCACGATATTTATGTTCATGGTGGATTATATCCAAGTCATGCTTGCATCCAATGTTTATTAATTTTAATGCATGTACATGGCTGTTGTCGCTCTCTAGTTGGTCGCTTCCCAGTCTTTTGCTAGCCTTCACTTGTACTAAGCGGGAATACTGCTTGTGCATCCAATCCCTTAAACCCCAAAGTTATTCCAGATGAGTCCACCACACCTTCCTATAAGCAGTATCTAGATTTTTTTGAAACTATGATGATTTTTATAGCAAATTCGAAAACTATACACCCTAATGGAGAAAAATCAAAAGTATCACCCCGTCGGCCTCCAGTTGGCCGAAAAGGGACTTTTCGGCCTCCTGTTAGCCGAAGAGGGACTTTTCGGCCAAGCGTTGGCCAAAAAGTACTTTTTGGCCAACAGTTGGCCAAAGAGTCCCTCTTCGGCCAACACCTGCTTTACTGTTTAAAAAAATTCATATCAAATAGCATTTTTAGTATTTTAATTTGATTCTTTTTGCATTAGATTAGAAATTTTATGAAGTTTCTGTAGATATCAAGTTTGACTAGATTTGAAAGTTTGAATTTAATTTTTTCATGAATTTTCTCAAATAACTAGATTGCCTATAATTTGAGTTAGGAGTATTTTTTAAGATGATTCTTTTTGCTACTGGTTCTTTGTGAATTTGTTTATCAGTAGTAAATAATTGGCGAATTTTATAATTATTTAAAATTAGGTTTTTATGAAAACAGTTCTGTTTTAGTGTTTGTTAGGTTTTATGCTATTTCTTTTAATTTTAATTGCTTTAAATTTTTTTCTTTAGTTTTTTGACATATTCTTTTTGTTTCTGTTTAGTTATCAGTAGCTATTTTATTTGTAGTATTTTTTTGTATTTTATTTCTTGTACCCTACTAGAAAACTTGTTTTGATCTTCATAGGAGTTTATATTTAAAAGTGCCTTGTAAATCCTGTACAACCATTGCCGTTTTATACATGAAAAAAAATACTTTCCCGCAATCTTTTTCCCTCCATTTTCTTTGCCACCATTTTATTTACCGCCATTCTCTCCCGCCACACTAAGGAGTGCTGCATCGACGGAGGATGACGATGATGCCTTCATGTGGAGTGTGAAACACTGTGTGAGAGAAGTCATAAGTGTGAAACACTCTCCGATGATGATGACAAAGCTGCAACCACTTATGACTTCTCTCAGACAGTGTTTCACACTCCACCAGCAGCACCGACGCAGGAGACACAGACCGTGTCAGACGATGTTATCTACGATCGTGGAAACCATGAGGCTCGTTTTATAAGTTGAGAAGTGAAGATGGCGAGAAAGAAGATGGCGGGAAAGAAGATGGCGGGAGAGAATGGCGGGAAAGAAAATGGAGGGAGAGAATGGCAGGAAATAAAATGGCGGGAGAAAATGGAGGGAGAGAATGACGTAAAAACCTAATTTTAAATAATCCTAAAATTCACCAATTAATTATTACTGATAAACAAAGTCACAAAGAACCAGTAGCAAATAGAATCATCTAAAAAGAATACTCCTAGCTCAAATTATAGGCAATCTAGTGATTTGCGAAATTCATGAAAATTCAAATTCAAACTTCTAAATCTAGTCAAACTTGATATCTACAAAAACTTCATAAAATTTCTAATCTAATGCAAAAAGAATCAAATTAAAATACTAAAAATCCTATTTTATATGAATTTTCTAAAAAGTAGAGCAGGTGTTGGCCGAAGAGGGACTCTTTGGCCAACTGTTGGCCGAAAAGTACTTTTTGGCCAACCGTTGGCCGAAAAGTACTTTTTGGCCAACCGTTGGCCAAAAAGTCCCTCTTCGGCCAACAGGAGGCCGAAAAGTCCCTTTTCGGCCAACAAGAGGCCGCCGGGGTGATACTTTTGATTTTTCTCCATTAGGGTGTATAGTTTCCGAATTTGCTATAAAAATCATCATAGTTTCAAAAAAAATCCAGTATCTACCTGCCGTTTCAAGTAAATTTGTATGTGCCAAACTCTAAACCTTCAAATAAACATTCTGTTTTGTATGCTCGAATAGCTCATGTATCAACAAAGGTTGTCCTTATCTTTCGTGTTAGGCAGGTTATTCTCAAGAGAAGTGGACTCCGCTCCTCACTCATGAGAAAATGGCTGGTCACCGGGATGCCCAGTCCCATGCTTTATGCAAACTAAATCAAAATTAATTGCAAACAAAACTCCCCCTGGGACCTGATGTATGTTGGAGGCACTCGTTGTTTCGAGCAAGCTATGGATTGATGCTTGTTGGTGGAGGGAGTATAAACTTTACCATTCTGTTTGGGAACCGCCTATAATGTGTTTAGCATGGAAGATATCGCCATCTCTTAGTTGTTACGTTGACAATGAAAGTATACCGCTCAAAATAATTTATCTCTATTTAAAAACCGAGCTCTGGCACCTCTACAAATCCCTGCTTCCCTCTACGAAGCGCCTATCCATTTACTTTTATGTTGAGTCATCACCCTCTTATTAAAAAGCACTAGCTGGAGAGCGCAGCCGTCATTTGCATTCATCACTATTAATTTATATTGGGTATCACTATGATTGGATCTCTTTTACCATGAATTACAATGTCTAGTCAGTCCTTGATCTTTAAAGGTGCTCTGCATTTATGTTTTGCGGTCTCAGAAAGGGCTAGCGAGATACCATCTTGTTATATCATATTATGATTGTTTTGAGAAAGTGTTGTCATCCGAGATTTATTATTATGACTTGCTAGTTGATTATGCTATTGATATGAGTAATTATGAGACCTGAGAATTATTGCAAATGTGGTTAGTTATGATCTATGCTGAAAACTTGAATGCTGGCTTGACATAGTTACAACAACAAGAGCAAACAGAGTTTGTAAAAGTTTTTCTTTCTTTCAGTTTGTCAACTGAATTGCTTGAGGACAAGCAAGGGTTTAAGCTTGGGGGAGTTGATACGTCTCCGTTGTATCTACTTTTCCAAACACTTTTGCCCTTGTTTTGGACTCTAACTTGTATGATTTGAATAGAACTAACCCGGATTGACGCTGTTTTGAGCAGAATTGCCATGGTGTTGTTTTATGTGCAGAAAACAAATATTCTCAGAATGACCTGAAACTCCACGGAACATCTTAGAAAAAACAATAAAAAATCCTCGCCAAAGATGAAGAACAGGGGGCCCACACCCTTCTCACGAGGGTGGGGGGTGCCCTCCCCCCTAGGGCGCGCCCCCTACCTCATGGGCCCCCTGGAAACCCTCCGACACCAACTCCAACTCTATATATTTGCTTTCGGAGAGAAAAAAATTAGAGAGAAGAAATCATCACGTTTTACGATACGAAGCCGCCGCCAAGCCCTAAAACCTCTCAGGAGGGCTGATCTAGAGTCCGTTCGGGGCTCCGGAGAGGGGGATTCGTCACCGTCGTCATCATCAACCATCCTCCATCACCAATTTCATGATGCTCACCGCCGTGCGCGAGTAATTCCATCGTAGGCTTGCTAGACGGTGATGGGTTGGATGAGATTTATCATGTAATCGAGTTAGTTTTGTTAAGGTTTGATCCCTAGTATCCATTATGTTCTGAGATTGATGTTGCTATGACTTTGCTATGCTTAATGCTTGTCACTAGGGCCCGAGTGCCATGATTTCAGATCTGAACCTATTATGTTTTCATGAATATATGTGAGTTCTTGATCCTATCTTGCAAGTCTATAGTCACCTACTATGTGTTATGATCCGGCAACCCCGAAGTGACAATAATCGGGACCACTCCCGGTGATGACCATAGTTTGAGGAGTTCATGTATTCACTATGTGCTAATGCTTTGTTCCGGTTCTCTATTAAAAGGAGGCCTGAATATCCCTTAGTTTCCAATAGGACCCCGCTGCCACGGGAGGGTAGGACAAAAGATGTCATGCAAGTTCTTTTCCATAAGCACGTATGACTATATACGGAATACATGCCTACATTACATTGATGAATTGGAGCTAGTTCTGTGTCACCCTATGTTATGACTGTTACATGATGAACTGCATCCGGCATACTTATCCATCACTGATCCGGTGCCTACGAGTTTTCCATATACTGGTTCTCGCTTATTTACTTTCCCGCTGCTACTTTTACAATCACTACAAAATTCCAAAAACATTACTTTTGCTGTCTTTACTTTTGTTGCCGCTACCACCACTATCATATTGCTTTGCTACTAAACACTTTGCTGCAGATACTAAGTTTCCAGGTGTGGTTGAATTGACAACTCAGCTGCTAATACTTGAGAATATTCTTTGGCTCCCCTTGTGTCGAATCAATAAATTTGGGTTGAATACTCTATCCTCGAAAGCTGTTGCGATCCCCTATACTTGTGGGTTATCACTCCTCCCCCTAGTCCGAATAGAACAAGGAGAGGGGGCGGTGCCCCCCTTTCCTTCCTCTCTCCCTCCTCTTTCCCCCTCCACTCCTAATCCAACAAGGAAAAGGGAGGGAGTCCTACTCCCGGTGAAAGTAGGACTCCTCCTGGCGCGCCCCTCCTGGCCGTCCGCACCTCCCCTCTTGCTCCTTTATATACGGGGGCAGGGGGGCACCCTAGAGACACAACAATTGATTGTTTGATCTTTTTAGCCGTGTGCGGTGCCCCCCTCCACCATAGTCCACCTCGATAATACTGTAGCGGTGCTTTGGCGAAGCCCTGCGTCGGTAGAACATCATCATCGTCACCACGCCCTCGTGCTGACGAAACTCTCCCTGAACACTTGGCTGGATCGGAGTTCGAGGGACGTCATCGGGCTGAACGTGTGCTGAACTAGGAGGTGCCGTGTGTTCGGTACTTGATCGGTTGGATCGTGAATACATACGACTACATCAACCGCGTTCTGCTAATGCTTCCACTTTCGGTCTACGAGGGTACATGGACAACACTCTTCCCTCTCGTTGCTATGCATCACCATGATCTTGCGTGTGCATAGGATTTTTTTTGAAATTACTACGTTCTCCAACAGCTATGTCCCGATCGACCCTACTGGGCACCACTACTGATCGTCCTTGAAGGAAACACAGTAACGGCCACGATCTTCGTTGAACTCCCACTTGGGCTCTGTGGCATCACCTGCATCAGTCTCATCGGTACCTGCAATTGTGTTTGTAGTATACTGTGAGCCACGGGGACTCAGCAAATGGAAGCGGTGGAAGTTGCATGGAAATATATCTTAGAATGGCCATGGAAAAGCCATAATAGGTAGGTATGGTAGCTATTTTGAGGAAGATATAATAAGGCTTATGTGTGATAGAGCGTATCATATCACGGGGTTTGGATGCACCTGCGAAGTTTGCACCATGTCTCAATGTGAGAAAGGGCAATGCACGGTACCATAGAGGCTAGCAATTTGCGGAAAGGTAAGAGTGCGTATAATCCATGGACTCACATTAGTCATAAAGGACTCATATACTTACTGCAAATGTTTATTAGGCCTCGAAGCAAAGTACTACTACGCATGCCCCTAAGGGTATAGATTGGTAGGAAAATACCATCGCTCATCCCTGACTGCCACTCATAAGGAAGACAATCAATAATAAATCATGCTCCAACTTCATATCACAATGAGAGACTATACGTGCATGCTTCGGGAATCACAAACCTTAACACCAATATTCCTACTAAACACAACCATTTACTAGTACCTCCCACATATTCCATCTCTATATCGCAAAACTATTGCAAGGAATCAAACATATCATATTCAGTGATCCGTAAGTTTTATGTAGGGTTTTATGACTAACCATGCAATTGACCAATTCCCATTGACTCTCTAAATAGATATAAGTGAAGCATGAGAGTTTTAATTATTTCTACAAAATACCATGCTCTAATAATTATAAGTGAAGCAAAAGAGCATTCTTCAAACAACGGTTTTCTATGTGAAGAGAAACAGGCAATCCAAACTTCAAATGATATAAGTGAAGCACATGAAGCATTCTATAAAGCCATACTCAAAAGATATAAATGAAGTACAATAAGCATTCTATAAATCAACCATGGACTATCTCATACCAGCATGGTGCATAAAAGAAAAGTGAAAAACTAAACACAAAAGATGCTCTATTTTTTTGAGAAGTTTTAATTTCCCCTCTATTTTTTTGTTTTTAAACTTTATAAAAGCACTCAACAGAAATAAATGACTCTCTAAAACTTCCGGGTTGTCTCCCTAGCAGCGCTTTCTTTAAAGCCATTAAGCTAGGCATAAAGTGCTCAAGTAATGAATCCACCTGGATCCCAAGGTATATCAAAGCCAATTTTAATTAACAATGATTTGGCATTTAGTAGTGAGAAAAAAGCAGCATATATCAAGTAATGACGAATTCTAACTCTCTTCATATGCATCGGCATGTCATACAAGAACAATTCATGCACATCAAGTAAAGGCCAATACATAGCATAAGCAGTTTCTTGCTATTTTATCATGTTGGAAACATAGAGAGGCGGAGATGTAGTTCCTCTCTCATAATAATTGCAAGTAGGAGCAGCAAGCACATGCATATTACATCATCAAAATTACCATATGCAACAGTAAAAGGCAACCCATCAATGTAATCCTTAATAAGTGCAAACTTCTCCAATATAGTGTAGTCGGGAGAATTCAAAAATATAATAGGATATCATGTGTGGGTGCAATAGCAACAATTTCATGTTTAACATAAGGAACAATATCAAGTTCATCCCCATAAGCATAATTCATATTGGCATCTTGGCCACAAGCATAGCAGGTGTCATCAAAAAGGGATTTTTCAAAAGAATCAACGGGATCATAGCAATTATCTTAGCATTCATCCTTCGGTAAGAACGAAGGGACATTAAACAATGTATGAGTTGAAGAGTTACTCTCATTAGAAGGTGGGCACGGGTAGCTAATACGCTCTTCCTCCTTTTGTTCTTCGCTCTCCTCATCATCTTTTCATCCAATGAGCTCACAGTTTCATCAATTTCTTCTTCCATAGACTCTTGCAAAATATTAGTCTCTTCTCAGACAGCGGAGATTTTCTCAATAAATTCATCAATATCGGAATTATATTTATAATTATCATAGCAATATTTAAGGATGGCAAAATTTTCAGGTCTATAAACATCATCACCAAAAGCTTTATACTTTCCAAACAAAGATTCAATTTCATAAGCACCCTTAAAAGCAACAAATTCTTCTATTCGTTCCACATCATAGTAATCATATATACCATTAGCATAAGAAGCCAAGGTTTCATTATCATTAAATTTGCATGAAAAGGGAAGGTGTGGAGCATTCATCCTAGAGCAACAAGTAAAATTATATCTCAAGAATAAATCCCGAGCATACCAATGCAACATATAAATTTGATCCCATAAAAGTTTCCCTTTTTGTGTCAACCGATAATCCCTAAAGTATTCACGTTGATCCAACGTTACTCCCATTATCATGTTGAATGGGATTTTCTCAGGATTATCAAAGTAGTGCATAATATTTTTCACATAACGAGCATCGAGGGTTTTAGGAGGTTCCCCATCTCCATGAGTAGCAAGTAAAACTAATTCTTTTGGTATTTCGTGTTCCATATCCACAACTAAAGATAGAGAACAAATTAGAACAGGAAATAAAAACTACTTAGTGATAAAGCAAACAAGCACACACAAGAATATTCACCCCATGCTATTACTCCCCGGCAACGGCGCCAGAAAAAGGTCTTGATAACCCACAAGTATAGGGGATCATTTGTAGCCTTCTTCGATAAATAAGAGTGTAGAACCAAACGAGGAGCTAAAGGTAGAACAAATATTCCCTCAAGTTCTATCAACCACCGATACAACTCTACGCACACTTGACGTTTGCTTTATCGGAAACAAGTATGAAACTATTTTGTAGGTGTGATGCTAGAACTACTTTGCAAGAATAAAACTAGAAGTACTTTGCAAGATAATGAAAGTTAGATGTTTAGAAAAAGGGTTTGTGTCAACAAGAAAGTTATTTGTCCCTAGACAATCGATAACAAGTACCGGTAATCATTCTTGTAATATTATATGAGGGAGAGGCATGAGCTAACATACTTTCTCTACTTGGATCATATGCACTTATGATTGGAACTCTAGCAAGCATCTGCAACTACTAAAGATCATTAAGGTCGTGAAACCCAACAATAGCATTAAGTATCAAGTCCTCTTTATCCCATACACAACAACCCACCTACTCGGGTTTAAGCTTCTGTCACTCTCGCAACCCACCATAAGCGAATCATGAACATATTGCAACACCCTACAACGGGGGGCCCTCACGTTTGTGCGATACAGAGGGCACCATAGGACAACACCATAAATAAAATATACAATCATACCAACCAAGATTATGATTAACCCACAGGACAAAATGGATCTACTCAAACATCATAGGATAACCATAGATCATTGGGAAATAATACATGGAGTTGAGCACCATTGTCGGTGTCAAAACCGGCGGATCTCGGGTAGGGGGTCCCGAACTGTGCGTCTAAGGTGGATGGTAACAGGAGGCAGGGGACTTGATGTTTACCCAGGTTCGGGCCCTCTTGATGGAGGTAATACCCTACGTCCTGCTTGATTGATATTGATGATATGAGTATTACAAGAGTTGATCTACCACGAGATCGTAGAGGCTAAACCCTAGAAGCTAGCCTATGGTATGATTGTTGTTGTCCTACGGACTAAACCCTCCGGTTTATGTAGACACCGGAGGGGGCTAGGGTTACACAGAGTCGGTTACAAGGGAGGAGATCTACATATCCGTATTGCCAAGCTTGCCTTCCACGCCAAGGAGAGTCCCATCCGGACACGGGACGAAGTCTTCAATCTTGTGTCTTCATAGTCCAACAGTCCGGCCAAAGGATATAGTCCGGCTATATGGAGACCCCCCCTAATCCAGGACTCCCTCAGTAGCCCTTGAACCAGGCTTCAATGACAATGAGTCCGGCGCGTAGATTTGTCTTTGGCATTGCAAGGCGGGTTCCTCCTCCGAATACTCCATAGAAGATTTTGAACACAAGGATAGTGTCTGGCTCTGCAAAACAAGTTCCATATACCAATGCAGAGAGAATAATCTTCCCACAAATCTAATTTGCTGACACGTTCAGCAACATGACTTCACGTCATGTCCCGGTCATTATTCGAACCGTTTTCCTCAACCAGCACCACACATATCGTGAAGCGGTTTTCTTGACACGTCTAGTCGGAGCAGAGATTGTGTCCCCTTATCATGGGATTCTCATCAATACGAGTGTGGGTAACCCAACCGCGCCATCAATTATGGCGCCTAGGGAATAAGCGATTTTACCAGGTAAGTGGGGAGGCGCATCGCCTCCTCTGCCCTTATAAAGGGACAAAGATTCACCCATTTTTACCCACACATTCTTCCCTCTTGCTTATCCATTCTTGCACACTCGAGCTCCAGCGCCCAAGTTCGTGTCTTTCTCCTCAAACCACTCCAATCATGTCCGGAGCGGGAGGCAAGTGGATGGTCTCCCCTGTCACGGAGGAGAACATCGCAAAGCTATGGGAGGCCGGATATCTGGCCGTGGATATCGCGCACCGGCTGCCATATGAGGGGCAGATCATCCCTACGCCCGCACCCCATGAGAGGGTAGTTTTCCTCACCCATTTTGTTCGTGGACTGGGATTTCCCCTTCACCCATTTGTCCGCGGGCTCATGTTCTACTATGGGCTGGATTTTCATGATCTGGCCCCCAATTTCATCCTCAACATCTCGGTGTTTATCGTCGTGTGCGAGGCCTTGCTCCACATCAGGCCCCACTTGGGCCTGTGGTTGAAAACCTTCAATGTCAAACCGAAGGTGGTGGTCGGCCAGCAAGCAGAGTGCGGAGGCGCCATGGTGGGAAAAATGCCTAACGTCACCTGGCTCGAAGGCTCCTATGTGGAGACCATAAAGGGGTGGCAATCGGGGTGGTTCTACATCACCGAGCCACGTGACACCAACTGGGTGGCGGCCCCCGAATTCCGATCCGGAATCCCCACGCGGCTCACCTCCTGAAAGAGAAGGGCCTGTCCTGGGGTTCCCCGGTAGGGCTGACCAGACTCCAGACCTGCGTCAAGAACATGATGAGCAAGAAAATCAAACTCGTCAACGTGGTCCAGGTCATGCTCTTCCGCCAGATTCTCCCATGTCAACAACGGGTATTCAATTTGTGGGAGTTCGACCCGGCCAAGCACCAGATGTTGCGAGAGCTTTTCGACACAACGCACAAGGACGTCTGGAGGGTGCTGTTCAAGGGTGCCGAGGTACCTCCTCCCCTTACCGAAGACCGCAGACTCAGCGCAAAGCGCCAAGCCAATCCGGTAAGTTTTTATATCTTGCAGGATATCTATTTGCCCAGTTTAATTATGTGCGGGATCTAAGCTTTCCATACCATTAACAGGACTGGGTGAAGACAGCGGAGCAGATCGATTGCCCCGCCGTCCTACCTGAAGATCCTGTAGATGCTCTCCTAACGGAGATGCTGGTTCCGGCACCTTACGAGGTGTCAGTGAAAAAGGCCAAGAAGAAGGCCGCGGGGACCCGAAAGGGTCTCCGGCACAAGGTTATATCAGACTCATCGTCCGATAACTCTGACGCGCCCTCCTCCCACGAAAACGAGGAGGAGGAAGAGGAAAGTTCTCCCCCCAGCCGGGGAAGACAAGAAAAGGAAGGTCGCCCCAATTGGGGAGGCCGAAGGGTCCAAGAAGGGAAGGACCCTCCTTCCGGACTGTTCCACGACGGCCGCGCATAGCGACGACGAGTGGTTTCCCAGGGACAAGCCCCTGGCGAAGTCGTAAGTATCCGGATACCATAGTAATTCATGGTATGTTTTATTGCACTGCTTCTCCTTACGCCGAATATGATTATGCAGTCCGTCCCGAGCCCGTATCGACGTATCTTCGTCGGACGGTTCTTTGGACTCGTCGGATATGGATAGCGATTCACTTCCGACTGCCTCCACCCCTTTCCCTACGGACAACGTCGAGGTGTTGTCTCAAAAGGCATCGAGCCAAGGGGAGGTAGTCCTGGGGGCGCCTCGAGGCGACCTTCCAGACACTGGGCGCAAAGGGAGCAGGACTCCCATGGGCTCCGGTATGGCCCCCAGCCGAACACTGCGCCGGAACCTTCAGTGGTTCCGGACTCCGGCGGGCGACCCCCCGTTAAGAGGGGCAAGCCACCCGTGCCAGTGGCCTATGTCCATCCAGAGGCACCGGACAACTTGCTGGAAGCGCTTCGCGACGCTTCCATCGACAAAGAGCATTGCACTATTATGAGTGCGATGATCGAGAAAATTCAGTCCGCCAAAAATGGACTGACCAAAGCTTGTGGCAGCCTCCTAACAGGCTTTCAGGTAAGCAATCAAAATATAGGAAAATATTACCGCATAGACAGTAGCCCCTGATGCTCTGTTTGGCGTTCACGAAGAAAAGCCGAATAGAGGATCAAATAATAACCCAGGAGTCTAATCAGAATGTGTCTATATGCATGTGCAGGCTTCCCTGCTGGCTGCTGCCGCACGTACTGCGGAGGTCGCTGCACTGAAGCAGGACCTTGAGCGGTCCAAGGACGAGCTCAGCCTTACCAAGAGGCAGCTCGAGGAGAACAAAGGTAAGCAATACCTTGTCTATATATTAAAAAGAAATTTAGTTGTAAAATAATAGGATCATCATTAATTTGCCAGGGGCCACGACCGAAGTGGCGACCCTGAAGAAGGCGCTGTCCGAGGTCAAAGAAGGCGTTGTCCTGGCATCTTGAGCTTGACATATGCGTAATGTGGTACCGCATTGAATTTTGCAAATGCGGTGCGCCCGAGCAGTGCGTGATAGCCACTGCAGAATGGGACGATATCAAAGATTAACTCCTCGCTTCGGAAGTTGTCTGGAGATCCGAAGACCACTTCCAGTGTGATTGAGCCCGTGCACTGGGCCTCTACACCAGGGATGACGCCCTTAAAGGTGGTTTTGGTGGGTTTGATCCTCGAGGGATCTAACCCATTTTGCACACTGTATCCTGATAGAGAAGGTTCAGGCTGCTGCCGCCGTCCATAAGGACTCGAGTGAGGTGAAATCCGTCAATGATGGGGTCTAGGACCAATGCAGCGGATCTGCCATGACGGATACTAGTGTGGTGGTCCCTGCGATCGAAGGTGATCGGACAAGAGGACCATGGGTTGAACTTTGGGGCGACGGGCTCTATTGCATAGACGTCCCTTAATGCACGCTTCCGTTCCCTCTTGGGAATGTGGGTTGCGTATATCATGTTCACCGTCTTCACTTGTGGGGGGAACCTCTTCTGTCCTTCTGTGTTTGGCGGCCGGGGATCCTCCTCGTCATTGCTATGCATCCGCTTGTCCTTGTTTTCGGCGTTCAACTTGCCGGCCTGCTTGAACACCCAACATTCTCTGTTGGTGTGATTGGCTGGCTTATCGGGGGTGCCGTGGATTTGACACGAGCGATCGAGTATGCGATCCAAACTGGACGGGCCCGGAGTACTTCTTTTGAATGGCTTTTTCCGCTGACCGGATCTAGGGCCTCTGAATCTGGCATTGACTGCCGTATCATCGACTTTATTGTCGTTGTTGCGGTGCTTGTGTCTGTTATGACGTGGTCTGCCGTTGACATCTTTAGTATCCGAGGTGCCCGGATTCCTTGATATGTTGTTGCTGCGAGCCAGCCAGCTATCCTCACCCGTGCAAAAGCAGGCCATGAGTGTCGTGAGGGCTGCCATAGACTTCGGCTTCTCGTGGCCGAGGTGCCGTGCGAGCCACTCGTCATAGATGTTATGCTTGAATGCCTCTAAGGCCTCTGCATCCGGACAGTCGACAATTTGGTTTTTCTTAGTTAGGAACCGTGTCCATAATTGCCTGACCGATTTCCCTAGCTGCTGAGTTATATGGCTCAAGTCATCAGCATCCGATGGTCCCACATAAGTGCCCTGGAAGTTGTCAAGGAATGCATCTTCCAGATCCTCCCAACTGCCGACGGAGTCTGCTGGCAAGCTATTCAGCCAATGCCGAGCTGGTCCTTTAAGTTTTAGTGGGAGGTACTTGATGGCATGTAGATCATCACCGCGAGCCATGTGGATGTGGAGGAGGAAATCCTCAATCCATACAGCGGGATCTGTTGTACCATCATACGATTCGATATTTATGGGTTTAAAACCCTCTGGGAATTCGTGATCCATAACTTCATGTGTGAAGCATAGGGGGTGTGTGGCGCCTCTGTGCCGGGCTATATCACGACGCAGTTCATATGAGTCTTGTCTGCTGTATCCGTCCCGACCGGATTTACTTTTAGTGTATCCGGCGTGACGGTCGTCGTCCCGCATTGGTGCGTGCCCCCGTGACCCGTATATCGACCTTGCATGTTTTCCCCTACTTTCCAATACGTCTCACAGGTCCCGCGTGTTGCCCAGGGCCTTGGTATTTTTATTTGGGCTGGACTTCGGGCTGAAATGTATCTCTGTCTCGGCCACGAGGTGGCCGGTCAGCCGCATCGTACACTGGTGATGTGGGTTTCAATGCTTCCTCCTCGAGGTGAGGTAGCAACCTGCACTTTGGATAACTCTTGGTTGGGCACTCGAGTTCGTATTCCTCGGCCGCAAGGATGTTGGTCCATCTGTCTGCTAGCAAGTCTTGATCAGCTCAAAGCTGTTGTTGCTTTTTCTTCAAGCTATTTGCTGTGGCTATAAGCCGGCGCTTGAAGCGCTCCTGCTCGGCGGGATCCTCAGGCACGATAAATTCTTCGTCGCCGAGGCTCACCTCGTCTTCAGAGAGAGGCATGTAATTGTCCTCCTCCAATTCTCCATCTGCTACCCGCTCTGGAGGGCTAGCTTGTTCACCCTCCCGCTCTAAATCGTGGTGGAGGGGATTGTTGTCGTCTTCGGCACTGTCCGGAGTGTTATTGTCTCTTGTGTCGGTATCACTACTTTTGCTATGGCGGACTTAGAGCGGTGCCGCTGACGTCGGCGCTTGGGTTGCTTCTTGGAGGGGTCATCCTCCGCTGTCTCATCGCCATTGCCTTCTTTGGGGGTGTCCACCATGTATATGCCATATGATGAGGTGGCGGTCCAGCGCCTTGTGGGCGGTGGTTCCTGTTCGTCTCCTGCATCGTCGTCCATACCGTCGATGTCTTCGGAGTCGTAGTCAAGCATGTTGGTTAAATCGTCGACAGTGGCAACTAAGTGGGTGGTGGGTGGGTGATAACCCATAAGTATAGGGGATCACAACAGCTTTCGAGGGTAGAGTACTCAACCCAAATTTATTGATTCAACACAAGGGGAGCCAAAGAATATTCTCAACAATTAGCAGCTGAGTTGTCAATTCAACCACACTTGGAAACTTAGTATCTGCAGCAAAGTATTTAGTAGCAAAGTAATATGATAGTGGTGGTAGCGGCAACAAAAGTAAAGACAGCAAAAGTAATGTTTTTGGTATTTTGTAGTGATTGTAACAGTAGCGGCAGGAAAGTAAATAAGCGAGAACCAGTGTATGGAAAACTCGTAGGCACCAGATCAGTGATGGATAATTATGCCGGATGCGGTTCATCATGTAACAGTCATAACATAGGGTGACACAGAACTAGCTCCAATTCATCAATGTCATGTAGGCATGTATTCCGTATATAGTAATACGTGCTTATGGAAAAGAACTTGCATGACATCTTTTCTCCTACCCTCCCGTGGCAGCGGGGTCCTATTGGAAACTCAGGGATATTAAGGCCTCCTTTTAATAGAGAACCAGAACAAAGCATTAGCGCATAGTGAATACATGAACTCCTCAAACTATGGTCATCACCGGGAGTGGTCCCGATTATTGTCACTTCGGGGTTGCCGGATCATAACACATAGTAGGTGACTATAGACTTGCAAGATAGGATCAAGAACTCACATATATTCATGGAAACATAATAGGTTCAGATCTGAAATCATGGCACTCGGGCCCTATGGACAAGCGTTAAGCATAGCAAAGTCATAGAAACATCAGTCTCAGAACATAATGGATACTAGGGATCAAACCCTAACAAAACTAACTCGATTACATGATAAATCTCATCCAACCCATCACCGTCCAGCAAGCCTACGATGGGATTACTCACGCACGACGGTGAGCATCATGAAATTGGTGATGGAGGATGGTTGATGATGACGACGACGACAAATCCCCCTCTCCGGAGCCCCGAACGGACTCCAGATCAGCCCTCCCGAGAGGTTTTAGGGCTTGGCGGTGGCTCCGTATCGTAAAACATGATGATTTCTTCTCTCTGATTTTTTTTCTCTCCGAAAGCAAATATATAGAGTTGGAGTTGGCGTCGGAGGGTTTCCAAGGGGCCCACGAGGTAGGGGGGCGCGCCCTAGGGGGGGCGCCCTCCACCCTTGTGAGAAGGGCATGGGCCCCCTGGTCTTCATCTTTGGCGAGGATTTTTTATTGTTTTTTCTAAGATGTTCCGTGGAGTTTCAGGTCATTCCGAGAATATTTGTTTTCTGCACATAAAACAACACCATGGCAATTCTGCTGAAAACAACGTGAGTCTGGGTTAGTTCCATTCAAATCATACAAGTTAGAGTCCAAAACAAGGGCAAAAGTGTTTGGAAAAGTAGATACGACGGAGACGTATCAACTCCCCCAAGCTTAAACCCTTGCTTGTCCTCAAGCAATTCAGTTGACAAACTGAAAGAAAGAAACAAAAACTTTTACAAACTCTGTTTGCTCTTGTTGTTGTAACTATGTCAAGCCAGCATTCAAGTTTTCAGCATAGATCATAACTAACCACATTTGCAGTAATTCTCAGGTCTCATAATTACTCATATCAATAGCATAATCAACTAGCAAGTCATAATAATAAATCTCGGATGACAACACTTTCTCAAAACAATCATAATATGATATAACAAGATGATATCTCGCTAGCCCTTTCTGAGACCGCAAAACATAAATGCAGAGCACCTTTAAAGATCAAGGACTGACTAGACATTGTAATTCATGGTAAAAGAGATACAATCATAGTGATACCCAATATAAATTAACAGTGATGAATGCAAATGACGGCTGCGCTCTCCAGCTAGTGCTTTTTAATAAGAGGGTGATGACTCAACATAAAAGTAAATGGATAGGCGCTTCGTAGAGGGAAGCAGGGATTTGTAGAGGTGCCAGAGCTCGGTTTTTAAATAGAGATAAATTATTTTGAGCGGTATACTTTCATTGTCAAGGTAACAACTAAGAGATGGCGATATCTTCCATGCTAAACACATTATAGGCGGTTCCAAACAGAATGGTAAAGTTTATACTCCCCCTCCACCAACAAGCATCAATCCATGGCTTGCTCGAAACAACGAGTGCCTCCAACATACATCAGGTCCCAGCGGGAGTTTTGTTTGCAATTAATTTTGATTTAGTTTGCATAAAGCATGGGACCGGGCATCCCGATGACCAGCCATTTTCTCGTGAGTGAGGAGCAGAGTCCACTCCTCTTGAGAATAATCCGCCTAACACGGAAGATAAGGACAACCTTTGTTGATACATGAGCTATTCGAGCATACAAAACAGAATCTTTATTTGAAGGTTTAGAGTTTGGCACATACAAATTTACTTGGAACGGCAGATAGATACCGCATATAGGAAGGTATGGTGGACTCATCTGGAATAACTTTGGGGTTTAAGGGATTGGATGCACAAGCAGTATTCCCGCTTAGTACAGGTGAAGGCTAGCAAAAGACTGGGAAGCGACCAACTAGAGAGCGACAACAACCATGTACATGCATTAAAATTAATAAACATTGGATGCAAGCATGAGTTGGATATAATCCACCATGAACATAAATATCGTGAAGGCTATGTTGATTTTGTTTCAACTACATGCGTGAACATGTGCCAAGTCAAGTCACTTAAATCATTCAAAAGAGGATACCACCCCATCATACCACATCATAATCATCTCAATAGCATGTTGGCACACAAGGTAAATCATTATAACTCATAGCTAATCAAGCATGGCACAAGCAACTATGATATCTAATTGTCATTGCAAACATGTTTATTCATAATAAGCCGAATCAAGAACGAGGGACTCATCATATTTACAAAAACAAAAGAGGTAGAGTCCATACCAGCTTTTCTCATCTCAGTCAGTCCATCATATATCATCATAATTGCCTTTCACTTGCACGACCGAACGATGTGAATAATAATAAGAGTGTACATGCATTGGACTAAGCTGGAATCTGCGATCATTCAATAAACAGGAGAAGACAAGGCAATATGGGCTCTGGGTTAAATCAACAATAATGCATATAAAAGTCACTTCAATAGTTTAATTATGGTCTTCTCCTACTGACCCCCAAAGAAAAGAAAAGAAATAAAACTATTTACACGGGAAAGCTCCCAACAAGCAAAAGAAGAACGGGAAATATTTTTGGGTTTTCTTTTTAATTATAACTACTACAACAGAAAAAAAACTACTACTAATTTTTTTGGTTTTTCTTAAGGTTTAACAAACACACAAGAAGAAAGCAGGAAAAAGAACATAAACTAGCATGGATATTACAGTGAAAAAGTATGAGCACCGACATCTAGTAATGAGTGTGTGTGAACATAAATGTAATGTCGGTGAGAAATATGTACTCCCCCAAGCTTAGGCTTTTGGCCTAAGTTGGTCTATGGCCACGGCTGGCCTGGCAGATATCCATAATAATAGTTGTTGGGGTCGTACTGTGATGAGGAGGAATAGTTGGGATCATACTAATGTGCAGCGGTTATCGCCTGCTGAGCTGCAGCGTGGAGGCAAGCTGCCTCCGCTCTCCTCTCGTACTCTTCTGCCTCCTCTCTGGTAATAACATATCTTCCTTTTGTCTATGAATCAAAGAAGGCAGGAGCAGGGAGAGTAATGCGGAAAACACGTCGTTTATCAAAAATTAAATGATATAAGAGAGGTGATTCAGGCCTCTTGACAAACTGGTGTGAAGCCATAGAGTCATAATCTAAATATGCAGGAGGAAACTCCATATCACCCTCACAAATGTTTATCTCAAGAAAATGAGCTAAGCGGGTTGCATAAATTCCTCCAAAGAAATCTCCAGTATGTCTATTATGATGCAACCTACGAGCTACAATGGCTCCCATATGATAAGATTGGTCACCTAACACAGCACTCATAAGAATGCTAAGATCAGGGACACACATGTGACATGCTTCATCCTTAGCATTTATGCATTTATCGACGAAGAGAGCAAAATAATGTATAGCAGGAAAGTGAATGCTCCCTATGGTAGCCTGCATTATATCTCTAGATTCCCCTACAGTTATACTAGCAAGAAAGTTTCTAAATTCAGATTTAGGGGGATCCCTAACACTACCCCATGATGGAAGTTTGCATGCAAGAGTGAAATCCTCTAGGTCCATGGTATAAGATTTATCATAAAGATCAAAGATGACTGAAGGAGAATTACGCGAAGATGAATACTCAAACCTCCTCACAAATGAACTTGTGAGATCATGATACTGGGGGCATTTGTTAGCCTCAAAATCCTCAAGGCCGGCATTGCACAAATATGCTTTGAATTCTTCATTAATTCCCGCACGGTCCATAAAATTTTCCAACGGCCATGCGCAAGGCCGTACTGGAGCGTCTCTTGGTGGATCCTCGTCAGCATTGTGCATAGCAATCCTGGGTCCTTGCTTCTTAGAGGAACCACCTTGGAACATCTTCATAAGCATATTGTTTTTCTCTGAAAAATTCTGAAATTTTTAGTAACTTCAAATAAAAGTGAACAAACTTCAATAAAACTGATAGCAACTACTGCTACAAGTGCCTACACTACAAAAAAATACACTTCCGTGATGATACGTGTTTGTCACAGTAGGTCATTTTTTGTCATGCATGTACATCCATGACAAATTTATGACAGAATCAATATAGTCATACCTGTGTTGTCGTAGAAGTGTTCCATGACATTACCAAAATTATCATCACGGAAGTGTCCACTTCCATGACAATAAATCGCGCGTCATAGAAGTGCTTTCGTCAAGGGTGCACATGGCATCCACCGTAACGGAACGCCGTTAAGCTATCGGGTCGGGTTTTGGATCGAATAACCCGTTAACAGCCCCGACCAATGGGGATTTTCCACGTGTAAAATCATCATTGGCTGGAGGAGACACGTGTCAACTCATCCAATGGGCGAGACGCGCCTATGATATGTTGACACGTGGACCGGCCCATCAAGTTTAAATGGGTCGGCCCAACTGAAGGCCCACAAGATTTTGCGGACCATAATGGGCCGGCCCAGCTAAAGGCCCACGAGATTTTGCGGACCATAATGGGTTGGCCCAGCTAAAGGCCCACAAGATTTTGCGGGCCATAATGGGCCGGCCCAGGTAAAGGCCCACAAGATTTTTTTGTGCCATAATGGGCCGGCCCAGGTAAAGCCCACAAGATTCTTGCGGGTCATAATGGGCCGGCACAGCTAAATGCCCATGAGATTTCGCCGACATTAACGGGCCGGTCCAGCTGTAGGCCCACAAGATTTTGTGGACCCTAGTAGGCCGGCCCATTAATTGCCTGCCATGTTTTGGGCCAAATGTCGGCCCATATTTGATCCGGTCCATTAATGGCCTGCCACGCTCCAGGCCTAATAGTGGCCCATATGAGATCCGGCCCGTTAAAGGCCTACCACGTTTTGGGCCAAATTACGTCCCAGATCAGGTCCGACCCTTTAAGAGGCTTTGGGCTCAATTATGGCCCGTATCAGATTCGACCCGTCAACTGGACACTATGCTTTTGGGCCCACTTGCTAAAGGCCCACTTAGTAATTCGGCCTGATATTAGTTTTGGCCTGTTAAGGGCCCGTTTAACATTTCGGCCCTATATTAATTTCAGCCTGTTAAAAACCCGTCATATAGTTGGGCCTAACTACGGCCCGGTTTGCATCCGGCCTGCTCGCAGCCAATATCTGATTGGGCCAAACAAGGACCGAGACAATTTTTCGGCCTGTTAAAAGCCCGTGATTTGATTCGCACAATCATGGGCCGGGGTTCATTTCGGGCTGCTGCCGGCCCGTGAGCTGATCAGCACGTTTCAGGCCCAACCTACATCGTGATTGCATGACGGCCCGATTATGTATCGTAATTTTACGGTTTGGCTGGTTTACTTTGAAGACAGGATATATATACAGTAAAATAACTGCAGCATCGTGAAAGAAAAACCCTATACTATACAATAAAGAAATTACGGCATATTACATCCACTGGGCATCAAAGTTCGCCACTATGATAATAAAGCACAAGCAGACAGCAGATTACATACACTGGGCATCAAAGATCGCCACCAGTGCAAATAAACACGTCGACAAAATAATATACAAAACCGACAGCACTTAAATAGATTTCAAGAAAGGTTAGCCCTGCTGGGGAGCTGCAGCGCAAGCAGCTGAGCAAGATGATGAGACTGTGCTTGTTCAACACTTATATCTTCCTCACTCTGAAAGATAAAGAAGCAGACAGATGATAGGTTTTGCACATAAAAGTATCAGTGCTGACAATTCATCACATTTCTTACTGACGAATAAAGTGACACGGTTTAAATTTGCATTAACACAATATGGTATTGTTCAGGTCAAGACATGGCAGGAAATGACATTGTGAAGGAGTTGGCAGCTTCACGACACCACTGGATTACAGATCAAGAACTCATAAGTATCAATGGTTAGTGTGTTGTCAATTTATACCATTTCAGTTTGGCAAATAAAGACACGGTTTAAATAATAGTAGAATGATATGACATTGTTCATAGTTAAGACATTGCAGAATATGACATTGTGCTGTAGTCGGTAGGTTCACCACACCACTGGATTACAGATGAAGAACAGAAGTATACATGCAGTGCAAAAGAAGACCACTTGCTCTGTATAGTTTAATTTACATGGTATGAAGAAGGAACTTGGTTGTACAACTGAAAACTTAAATTGAGAAAGGACGAACTTTTGTTTATGAACTACATATAATAAACTTTAAACAAGCAATTTGATGCAAACACCAAAAATAAACAGTTGTTGCAGTCATGCCTAACCAAATATATACAACAAAGTTTGAAGGCTTGAGATGGACAAACTTACATTATTGGTGAAGACAGGCTCTATAAAGGCCTTGTCCATGCTGATGGGGGGGGGGGCAATTCAAGAAATTTACCATAGAATCTTCTTCAAAAGCATTGCCTTTATTCTACATTTTGTTAAGAGTAAATATAGATGTGATAGTATTCGAAAAAATGGAGAATATTTAAGATAAGATGAAGAGTGATGCTACATAACCAAGTAGCTATAAATGTAAATGCAGCGATACAGGCAAAAGGTACAGCCAAGAGCAATGCACAGCTAAACTTCTTCAATACCAACCTTATGGTAAGAGTAAATATAGATCTGATGTCTAGAAAATGGAGGGCAAAGGAAAATAAGCTGTAGAGTGATGGTACATGAACACCTACCTGTCATTATAAGTACACTGATAAAGGACAACATGTACTTACAAGAACAATGCAAAGCTAAAAAAACATTGGCATTGGATATATTCTACACTAATGTAACCATTCATACAGATCAGACAATTTGGAGCGAACAATTGATAAAAACATTGGCATTGGATATATTCTACACTATCGTAAGCATTTGAGTGAAAAAACATGGTACGATGACAGATGGAATATGTATTGATAATGGATGGGCATGGCATCTCGACATATATGATGAGTAAACTAAGCAGATAGCGGTGCAACAAAGTAGAAGAAATGCAAGACAACATATGCAAGATACGCGCAATCAATAAAACCTTGCCAAATTAGAACATGCACCTTCATGGGTGAACAGGACATGCCATCTGCCTTTGACTCCTCGAGGTTAGAATAGTCATTAGGATGATATTCTGAACAAGAATCAACAGGTGAGGAGCGTACGAGTTTCATTGCTTCCAGAATGGCACTCAATGCCTTGGTGCCAATTTTGTAAGTCATTGCAGTGTTCCACAATATTCTTCTGATGTGCGGATTCTGATATTCACTGTAATTGCATATGATATCTGAGAACCATGAAAACATAAATAGTTGTGAGATTATCTTTGTAATGCAGATGATATTCTAATATAGGGGTGCCCCTGTAAACACTTGTGTGCTATCACTGGATTCTGATGAGAGAGCTCATGTGTGCTGTAATATGGTGCGTGCATTTATATAATCTGGCACAAGTACACAAAAAATAGGCTCCAGAAGTAAGGATAGCTGGCAGATGATAGGTTCATAATATACTTTATAGAGAGTTTATTGCCAAACCATGATAACAAGAGCACACAACAACTAGGCAGATCATAGTGTACATAACAGGGGTACACCATAACCAGGATATATAAATCAGGAAAGTGGAACTGGCTGGAAATTACGGTGTTGTATTTCCGCTAGTAATTGAAAGCCTATCGATCACGTACAGGCCAGCTCTATCAGCTGTTAGACTGCAGATGTCCCTGCTCCCCTTCCTGACAAGGAACATACTGTGCTTCCCATACAGAACACCGCACGGGCCGCCGGCCGAACCACCGGCCCCACCGCCTGTGTTCCTCCACCACCCCCACCCCCACGCCCGCCCCCACCCGTGTCGAGTTTTCTTCATTCAACGAGGCCCCACCACCGCCCCCAAAACCACCATCCCCACCCGAGCCCCTTCGATCGCACCGGCGAACTCCGGCGAGCTCTGAAAAATCGACTGACCCAATTTTGAAATTTAGTCTACTGTGATTTAACTAGTGTGGAATATAGAAGGGGAAAACCATGAGCATTGCGAGTATGGTGTTGAGCGTGCCATGGCGGATCTGAAGGTGCAAACCGGACAAAGGCAACTTCGCAACCAAGACAAGAAATCAGAGTAAAGCAGTGGCGATCTATTTTCTTGCTGCAATAAATAAGTTGAGCAGATACGAAAGAGTACCGCCTCTGGTGCGGCGCCGTGTACGCATCTGCTGAGAATTTGATGGTGATGCGGTAGCAATGGCTGTCGGCGGCGTGGAAGAAGATCTAGGAGGGTAGATGGTGGCGGCGGGGCGCGGTGGACGAGACGGTCATAGGAGCGGCGCCGGCAAGGTGGACGATGGCGGGGATGAAGCGAGAGGGCAGGATGCAAGGATCCCGGTCCGAAGCCGTGGATGAGAGAGGTCAATCTCTCGTAATGGAGGGCGACGTTGGGGTATCAGCTCCGTCATGGTGGAGGAGGACAGCGGTGGATGGGGTGGAGGACGGAGGAGGGTGGGGTGGAGAGGGTGTTTAGGAGCCCACGGAGTACGAATGGGGAAAAGGGAGGTAGAGAGGAAGGGGGGAACCATGTATTCAGGGCGCGCTTGTCTCAAATGCGAGGAAATTTACAAACTTAGCCCCCGTTTCAAATTTCTACTACATCACAGCAACACTAGTCGGTTGGGGATAGGACGGTAATCTCGCATACACCGAATATTTGCCGATGAGAGTTTGTTTTTGGCGCCCACCGTGTATGAATATGAATTGGGGAGGGAGTCAATTTCGGCCGAGGACACACTGTGTTTTGGTGCCCACTGTGTATGAATCTGGGTGAGAGGCGGTTACGTCACGTTTGGGTGAAATTACAAACCTACCCCTATCGAAACCTATAGAAATCCATCATATAGGCTTTGCGTGGCAGGGATAGGCAGTAGTGATTTCCATCTCGCAGATTTTGGTTTCGGGTGGTTACTGCGACTTTCCCCGCTTCATTCAAATTTTGCAGAGTGCACATTTATCGTGCCAACTCAATTCGAATCCCGTTTGTATTCTATTTTTTTCGGGCGGGGTCCATTTTCAATTGGAATTACATTCTATATACATCATTTTTTATATATACTTTCAAAAGCACAACATCATTTATACATAAATATGGTTTACAAATGGCATGATCTCAGATTCATAAGGTTGTACCCATCAATTTGGATTTTCAAATATTTGAAACCACTTTATGTTGAAATCCAATGTATGCATTCCTCGCTAACTGTCTCCAATTAATGTGTGTTTCATGCGGTTTTTTACTTCTCAAACATGTATAATGTGTTTCACACACATAACATATAGTGTAATCCCATTTAGACATTAATTGCATATAAACCATGCATTGTTTGTAATTGAAGAATCTATGGATCACCAATATTGATAAACTATATAACATTACACGTGTGCCCAAATTCAAATGAATATGCATGTTTGATACACCAATTTGCGTTATGATATTATCGATGTCGTGATCTCCAGTTTAAATATTTGAATCCCCTTTAATCCAGATATTCGTCTCATATAGCTATCACTCATTCTTATATAGGAATATCTCTCTGGACCTATACACGTTCATCGTCTCTCAGGTATCTCTCGTGCTACCTGTATGTCGACAATGATCTTTTATCTTCATAACACACTGACGGTACTCTCTCCCTCGACCTTCATCACTCTATCTCTCTCTAAGTATATCTCGCTCCCTGCTATGTGTCTCTAACTACGATCTCCATGTGGAATCTCTTTCTCTCACACAAACACAAAACTTTGTCTCCCGGGGTCTCATTTCTCTCTTCTCATGTGTGCCATTCGCACACCCCTCATACAGAGATGTCTTTCGCTCCTTAGATATGAGAACCTACGACTCTTCCTCTTCAATATCTCTTTCTCACACACAAACACAAACTCTGTCTCCCAGGGTCTCACATTTCTCCATTGTTCTCTTGTATGTCGCTCACACACACCCTCTCTCCCTAGAGATATCTTGCGTTCCCTCATATGTCTCTCTAGCTACCACTCTCGTTGTGAAATATCTTTCTCTCTCACAGACACAAAACTCCGTCTCTCTGGATCTCATTTCTCTTTGATATCTGTTTGTATGTGACTCACACGCACCCTCTTTCTATCTCTCTCACACCCACACACATAACCCATCCTTCTGATCCACTATACTCCTATCTCTAACACACACTAGCTAACATCTTTATCTTTCTATTTATCTGTTTCTCCATCAACCTTCTTTCTCGCCCTCACTCTTGATTCCTATCACGCACACTACATATGTTTCTATCTACATGCAGTCAAGTGCCCTCTCACACACATATACAACTTCACCCTTTGAACCACCCGACGGTCATCTCCAACACCCAAACTAGCGGATGTCCCTCTAGCTAGCATCTCCATCTCTGTATCTATCTGTAGTTTCCCCGTCAACATTTCTTTCTCGCACGGAGTCTTGCTTCCTATCACCCACACTATATATGTCTCTCCATACATATGCATTTATAGGTTGGTCTCTTTTGCACAATCGTTGCGCCTCACTCCCTCTGCTCACCATAGATGCATGCTCCAGCCCACGCCACTATCTCTTAAAGACAAAAACACATGCTCAATTTTCGGGACTTCTTCCATGCATTCTCACATGCATGCATATTGTCATACCGATCCGTCTCTCCCATGTCGTTGATCTTATGACTTATGTCTTCTTTCTTTTATCTCGATCATACGCGCGCGCACACACACATCCCACGTATACATGTATACCTCTCACACATGCACGTTCAAGGTCTCTATGTCTCCATAGGTAGTTAATTACCCTCAATCCTAACGCTACATCGAATTGTTCTCCTCTTTTGTGCACATAACTTCTGCCTGGATGGGTAAAACACACACTCACACTTAACAATCTCCTTCTAGCTACCCCGCCCCCCGCCTCTCACTCTTCCCCTATATCCCTGAAACCAATAAGACCATCCATTAGTTTAATTCCCGCCTACATGCACCATTGATATATAGTAGTCTTCCTCGGTGTCTCTCGAACAAACACGTTCTCTCGAAGTCGACTCCTCTCACGCGCACACACCTTCTCTTCCCTCTCTACGGGCATTTTCTCTCTCGCACCCCATCGTTGGTGGCCTCTGCCATACACATCACCTCTCTATGATGAAAGCCATGGACACTTAAATTACATCCGCCACAGAGGACCCCGCGACACACACACACACACACGCGCACCCCCCAACACACACACACACACTAAGACTCCATCTCT
>NC_041382.1:675857541-675886583 GCF_002162155.2 Triticum dicoccoides | reverse complement strand
GAACTGTGCGTCTAGGCCGGATGGTAATAGGAGACAGGGGACACTTTGTTTTACCCAGGTTCGGGCCCTCTCGATGGAGGTAATACCCTACTCCTGCTTGATTAATATTGATGATATGGGTAGTACAAGAGTAGATCTACCACGAGATCAAGGAGGCTAAACCCTAGAAGCTAGCCTATGGTATGATTGTTGTGTATGGAGTTGATCGCCTACGGACTACAACCCTCCGGTTTATAGACACCGGATAGGGTTAGGGTTACACAGAGTCGGTTAAAATGGTAGGAGATCTTGAATATCCGCACCGCCAAGCTTGCCTTCCACGCCAAGGAAAGTCCCATCCGGACACGGGACGAAGTCTTCAATCTTGTATCTTCATAGTCCAGGAGTCGGGCCGAAGGTATAGTCCGGCTACCCGAACACCCCCTAATCCAAGACTCCCTCACACACTAAGACTCCATCTCACACACACATGCTCTAGGCGCATCATTTGTTCCTACCACCCTTCATCCAACCTTACCCGTATGATGAACAATCAACTTTATTTACTTGCATAACATGGACAAATTCCACTTTACTTTAGTAGTCAGCAAACTTATCATCTGTACCCTTATAAAAAACGAGTTGGTGGTGATGGTGTGCCTGCCATCTTGTAATACAGACCGTATGATCTATATCTGAGGATAGAAAGCAAACTATGATAATTTTACAAAAGATACCCGCACCTCTCTCCACATCATTATCTCCCGCAACCTCATTGCTCAGCAATTAAAAAAAGGAATAAGTCTCTGGAACAATCTAGCATGCATGGTGGCCGCGTCGAGACTGGCCATAGGCCCTGTTTGGATCCATGGGTTAGAGTTAGTTTGAGCTAGTTGGGGCTCAAATAGCCCTAAACTATCCAAGCACGAGGGTTTAAATTGGAGCAAGTTGCACCGAACCCACCAAAAAGAACTATCCCACCCATGAGGGTTTAAACTGGAGATAGTTCTCATTGGGACCACTGAAAAATCACTTTTCTCTCTCCATGAAGTGCATTTATTGTCAATCTAACCCTGTCACCCAAACACCTCTTTGGCTACAGTTAGTTCAGGGTTAGTCATGAGTTAGTCTAACCTCTAGCTAAGTTAGAGTATCAAACAGGAGCAGTATAGGACATGCAAGTTGCTCAAAGCATACAGGCAAATTCGTATGTAAAAGGATTTTTTCTTTTTGAAAACGGAACGTGAAAGGAATTTTTTTAGAATGCTTTTGGCATGTCGCTAACATGTGATAGTTAACCGACCTCAATAGATGGCAGAAACGCCAGCCCGCCGCACTTTGATAGAGACGAGGAGGGAGAAGCGATACAAGCTGCTGGATTACTAGGGATAGGTGTCGCACGGAAGCCAAGAAATATGGTGATAGCGTGGGTTAGCCATGTACTAGTATGATGTAACTACACTTGGCTGCCGTGTTTCGTACTCTTCCAGTCCACTGTGGAGATGATTGGTTAATTTTATATCGCTGAATAATATTAAATATTATGAGTGCAGACGCTCCACCACGAGGTTCCTTGCTCCTTCTTGGTCATCCGGAATCTATGTTCTTCCACTCTATTTTTTTACGTGAGCTTTGTTCATCCTTTTGCCAACACGCGAGACATCTAGCATCAAGGTGCACGTGTTATGTAAGGATCATTCCATCTATATGAAGAACACGTGGGACTGGAACTACGAGACAAACATGTACCCAGGAGTGGACGTACAAACCTGAGTAATGTAGCGTCGTAAGTGAAGTAGAAAGGCACAAATCGTATGAACATGCGTGGCATATAGGGCATGTTTGGTTGTGTTCTCGTCTCAGCATAGTTGTTCCCTCTTCAGGCATGCTCAACTCAACACCCCTCTTCATGCATTCTCTCTTCATGCATGCTTCTAGTGTGTTTGTGCTAAACTAGTGTGGACTCATGCACCCTCCATACACTCTACCAAACACCCAAAAGTAGGTCGAGAAGGGAACTCTTGGGTGGCATTTGTCTCTTACTACGTACTACCACTAAATGTTGTACGTGCAATGCACGGTGATGTTATGGAGTACGTGCCTAAGTACTCTACTACTACTATATTAGTTGGAGGCACATATTAACTTTTATATTTGTTTACGTGTATGCCTCGAGACCTTCCAACTAGACGTGTCTTTGTCTCCATTTTTTTGCGAAAAACGTGTCTTTGTCTCCAGGTCGCACTTTGTATCGTTCATACCACTAAGTACTACTATGTGTGGTCTCCGACCCAGAAGTGGAGACGCTCTACCACGCTGTTTTTTACGCTGGGCTCTACCACGCTGTTCATGTCCCACTCCTTTCGCTGACGTGTGTGACATCTAGCACGTGCCGTGTTTGGCACCCTTCGTCATAAGAGTTGAAACGCTAGCATTCATCATAAATAAAAATTAATTATAAATCGGTAGTGATACTATTTTTTTTGTGAACCAATCAGCAGTGATACTATACCTCGATATCGGAAATAATACTACTTCGTTCACCAACATGTGGGACGTCGACCATCCTGGTCCACTTGCCATGCACACAGAACTCCAAGGGAGTCACCCAGGTTGTCGCGCCGCAGTAACAATGACTAATGAGCTGTCAAATCACAGGCCCACGTCCCACTTTGAAGTTGCTTGGACGAAGGAACCATCATGACTTCGTTGAATTCTGCTTCTTGAAGAAAACTACTCTACCAGCAGTACTGCTAGCTACAGTAGTTAGTACAACAGAGGCCTCCTTTCATTCATAGGATAGGAATATGAAAATCATAGGAAGTGAGATGACATGCATCTCAATTCCTATAGAGAAAGAGATGCCATTTGATGCTTAGGGTAGGAATTTTTCCATTTAGTCTAGGCTAATATACTGGTAATTTGCTCTAAAAACTACAGTAGTAACTAGTAGTATTGGTACATGCTCATACTCAGACACACACACACACACACACACACACACTAACTACTAGTACTACTACTTCTCACATGCTGGCCAGACACCGTCGTTCTCCTTCCCGGCTTTGTCGGCGACACCCCACCGTGCTTGGATCTCCGCCGACCTCTCCGCAGCAGCGCATGCGTCCTTTTCTTTCTTGCGGCAGCAGGCCTCTCTTTTCTTGAGTGCTTTCTGACTTTTCCGCTCCCTTTGTGCGGCTTTGGCCGCCTCTTGCTCTACCGCCCATTCAGCCTTGGCATCTTCAAATTCCTCCCACATAGTTGTGAGGTCGCGAGCGGCGATGAACTCGGCACGGTGGGATGCCATCGCTTCCCTACCATTTTGTGTGCGGTCGTGGGCGGCGAGGAACTCGGCGCGGCAGGATGCCATCGCTGCCTTACCGGTTAGTGTGCGGCGCGGTGGCATGAACGACGCTTGGTGAGAGCTCTGGGGTGGAGTGGCCTGACAACCGTATAGTGCATTGGTTTGTCAAGAGCTCAAGGACAGAAGATGAAGCAAATTTGGATTCCCCTTCAATCCTGGTCATTTATTACCGAGTAAAATGCATTGGCGGTCATAGAACTTGTCTTGGTAGCTCACTTTGATCATTGTATACGAGATATGGTGATTATACGGTCACTGGCTCAGCGTATAGCTCCGTATTTGTCTGGTTGACCAGTCAAACAGTCCGCATGCGCCTCATCAGCTCGTGTTCTTTATCTATCTACGTGGGCCTACCTGTCAATGGAGAAAGAAATACTGTAAAAACCAAAATTATGCTAGAGTCCAGATCGCTTCCGGAGCACGCTCTCACCGCCCTGGCCCCTCAAGACGCCAGCTGCCCGCCGCATGCATGCATAGCAAGTAGTACTCCTTATGTGGAGGAGAGAGAGGCATTGACAAAGACAAGGAGTGGGCTCTGCAAGAGCCCGTCTCTACACGTGCTCCTAGGTATAAAAAAATAATTCTAAAAAAGGCATAAAAACAATTGTGTCTTAAAAAAAGAAAGGTAAAAAACATTTGAGAGGAAATAGATAGAGAGAAAGTGAGAAAAAGCTGTAACCTAGGCATTACATGAGGAAGGAGGGAGTGGTGCACATGCCAAGTTCACTGGGCTGCCGTGTTTCACACTCCTCCGTCGTAACAGTGGAGACAATAGCTTTCATCAAAAATAAACAATGAATACTCGTTATTCGTCCTCTATATCAGAAAGAATACTTTCATTCGCCGACATGTGGGACGTCGACCATCCTGGTCCACCTGCCATGCACAAAATTATCCTGGTCTACCGCGGTCGTATCGCAGGCCCAACCTTTCCCACTGTAAGTTCTTCGGACGAAGGAACCATCATGACTTCGTTGAATTCTGCTTCTTCAAGAAAACTTACTGTACCCGCAATACTGCTACCACACGCGAAGACTGGATGGCACTGTACCACGTCATATCACTGAAACCCACTAGGCCAAACTAGCCCGCCTAGGTCATCTATTTCAGAACCGAGGGAGTACGTCTCTGCACTGCTATGATTTTGTGTTGCACGTCATATCACTGAAACCCACTAGGCCAAACTAGCCCGCCTAGGTCATCGATCGCTAAGCCTACAATTTTAGGAGCTAGGGCTATTGGTCGATCGACGAGGGATAAGTATAAGCATACCACGAGCTCATTAGCCCCAACGTTTCTCTTCGGCGAGTGTTTTGCAAGTACTATAGCTCGCACAGTAGCTAGCCTACTAACACCAAGAATCATCAAACAAGCCCTGCTGATATGATAAACAGTTCAAACTTACATCTAATCATGCCATATATTACATCAAAAGCTGGTGAGGATACATCTGTTTCCATAACTCGGAGAGGGTTCGCATGATTCACTATCAAACAAAAGTAGCAAGATCCGCCCACACAAGACAGTGCACTAGCCCTAAGATGGTTTGATAACACACATCATTCTGGTAATTAAACAAAGGGCAATGCAAACTACCGTGAAGGATTAGCGCGACCAACTATTTCTTGTCATCAATCTCTCGGGCAATGACCACAGCACGGACAACGGCATGGGAATCGATTTCTGGGGCGATGTCCGCAGGACTGACCGCGACATCGGAATTGATCTCTGGGGCGATGTCCACAGGATAGACAGCGGCATCGGAATCGATCTCCGGGGCGATGCCAACAGGACGGGCCACGGCATCAGAATCATCAAGGACGTCCACCGGCACCTGCACAACACTAACATATTAGCAAGCACATTGCAAATAATAAAAAACCACAACTATGGTAATAAGCCATTATTTTTTACCTTGTGCAGCTCACCGGGGGATCTCATCCCTCCGGGGGCCATCTCCTCGTCCTCGATGGGGGGCATCACCTTGCCAGGGGAATACTGCTTCTCAGTGGCGACTATCTCCTCAAACTCGGTCTTGAGCCTCACATAGGTGGCAATCAGAGTTCCTGGGGTAGGCACGGTGGGGCCATTGCTGTTCTTCCAACTTTCTTTGAGGAGTTTGTCCGCCAACGTCCTCATTTCTTGGGCCAGTGCTTGTTTCTTGGAGTTCTTCGTCTCCATGGGTTGGCCCACCAACATGGTCAATTCGTTGGTCGGTGCTCGCTTCCCGGAGATCACTGTCTCTAGTGGGTTGTCCGCCGGCAACTCTTTGCCTTGTGCTCCAGGATCCATCAATGAACTGACAAACAAAAAGCAATCGAAAGGAAACCACAATCACAATGAAAATGGGAAAAGAATAGGATGTGAGAATCGGTCGGTGTTTCGCAAAAAGAAGATTCTTGGAATGAAAATATAGCAGCATAACTGATTCACCCACCTTTCCTTCATTGGTACAGAAGAAAAATGGCAGAAGTGAGTAGCCTGGAGTGAGGTTTTCTTCAAGAAAGGGAAGAAAGGGCTTGAATGAGCATTCCAGTGAAATGATGGTAGCTTTGTCCAGTCCAACTTGGAGGCCACCTTACCACTGCTGGTAAAGGTGTGCGTTTTGTGATATGACGGGTCATGACGGCCACACTGCGGTGACAGGTGAGTCTCGACTGTAGCACCTAGCTGTGATTTGGTGGATGGCACGCGGGCCCGGATGCTTTGAAATGTCCCGCATGTAGATAGAGCGGCTAGTCATATACTCCCTCCTTTCCGGTTTATAGGGCTCAATTCAAAAATTTCACCAACCAAGGTAGATGGTGAGTGGTGGAATCCTTTTTGTAATTTGCAAAAGCACCCAATTAATGCTCTTGTTTTCTTTAAAAATGTATGTTTACCAATGTATTAATTGCAATGCATGCATGCATAAAGTACATGCATTGGTCAATTTTCTCTTAATACCTGCATGCAATTATTTAATGCACCTTGGAATCTGAACTTGTGATGGGGAACAACCAAATTGAGCCTTATAAAATGAAAAAACTAAGATTTTGAGATAATCCCTATAAACCGGAAAGGAGGGAGTAGGAGTGCTCAATATTGTGCACCACGATCAAGGCGGAGAGGAAAACGAGAGAACTATGTAATTAATGCATGAGTTTAATTAGGGTAGTTTTGTGAAGTACGAGATACATTTCTCCAATCGCAAAATGCCTTGGTTCATGAGATTTGATATTTGAGCCCTATAAACCGGAAGGGAGGGAGTACTGCACATGGTGTAGTCTAGTCACTTGTTGAAATCTCTAGAAAGGCAAATACTTCTTTCCGGTTTACAGGGCTATACTACTCCCTCCGTCTAGGTGTGTAAGTCATCTTATGAAAACCAAATACGTAGTCCCAAAACACTTAGGCGCGGTGCATTAACTTCTACCTTGTTTCTTGTTTCTTGACATATCAACCAATAAGAGATGAGAGGTGTGCATGCTTTTAATGACTTGCAATGGCTAGTTCATTGCATGCAATGCTATTAATTAACAAATAAACATTGGTGACCCCAAGAGGAAACGGTGCTAAGCGCGTGGACCTATGTAGAATGAGTATCAACCAATGGATAATGGAGTTTAATTGTTAAACAATAGCAATTTTGTCTCATGCAAGAGCCTGGCTAGTACTCCAAGGAACCGCACCACGCTAGCATTCGCAACTGCCACGTTCGGGTTGCGCTTGGCTCTTCGCCTCTTCGAGAAGACGAACAATGATGTTACTCCTACTTCTACAGTATCGAATCCACTGCTGCATGTCCGTCCACCTTGTGCGGGAGGGATAGCGTGTAGCGAGAGCTTCTACTTACTGCTCCTGCCTTTGCGTCTATGACAGGTGGGCCCAACAGGTGGTTGGCCCTCCTGTCATGCAGCCAAAGGCAGGTGCAGTTAAGGCACCGGAGCTCAGTCCGCAAGGGAGAGGGCGTTGTAGTAATCAAATTTCTCGGTCTTGTACGAGTTGATGAAGATAGGGGTTGCTTGCTTGCTAGGATTGCTTGCTAGGGTTGCTCACTACGTATATATAGGCCGGAGCCTCCGCGCTTGCTTGCTAGGGTTGCTCTATTCACACACTATCATCCTCTCCAGATCTAAACAAGATAGGGGTAGTAACACTGTCTTTCTCCCTTCAAAAAACACTGGCTTTCTATCCTCACCGCTGGTTACAGATCCGTACGTATCCCCCTCCACCGGTGAAGGGGAGGAGGGACAGCGTTTAGGCCGCCGTCGACAGCGAGGGAGGAGACCCACTGCCGGTCGACCGTTATCTCTGGCCGAGCGCCGGCACGGGAGGTCCTCCGATCCCTTCGTCGTTGCCTGTGGGCGGATCCGGCCTCCTGCCGCCCACCTATCCACATCCCGACGACCTTCAGGTATATCTTTGTTCGAAACCGCCTTAGCTCTACTTCCCCAGCTCGCTACGTCGCTGCATGTGCATCATTTTCTACCTCTCAACCCCTCTCGATCGGATGGTCGAACATCACATATTTTTTTTCTTCTATTGTTAGAGGTAAAGCTACTTCATGGAGTCGAATCTTGTACTACTTGGTTCAAACAAGAAATAAAGTGGGGGTGGGGGAATTTAGTATGTACATCGGACTTGGTACAAACAGGAAGGAAAGGGGGTGAAAGTAGTACAGTCTGGTCATCCAACCGGTCTCTTGGTCGAAAAGGAAAATACATGGGTAACGCTGTACACAGTGGTATGACCAGGACTAGATTTGCTATCCACACATAGGAGTAGGTGGCTAGAGTGAACAAAAATGGGACCAACCCAGATATGTTTCTTGGATGTTTGTTTCTCGGGGCAACAAACTATGAATCACCACTTTATGCCCCTGTTTACGTACATGGTGCTGGACTGCTGGTGCACCCACTGTCCCATGCCCTTATACTAAATATTTAGGCTCCCTTCGGAATAAAGGGGCAGAAAACATAGGTCTTGATGAAAATAGAGGAATAGGAAAGGAATGTAGGTACAAAACTATGGAACAACGAACCAGAGGAAACTCTCAAGAGAATGTGTTCGGATGGACTACGAAATGTACATATTTGTTTTTTTAGAGTAGCATGATTGGCAGTATGAGATGCTATTTGTTTATTCAGCTGCACAATGACTACTCTTGTCCTCACCTCACGTACCACACATAGGTTGAATTTTTTATTCCGACAACATAGCACAACAACCTGTCTAACGCATGGCAGCGAGCGCTTGCCTCGGGCTTCCGCCCAAAAAATGAGCAGCGCGTGGATGTTTCTAATCCTATGGAATCAGTACTACCAGACCAGCTTTCCTATGAAACACTATTCACCTTTCCCATGTTCCGAATGGTTGGAAGGGAAAGAATACCGTAGGAATATGTTCCTACGAAAATCCTGCACCAAACCTATGAACCGAACACAACCTTAGCTGTTCTTAATCTAATGTCCCTGGTAAAAATGAAGCCATGCCACTGTTATAAGCCATTACAAGTTTAGCCAAATGTTTTTGCCTGTAATTGTTTGAGACTCTGACTGTTTCCTATGTGCCTTTTTGTGCAAACAGGGATATCCAATTCACCTGGTTGCTGTTGTGACCTTTTTGTGCACTGCACAAAACTCTTCTTAGAAGAAGTGACCTTTGTGCTGTTTAAATGGAATGTCAGAATGGAACAGTTGGTTCATTTTGGTGGAACTGCACAAAGGGAGATCTGTGTTCCAATCCTCATCATCCATATTGGCGCCATAACCTTCCTTTAGGTAAGAATGATATTTAATGCATGTGTTCATCTCTATTTTCCGACTGCCATGAGAAAATAATGCTATTTTTTTACTAGTACACTTGTACCCCCTCACTGACAAAACCAATTCTGAATTAGAAGGCCAATCATGTACTTGGTTTCACCAACTGGTGAGGAGAAAGAGAAACAGAGCATGAAGAGGAAGAAGAAGAAGAATAAACAGTGCCAAGGCGATCTTGCTGAAGCCAGAGGCCTCAAGTCGAGGCCATTCAAGGGCTCCGGCAACGACTACCTTACATGTGAGATGATCCTCCAGGGAGCGCTTCCACTTCTGCTGTCTCACTTAATTAATTAGGAGTACTTAAGTACCACTAATTTATTACTGCCTAATTTTCCTGTTGGAGTTAAACAAATCTTTAGTAGGACGCTATGCTGAATCATGTACGTGTGTATGTTTGTCTATGGAGGTGAATCATGTGGTGGAGCAGGGAGGGAATATTATTAGTGTCATGACATAATAGTGCTATTGTTTTGCATGTCAATTTATTGCCATTGGTTCAATGAGGCAATGTTTTGCGTATTGTCCATCATGAATTTGATGCTACTGGTTGAGTAATATGCTAATGTCTTCCTATCCTTTCTCACTAAGCTAATGAAGGTTTCACCTTGTTCCTACTTGTGCAAACAGGGATCATGTTGTGCCAATCATACATTAAATGGAAGTACACAAGACAATACAATGAACTGTATCCCAGCCAGTGCTTTAACTCTGCTGGAAGTTCTTGATAATCTTTCGATATAATCTCAGCACTGGTAAACAAGAGTGATTTCAACCATATATTTGAAGTGCACAAAAATATATACTATTGTGTGATTCCAGTGAGTGCTTTATCATCTCTTATGGGACTACATGAATAAGCCTTTTTCTCAGGTTGGTACGGGCCTAAGGCCTTCATCCATATTAGTTTGATGTCATCTCTATTTGTATCGTGCTACTGTCATGAGAAACTCCTTTATCTTTGCACGTTAAAGTTTTGCAACCTATGATAAATGGCAATGCTTTGAGTGTTGAGTTGAGCTAATTGGCACTGATTAAATAAACTAATACCTCTCTTTAAGCAAGACTACTATGTTGCTAACTTTACCCATTAAGAAAATGAGGGTGCTTCTATTTGTTAGTGCATGTTTCATAAACTAGTCCCACTATTATAGTAATCTCACTCTCTCAATATATGTGCCAATAGGGATGCTCGATTTTGGTGGAACTGCACAAAAACTTTGGGTGCTTCATTGCCTCCACAACTTCTGTCCTTTCCTGTCAGTCGCTAAACTCCGCATGCTTTCTTCCTTTGCTGTCAGTCGCTTGGCTTATCTCGGCTTCCAGTCAAAGGAAATAGTAATTGATATGCTACCTCACACAGGTTGGTACTGGTCTTTATCCTGATTATTTTGCCTGTCATATGTATTGGTAATTTGGTATTGTGCTACTGTTTGCCGATTTCATAAAGGAGTAATTTGGAGCCTGAACTCGCAGGCAAATCATTACATCGGGTGATTTTAGTAGAACTGCACAAAATGATTAGATGTTGACAAGAAGTGCCTATATTCATTCGAGTATGAACCGGCGTCAACCAATTGTCAAACTCCAAGTGTTAGGAGAGTGAACGCCAAAAAATATTGCTTGGTGCATAGCCCAGAAAAACGCAGTCCAGTGTTTGGTCCCAACTTGTGCCTTTTGGTTATCGGCACATATGGTAGCGAACTATATGGCATGGAGTCTAAAGATTCCAGACAAGTTGGTTGACGCTTATATTCATCTAGCACTTAATCAGTCTGCACACCAAGGACGCTCCATTTTAGTTGAACTGCACAAAAAATTTGGGTGGTTCATTTTCTCAACCGCCTCCTTTCTCGTCTGCAATGTAGAATTTTGGCGAGATACAGGACCAAGATGAGCCAGTAAACTGGTTGGATGAAAGTAGTGGCCAAGTTGCTCAAACCTCCCTCGGCACGAGGCCACTATTTGAGGATAAACCTACAAGCAAAGTTCAGATTGTCTGTGCTGCCTCTTATGTACTCGAAAGTTTACTCGTACAAGAACTAATTTTAGCAAGAAGTACCTCCGATTGAACACCATTTACCAGTCCGTACCCTAGGTAATTAAAGTTCGTCCACGAATCATATTGGCTGTGATCTCAATCGTTTGGATGCATAAACATACTGAACATGTGTATATCTGAATCTTTTTGTAAATTATGTATGAATATTGTCGTTTGATCTATCAATCATTTGGATGCATAGATATGCTGAGCTTGTGTATATATGAATCTTTTGAGTTATTGATTGTGAATGTTGGCTATTGATATGAACGTGTCCTGTGAACTTGAGTTTGATATGAATGTTTACCTTTTCTGTTGTATTTGTGTTTGAACTTGTTAGTATGCCTACTGTGGGGTATAAAACGCAGGTCCCTTATAAAAGTAATGCCGTGTCCAATTTATGTTTTCCCTTCTAACCACATTATATATATTTATATTATTACTATTATCGTATATTTTATAGAGACTTATATATACATTATAAAAACATCCCAACTTATAAAAGTAAATGTTTAACGGAAGTTGGCAAGGAAAATCCTTGTTGTTTTTCACTCACAGGCAAGGAAAATCCTGGTTGTTTTTGACTCACACGCAAGGAAAATCCTGGTGATTGCAAAGGTTTTAAGGACCAATTTAATAATAACATGCTCATTTTTATTTTGAGCAATAACTCACTAATTTCTTAATTATATATATATAAAATGTGCCTCTCTGATTTATTCTTTGATATTAGTTGCTCCTTCTAACATAACATTATACGTATATATAACGAGCCCACCTAATACGTGTATTTCAAGGAAGTGCAAATGGGCTGGGATTTCTTAGAAAATATAAATGGGCCTGATTGACGCGAAATTATTTGTTCACCCAGCCCAGCAATTGGATTGTACATTCTAGAAAACATGGGTTAAATATATGCCACATTTTTGCAGGCTGACATGTGGGCCAATAGGTCGAAGCCTACGCAGGGCGTTGTCAACTTGGTCAACAAATGATTGTGTCATCCACAGCCATTGGATTTATATCCAACGGCCGGCATGCACCTTCCATCTCTCGTCTTCTTCCTCCAGCATCACCGGGACCGCCTGGTCCGGCCTCCGGCGGCTAGCGGCTTTGCTTAGCACGCATCGCTGCGAAGCGCTACCCCACCGCCGGCCAGGCTATCCCTCCACCCCTCGACACCTCCTGTTATTCTCCACAGACTACAGCCCCACGCCGCAACAGAAACAGTTATAACCCTTCTCCTCCTCTCAATCTACGACTCCAGTGCCGCGTTTTCCCATCTCCGAGTCGTTCCCGTCTGGGGCCTCACCGTCGTCCACCGCCTCGCTGCGTTCGGTGCGGCCTGGTCAACAAACGAGAGTCATCGGAAGAGGACTTGACATGGAGAGCCTGACGGCTGGGACCCACGAGGTCCATGGTCGCACGCAAGGAAAGTTCCTCCTTATTAAGCTGAAATGAATGTGTTTCCTCCACCTGACAGCTGGGACCCACCGGCTGTGTCTTCGCACGGAAGGAAGTGCCTCCTTGTTTTGCGAAAAAAATTATTCATCCCATTGACAGTTGGGACCCGTCAGATTTGGTGACTGACTTGTGGGCCTACTAAGCGGACGTGTACAATCAGTAGTATATTTCGTCTGTTTGCTGCTGCTGTTGTTTTCAATGTACAATCAGTAGTATATTTCGTCTGTTGGTTGAATAAATGTGTTGTTAGAACGACAAACACAATGTTTTGGAAGTCGTTGCATGGTTCGATCCTTTAGTGCCCCGTACCGTACGTAGCGCATACTATTTATCGTACGGAACACATTTTTTTGAAACTCGTAACACATTTTCCACTTGTTGATAACATGCAGCCCACTGATGAAGGCCCAATAGAGAAGCCCATAATTAACTGGAAGGGAGGCTCTCACATGAATCCGGCCCAGGTACATGCTCATGGTCCCCTAAACATAAATAAGTAAATAAATAAATAAATAAATAAAGCTAAATGCTCATGCACCAGTTCTTTCTTTTTGAAGAATACCCAAGCTATGCCTATTTGTTTAATCCGAATTACTGGGCTGCAAATCTTTCAAGACGAGGAGGGATGCATTCCGGCCTGGCTTAAGAGTATGGTCAATGTTTGTTAAAAGTAATATCAAAAGGGGTTGAAAATTCCAAAAAATTTATAGCAAATGGGATATAAGTTTCTTTTTTTGTTTTTGTTCTTCACTGATATCTTATACGTATTTCATTGGATTTAACATGACATAGTACTAATTTATTTTTAAATTTGTTTTACTATGGCTATTAATTTTTGGATTAAGAGTATTTCGTTCGCCAGCAAAAATTTGTGAATTTTCAGAATTTCCCACATATTTAGTTAATTTTTTGACCCTGGTACTGACCAGAAAATGGCCAGCAATTCTAAAAATGGAAAACAGGCTGCAATAAATTCCATATGAATTAGAAAATGAGTAAAAAATATAAAAATAATAGCAAATGGACTGTACACGCCACGAATTTCGAGGCTGACTTGTTTACGAAAGGCTTTGTCAGCGAACACATGATTCTAGCAGCAGTTAGTGTTGGATGTCCATCCAACGGCCGACGTGCTTCTTTAATCTCTGATCTTCCTGCTCCAGCCTCCTAAACTAGCACCGGCGGGACTGCCTGCTCCCTCCTCTTGTGGCCCGCTGTGATGCCGCGCAGGCTTCCCCGGCCCACCCTACTCCCTCCGCTGGCCTGGCCGCACGCAATCAACTGCCTCCTTATTACGCGAAAAAAACGATTCCTCCCACTGACATCTGGGGTGCACTGGTTGGGAGGCTAACCTGTGGGCCTACTAAGTTGACGCGTACGCAGGGCTTGTTAACTTAGTCAACAAACGATTCTAGCAGCAGTAACCGTTGGATTTGAATTGAACGGTCCTGCTGCTTCTTCAATCGCTGCTCTTCTTGCACCAGCCGCCCAAACTAGCGCCGGGGAGACCGCCTTCTCCTGCCTCAAGTGGCCGGCTGTGCTGCCGATGAGGCCTCATCGCCCCCTACTACTCCCACCGCTAGCCAGGCCCTGCGGCGACGGTAGCCTCACACCGCAGCCGAACTAGTGAACCCTCATACTCCTCTCCGCGTGGGCATCCACTGCCGCGTCTTCCCCGGCTCCGCGTCGTCCCCTTCCTAGGCCTTGCCGTCGTCCACCACCTTGGTGCTCTCGGCGCGGCGTGGTCAACGTGGTCAACGACATTCCATCGGAAGAGTACTGTACGTGGAGAGGCTGACAGCTGGGTCCATGGCCACATCCCAGTTTTTTTGTGATTTGCCAAGTAAGTCGCTTTGTCAGGCCTGTTGGGCTGCAAATCTTTCAAGACGAGGAGGAGAGCTTTCATTCGGCTGGCCGAGAAAATGGCCCATCAGTAATGAGAAATGGTGTGTACATTTTTAAAACACATCAAATCGGCAATTAGTTTCAAATATCTTTTTTCATTTCGAGATTTGAAATTACATTAATTTTTATGCGTGGAGAATTTGTTGGATTTTATATTGATATACATTTATTTTTTAAATCAGTTTGAATGTGAGTCGAAATTTCGGGATTAAAAATAGTTCGGACCGCACCGAAATATGCAAAATTTCGTATAATTTTTTAACCGTGGCCACAATATGGGCTGTAATGCTAACAAAAAGAATATGGGCTCCAAAAAAACCTTAAAAATTAGCAAATGGGCTGTACATTATTAGAAATAATGGCAGATGGGCTGTATGCTGTTTCCCACAGATTTGAGGCTTTCCTAAAAAAAGGTTGACGCACAAGCAGTGATTGTTGGATGGCCATCCAACGGCCGTCGTGCTTCTTCAATCTCTGCTCTTCCTGCTCCAGCCGCTCAAATAGGCACCGACGGGACTGCCTGCTCCCTCCTCCCCGCGGCCGACTCAGCTGCCGCGCAGGCCTCACCGCCCCACTGTACTCCCATCGCTAGCCTAGCCATCCCTCTACTCACCACACCTGCTGTTATTCTCCGGCGACGGCAGACGAACCAGTAAACCCTCATACAGTCGTACTCCCCTCCGCGTGGGAAACAACTGCCGAGTCTTCCATGCCTCCGTGTCGTTCCCTTCATAGGCCTCGCCGTCGTCCACCGCCCTGGTGCTCTCGGCGCGGCCTGGTCAACGTGGTCAACGATCGACATGCATCTGAAGTGGACTTTAGGTGGAGAGGCCGACAACTGGGTCCATGGCCGCACGCAAGGAAATGCCTCCTTATTACGTGCAAAATAATGATTCCTCCACCTGACATCTGGGACCCACCGAAAGGGCCTCTGTATTTCGCGAAAAAAACGTTACCGCCATTGACAGCTCGGACCCACCAGCTATATCTTCGCACGCAAGGAAGTGCCTCCTTATGACACACAAAAAAAATGAATACTCCCCCTGTTAGCTGGGACCCATTATAGTGGCAGGCTGACTTGTGGGCCTACTAAGTTGACGGGGACGGAGGGCTTTGTCAACTTAGTCAATATGCACGATTCTAGCTCCAGTGACCGTACGATGTCCATCCAACAGCCGCCGTGCTTCTTCAACCTCTGGTCTTCTTGCTCCAGCCGCCCAAACCAGCGCCGGTCGTGCCTCGTGCTCCTGCCTCCCGTGGCCGGCTGTGATGCGGCGGAGGCCTCATGCCCCCCTACTATTCCCACCGCTGGCCAGGCCATCCCTCTACTCACCCACACCCCCTGTTACTCTGCAGCGACGGCAGCCTCACACCGCAGCGAACCAGTGCCCTCGTACTCCTCTACGCGTGGGCATCCACTGCCGCGTCTTCCCCGGCTCTGCGTCATCCCCTTCCTAGGCCTCGCCGTCGTCCACCGCCCTGGTGCTCTCGTCACGGCGTGGTCAACGTGGTCAAGGAACGGCTTCCATCGGATGTGGACTGTACGTGGAGAGGCTGACAGCTGGGTCCACGACCACAGCAAGGAAGTGCCTCCTTATTACGTGCAAAATAATTATTCCTCCACCTGATAGCGGGGACCCACCAGCTACATCTTCGCAGGCAAGGAAGTGCCTGACAGTCGGGACCCACCTGGTCGAAGCGTACATAGCATTGACATTCTGGTCACGAACGTGTATGTACATACTGGTCGATGTAGAGGTGCACACGTGTCGTAGTAGAGGCGCGCACGTGTCGTAGTGGAGGCGCGCACGTAGCATGTACACGTACGTACAGCGGCCAGGGTGCAAGAAAGAAAATACGGCCACGTATGTTTACATACGGGCGGGGTCTCGAACGCCTACTCGCGCATACGTACGGCGAGGGCTCGTGTACATGGCTGGGTCGGAACGGAGAAACAACGTCGTTGTCGTGTTCATGGGTCGGAACGGAATGCGTGGTCTTGTTCATCGGGAGGGCTTGGATGGAAGAGGCGATGGAAACGAGGCCCGTTGTACCGCACAACGGAGGAAACGGACCTCCTACGGTCGAAATGGGGATCCTGTTGATCGGGAGGGGTGTGGCGTACCGCAAAACGGAGGAAACAGACCTCCTACGGTCGAAACGGGGGTCCTGTTGATCGGGAGGGGTGTGGCGTACCACAAAACGGAGGAAACAGACCTCCTACGGTCGAAACGGGGGTCCTGTTGATCGGGAGGGGTGTGGCGTACCGCAAAACAGAGGAAATGGACTTGTGTTGGAGCGCTACGGTCGAAACGGGGGTCCTGTTCATCGGGAGGGGTGTGGCGTACCGCAAAACGGGACTCCACGGGATACTGTTCATCTCCACCGTCGACCCCCTCCAGCCTCCACGACCTACTGTTCATCCACCGTTAACCTCCTCCAGCCTCCACGGGCTCCTGTTCATCCAGCCTCCACCGCGCGCTACTCCACCGGCTACTGTTCAACCACCCCTCCACTATCTACTATCCATCCAGCCCTCCACACCACGGGGTCCTGTTCAACCACCCCTCCACGGGCACCCCTCCATCGTCTACTGTTCATCCTGCCCTCCACACCACGGGGTCCTGTTCATCCACCCCTCCACGGGCACCCCTCCACTGTCTACTATTCATCCAGCCCTCCACCACACCACGGGGTCCTGTTCATCCAGAGGCAATAGCACCGCTCACTGTTCATCCACCCCCCCGCAACGCTCACTGTTCATCCCATCGATCGCCTTCAGTTAGCAGTAGTAGCCAAGGAATCGCTCGATCGGGTTCAGTTAAGAGCCACCGATCGATCGCTCGGGTTCAGTAACGCGTAGCCTGCAGTGCAATCGCTCGGGTTCAGTTAGAGCCCAACGCCTCGCTCGAGTTCAGTTAGAGCCAACGCCTCGCACACACACGCGTACGTGTACGAGAGAAACGCGCATCGCTCGGTCCCCGACCTCCCACCGTAACTGGGAACTCCCCAAAATTTTCCTCCCCCTCGCTTCTACCACGGTTTTTTCCATCATGGACGGCCCAAAGAATGTCATGCAGCTGAGTCTCCGGCCCGCCCAGGACGAAAAGCCCATTTTTTGTCATGATTTTTTGTCATAGAAGTAGGAGCCCACCACATCTATGATGATACCGGGTTTTGTCACAATTATCGTCATAGAAGTGTCATATGTATGACAAAAAAAAATTCGTTCGGCCCAAAATGTCATGGATGTGTCTTTTTTTGTAGTGCTAGAGCCTAAATCAAGCATTAGAACTACTTGGAACCATATAAATTTGACATGCAAGCTCAAGAACATGGTCACCTATGCAGCACAAATTTGCAAAGAATAAAGCACTAGAACAAAAACTAATTGGACCAATGGAGGAGTCACATACCAAGGAACAATCTCCCCAAGCAGTTTTGCGAGAGGTGCTTTGAGCAAGGAGATCGAAAATCACAGCAAAAGTGGCTGGACTCGTGCTTGAGTTGGTTTTTCGGGTTTGTGTGAGATAGAGGAAGAAGATGGGTGCTGGGATAAGTGGAGGAGGGCCACCGTGGGCCCACGAGGCAGGGGGCGCGCCCTAGAGGGGGGGGGCGCCCGCCACCCTCGTCGCAAGGTGGCAGCTCCTCCCGCGGTAATTTTTGCATAGTAAATCCTCAAATATTCCCTAAAAAATCATATTAAATTGGCATGGCATTCTGAGGACCTTTTATTTTCAGGATATTTTTGTATTGCACGGATAAGTCAGGAAACAGACAGAAAATACTATTTTTACTTTATTTCTACTAATTAACAGAAAGTATAGAGAGGGTACAGAAGTTTGTGCTTCTAGTTTCATCCATCTCATGCTCATCAAAAAGAATCCACTAACAAGGTTGATCAAGTCTTGTTAAGAAACTCATTCCGATAATCATGAAACCGGAGAAATTTCGAATAACACTAAGTTACCTCGACGGGGATATGCACATCCCCTATAATAATAATATCATATTTCTTCTTGACAGTAGGAAGAGGAAATTCAAAACCTCCAAATATAATCAATGGAATTTTTCGAATAAAGTTGATACTATGAACTTGAGGTTGTTTCCTCGGAAAGTGTACCGTATGCTCATTACCATTAACATGAAAAGTGACATTGCCTTTGTTACAATCAATAACAGCCCCTGTAGTATTAAGAAAAGGTCTTCCAAGAATAATATACATAATATCATCCTTGGGCATATCAAGTATAACAAAGTCCGTTAAAATAGTAACGTTTGCAACCACAACAGGCATATCCTCACAAATACCGACAGGTACAATAGTTGATTTATCAGCCATTTGCAAAGATATTTCAGTAGGTGTCAACTTATTCAAGTCAAGTCTACGATATAAAGGGAGAGGCATAACACTAACACCGGCTCCAAGATCACATAAAGCAGTTTTAATATAATTTCTTTTAATGGAGCAAGGTATAGTAGGTACTCCGGGGTCTCCAAGTTTCTTTGGTATTCCACCCTTAAAAGTATAATTAGCAAGCATGGTGGAAATTTCAGCTTCCGGTGTCTTTCTTTTATTAGTAATGATATCATTCATATATTTAGCATAAGGATTGGTTTTGAGCACATCAGTTAATCTCATACGCAAAAAGATAGGCCTAATCATTTCAGCAAAGCGCTCAAAATCCTCATCATCCTTTTTCTTGGATGGTTTCGGAGGAAAAAGCATGGGTTTCTGAACCCAAGGTTCCCTTTCTTTACCATGTTTCCTAGCAACAAAGTCTCTTTTATCATAACGTTGATTCTTTGATTGTGGGTTATCAAGATCAACAGCAGGTTCAATTTCTACATCATTATCATTACTAGGTTGAGCATCATCATGAACATCATCATTAATATTTTTACTAGGTTCATGTTCATTACCAGATTGTGTTTCAGCATCATACATAGAAATATCATTTGGATTATCAGGTGGTTCAACAATAGGTTCACTAGAAGTTTGCACAGTTCTATCATTTTTCTTCTTCTTCTTTTTAGAAGAACTAGGAACATCAATATTATTTCTTTGAGAATCTTGCTCGATTCTCTTAGGGTGGCCTTAAGGATACAAAGGTTCCTGAGTCATTCTACCAGTTCTAGTAGCCACTCTAACAGCATAATCATTTTTCTTACTATTCATTTCATCAAGCACTTCTTTTTGAGCCTTAAGTACTTGTTCTACTGGAGTGGTAACCATAGAAGCATGTTTGCTAACAAGTTTAAGTTCACCTTTAATATTAGCCATATAATCACCCAAGCGTCTAATCATATAAGAATTTTCTTTTAATTGTCTACCAAAATAAGCATTGAAGTCGTCTTGCTTAAACATAAAGTTATCAAACTCATCCAAGCACTGACTAGCAAATTTAGTAGGAGGGACTTCAGCTTTATCATATCTATAGAGAGAATTTACCTATACTACCGATGTCGGGATATTGGGATCAGGAGGTTCTTCAGTAAATAAATAATTAAGATCATATGTTTCTTCAATAGGCGGTATATTAAGACCATGTATTTCTTCAATAGGAGGTAAATTCTTAACATCTTCAGCTTTAATACCTTTTTCTTTCAAAGATTTCTTTGCCTCTTGCATATCTTCGGGACTGAGAAATAGAACACCTCTCTTCTTCGGAGTTGGTTTAAGAATAGGTTCAGTAATTGGAGCAGGAGATGGCTCAGGAGGTGCCCAATTATTTTCATTTGTCAACATATTATTCAATAGAATTCCAGCTTCATCCGGTGTTCTTTCCCTGAAAAGATAACCAGCACAACTATCCAGGTAAAATCTGGAAGCATCGGTTAGTCCATTATAAAAGATATCAAGTATTTCAGGTTTCTTAAGAGGATGAGGATGATCAGGCAAAGAATTAAGTAACTTGAGAAGCCCCCCCAAGCTTGTGGGAGACTCTCTTCTTTAATTTGCACAAAGTTATATATTTCCCTCAAAGCAGCTTGTTTCTTATGAGCAGGGAAATATTTAGCAGAGAAGTAATAAATCATATCCTGGGGACTACGTACACAACCAGGATCAAGAGAATTAAACCATATCTTAGCATCACCCTTTAATGAGAACGGAAATATTTTGAGTATATAGAAGTAACGCGATCTCTCATCATTAGTGAACAAGGCAGCTATATCATTTAACTTAGTAAGATGTGCCACAACAGTTTCAGATTCATAGCCATAGAACGGATCAGATTCAACCAAAAGTAATTATATCAGGATCAACAGAGAATTCATAATCCTTATCAGGAACACAAATAGGTGAAGTAGCAAAAGCACGGTCAGGTTTCATTTTTATCTCTAAGTGATTCTTTGTTCCATTTAATTAATAACCTCTTAAGCTCATATCTATCCTTGCAAGCTAAAATAGCGGCAGAAGAATCCATATCAAAAAGATAGCCCTCGGGAATAACATGCATATTTTCATCATCACTATCATCATCATATTCAGATTCAATAATTTCTTTTTCTCTAGCCCTAGCAATTTGTTCATCAAGAAATTCACCAAGGGGCACAGTAGTATCAGGCATAGAAGCAGTTTCATCATAAGTATCATGCATAGCAGAAGTGGCATCATCAATAACATGCGACATATCAGAACGAATAGTAGAAGCAGATGTAGGTGTCGCAAACTTACTCATAACAGAAGGTGAATCAAGTGCAGAGCTAGATGACAGTTCCTTACCTCCCCTCGTAGTTGAGGGATAGATCTTGGTTTTTGGATCTCTCAAGTTCTTCATAGTGTCTAGCAGATATAAATCCCAAGTGACTCAAAGAATAGACCTATGCTCCCCGGCAACGGCGCCAGAAATTGGTCTTGATAACCCACAAGTATAGGGGATCGCAACAGCTTTCGAGGGTAGAGTATTCATCCCATATTTATTGATTCGACACAAGGGGAGCCAAAGAATATTCTCAAGTATTAGCAGTTGAGTTGTCAATTCAACCACACTTGGAAACTTAGTATCTGCAGCAAAGTGTTTAGTAGCAAAGTACTATGATAGTGGTGGTAGCGGCAACAAAAGTAAAGACAGCAAAAGTAATATTTTTGGTATTTGGTAGTGATTGTAACAGTAGCAGCGGGAAAGTAAATAAGAGAGAACCAGTATATGGAAAACTCGTAGGCATCGGATCAGTGATGGATAATTATGCCAGATGCGGTTCATCATGTAACAGTCATAACATAGGGTGACACAGAACTAGCTCCAATTCATCAATGTAATGTAGGCATGTATTCCGTATATAGTCATACATGCTTATGGAAAAGAACTTGCATGACATCTTTTGTCCTACCCTCCCGTGGCAGCGGGGTCCTATTGAAAACTAAGGGATATTAAGGCCTCCTTTTAATAGAGAACCGGAACAAAGCATTAGCACATAGTGAATACATAAACTCCTCAAACTATGGTCATCATCGGGAGTGGTCCCGATTATTGTCACTTCGGGGTTGCCGGTTCATAACACATAGTAGGTGACTATAGACTTGCAAGATAGGATCAAGAACTCACATATATTCATGGAAACATAATAGGTTCAGATCTGAAATCATGGCACTCGGGCCCTAGTGACAAGCATTAAGCATAGCAAAGTCATAGCAACATCAATCTCAGAACATAATGGATACTAGGGATCAAACCCTAACAAAACTAACTCGATTACATGATAAATTTCATCCAACCCATCATCGTCCAGCAAGCCTACGATGGAATTACTCACGCACGGCGGTGAGCATCATGAAATTGGTGATGGAGGATGGTTGATGATGACGACGGCGACGAATCCCCTCTCCGGAGCCCCGAACGGACTCCAGATCAGCCCTCCCGAGAGGTTTTACGGCTTGGCAGCGGCTCCGTATCGTAAAACGCGATGATTTCTTCTCTTTGATTTTTTCTCTCCGAAAGAAAATATATCGAGTTGGAGTTGGCGTCGGAGGGTTTCCAGGGGGCCCACGAGGTAGGGGGCGCGCCCCCCACCCTCATGAGAAGGGTGTGGGGCCCCTGGTCTTCATATTTGGCGAGGATTTTTTATTGTTTTTTCTAAGATGTTCCGTGGAGTTTCAGGTCATTCTGAGAATATTTGTTTTCTGCACATAAAACAACACCATGGCAATTCTGCTGAAAACAATGTCAGTCCGGGTTAGTTCCATTCAAATCATACAAGTTAGAGTCCAAAACAAGGGCAAAAGTGTTCGGAAAAGTAGATACGACGGAGACGTATCAGTGTGGAGCGAATTTCTTCGTCGTCCGCATCCCATTCTAGCCGGACATAGTTCGGCCAAGGTTCTCCTGACAAGGAGAGAGACCTTAATGAATTTAGCACGTCGCCGACAGGTGAGTGTTGAAAGATATCCGTGGAGGTGAACTCCATGATCGGCGCCCAATCGGATTCGATACGCATGGACGCACGCGGCTCGGAGCCCGTGGCCGGAGAAGAATCCAGTGGTTCGGCAACACGGCTCACGTAAGGGGTGAAGTCAGTATCTGGCTCTATCGCCACTGAGAGTGCGGCCTCCATGGCGGGGTCTATCCACCCGTCCTCGGATGGCGCAATTTGCTCCAGATTAAGGGTCAGAGTAGTTGCAGGTGTGATCTCCCGAACAATGTCCGACGACAGAGTTATGTCATGCTCGTCGTGATCGTGCGGCGCACCTGACGTGGGCTCGAATCTGTCGAAGATCAAGTCCCCACGGATGTCGACAGTGTAGTTTAAGTTTCCGAACCTGACCTGATGGCCAGGGGCGTAGCTCTCGATCTGCTCCAGATGGCCAAGCGAGTTGGCCCGCAGTGCGAAGCCGCCGAATATGAAGATCTGTCTGGGGAGGAAAACCTCACCCTGGACCGCATCATTACCGATGATCGAAGGAGCCATCAAGCCTTACGGTGATGGCACAGTGGAACTCTCAATGAAAGCACCAATGTCAGTGTCAAAACCGGCGGATCTCGGGTAGGGGGTCCCGAACTGTGCGTCTAAGGCGGATGGTAACATGAGGCAGGGGACATGATGTTTACCCAGGTTCGGGCCCTCTTGATGGAGGTAATACCCTACGTCCTACTTGATTGATATTGATTATATGAGTATTACAAGAGTTGATCTACCACAAGATCGTAGAGGCTAAACCCTAGAAGCTAGCCTATGGTATGATTGTTGTTACCCTACGGACTAAACCCTCCGGTTTATACAGACACCGGAGGGGGCTAGGGTTACACAGAGTCGGTTACAAGGGAGGAGATCTACATATCCGTATTGCCAAGCTTGCCTTCCATGCCAAGGAGAGTCCCATCCGGACACGGGACGAAGTCTTCAATCTTGTGTCCTCATAGTCCAACAGTCCGGCCAAAGGATATAGTCCGGCTGTCCGGAGACCCCCTAATCTAGGACTCCCTCAACCATGTTTAAGTAGAGATTACAACGGGGAGAAGGGATGTTACACCGCTGCATAGAGGGGGAGGTTGTTGGTGTTGACGGTAGCAAGATTGTTGATGTAGATTGCCGTCACGATCCTTGCCCCGGCGGTGTTCCGGCGCCACCGGTAGAGAGGGGGAGAGAGCCCCCCTCCTTCTTCTTCTTCCTTGGCCTCCCCCCTAGATGGGAGGAGAGTTCCCCCTCTGGTCCATGGCCTCCATGGAGGTGGAGGGGCAGGAGCCCCTTCGTGATTGGATCTCCCTCTCTGTTCTCTTCTGTTTCTCGTTCCCAGATCTATCCGAAAACTGTTTCTTATATTCCGGGAGATCCGTAACTCCAATTGTGCTGAGATTTTAACATGATTTTTTCCTGATATAAGCTTCCTTGCACCTGAAGTAGAGATCCAACCGATGTTTGAGGAGGGTACAACCCACCACCACGCGCCAGGGGCCTCTAACGTGCACTGGTGTCTTGTGGGCTGTGTGGGCCTCCGTTTACGGTGATTCCAACTCCCCAAAATCAAATATATTCCAAAATAATTCTCAGTAAAATTTTATTGCATTTGGACGTCATTTGATATGGATACTCTATGATACAAAAAACATGCAGAAAACAGGAACTGACACTGGGCACTGAATCAATAGATTAGTCCAATAAATCATATAAAAAGTTGCCAAAAGTATGTAAAAGTTGTATAATATTGACATGAAACAATCAAAAATTATAGATACGCCGGAGACGTATTAAATGCCTGTAAGATTCCTATATGTTTCCTAACATTCTTTGTGGTTTGTTTCTCCCCCTAATGTCGGGAGATGGTCCTCATCAAAAATTGAATCAGCGTACCGGGTTGTGAACAGGTCCCCTGTTAGGGGTTCTAAATATTTTACAACTGACGGAGAAATATATCCCATATAGATTCCTAATTTTCTATGGGGCCCATAGAGGTACGCTGCGGTGCTGATATCGGTACGTATACAACGCAACCGAATTTTTGCAGATGGGAAATACTTGGCTGATTGCCACGTACTATTTGAAATGGGGAGGTTTCATGATATACAGTTGGTCTGACTTGTATCCGATCTGCGGCGTGTAAAGCCGCATGTCTCCAACATGAGGTTGGTAAATTGGAATTCTGTAATAATGGTCTAGCAATTAATTTTACTCTTTTGATTAAAGATTCAACCATTCCATTTTGAGTGTGAACATAGGGTACTGAATGTTCTAGATGGATTCCTAAAGCCAAGCAATAATCATTAAACGTGCGTGACCTGAATTCAGCAGCATTGTCCATTCTTATTGTTTTTTATCATGTGTTCGGGATGATTCACTCTCAATTTGATAATTTGAGCAATTAATTTGGCAAAAGCATGGTTACGTGTGGATAATAGACACACATGTGACCATCTAGTAGATGCATCGATTAGCACCAGGAAGTACCTAAATGGTCCAGATAGAGGTTGTATTGGACCACATATATCTCCTTGAATTCTTTCAAGAAAATTAAGTGACTCATTTTTTACTTTAAGGTAAGATGGCTTAATAATTAATTTTCCGGTATCACTGGCGGTGCATACAAAATCTGATGATTTGGGAAATATTTTAATTGGTAAATTATGACCAACAAAATTACTTATAATTTTTATCATCATACCTATTCCAGTAAGAGTTTGGAAATATTTTGCTTCCCTTAAAATTGTGTTAGTGGTAGCACTATCCACTAAACATAACTCTTCTTCCATCAGATTGTTCCCGTAAAAATTCTATAGATAGAAAGGGAATATTTTAGAATAAATATACTTCTATTCATATATTCATCAAATTACATACACAATATTTATATTACAATATTAAATATAAATTCATTACAATATTATGTCTGATTCACATAATACAATATACATAGTCTAAAAGACTTTATTCTACTTATTGTTATCCAATATATAACATCTTGTAGTTTGTAAATAGCTAAGTGACATCAACTTTTATGGAGATTAACTAAGGTCTCCAAAAACATCTCGGGTGTAATCCACAAGCATGTCTTCATCGAGGATGATATTGTCCTTTGGCTTGTATACTTGAATAGCGCTTTGAGAAGGACCAACTTGAGGGTTATCTTGAATGGCGTTGAAGTGAGCTTCAGCTTTATTTCCATGAACTTCTTTGCCTTTTCGACCACATTTCATGTACAGATCCACAAGGTGCTTGGGAATTCGACATTGATTAGTATGATGATTCATGCATCCACACCTTTGACAAGTTTGAGAGTAGTCATTTTGATCATTTTTCTTGAAAGGACCTTTCCCCTTAATTTGACCATTGGTCTTCTGACCATTGTTCTTTTTCCATTTTCCCTTGAATTTTCCGAAGTTTCTTTTACAATTTCTGAATTTACTAGTAAAATGAGCATTAGCATGTACTTCAAGGAGAGGCATGACACCCATTCAGGGAGGTCCGCAACATGGCCGGTGAGACCGAGTGCCTCAGGCAACCAAGTGTCGGCGCGGATTCCAGCAGGGCGGGCAGCCATGGCTGATGCGAAGCGGCAGAGTAGCACACAGGCTTCCGGTGAGGGCGTCGGAAGTGCGGACGGCGGCAGTGCTTCCTGGTGCTCCTCCTCCCCCACTTCCAGCGTTGGGAGGTTGAGGTCGCGGCGCGCTGGGAGAGCGGGCGTTGGCGCAACGGCCTTGATCTCCTCTGTCTTCACCTTCGGCAGGAGGTTGATGACGAGCCTGGGCTTGAGTGCGTCCAGGGGGACTGCAACATGCCGTGAGGAGAACTCTGGTAGTGGATCATAGCCTGGTAGGTTGAAGTGCTCCGGGTCCTCGTCAGATGGCGTCAGGGACGGGAGGCCCGATCCGTACTCGTAGCCTGGGTAATAGTACATCAGCGAAGGCGGCGCTGCGAGTTCCTCATCAGATAAGTAGCGATCTGGGTCATCGACGAGCCATCTGACGCTTGGTCCGGCAAGAATCCACTCCATATCTGTTGTGATCCGTTGTGATGTTGGAGGCAGAGGCCTCATCCTCGTACTCGATCCCGACCCTTGCAGCGATGTTCGGCACAACATCAACCTGTTCGTCCATATCATTTGGAGCGGAAGCAGCCTCTTGGGGCATGACCAGAACCTCTTCCCTGGGCACATTCGCCCTAGTACTCGGTCCTGGCGCTCCAGGGGAGTTGCTCCGGTGCACCCAGCGGAGACCATTGTGGAGGCGCTGCCAATGGGCATGGCGGCGAAGGAGGCCACCACCAGGACCGTAGCGACGAAGATGAGCATGATATGGTGCACTGCGGTGGCAGAGGCCATCGTTCCTGTTCATGCAACGCTGATGGCGGCGTCCATAGTTTCGACGATGAACAACAACCAGACCAAAACTCCGGCAAGGAAGACAGAAACGACGATGCTCCCTGTCCACGAACCTAGCGAAGGCAAAAGCAAGGTCTGGCAACAATGCCATTGTTCTCACCTTTCTTCTTCTTGGCCTATTCTCTCTGTACTAGAGTGATGCATGCATGATAACGTGAGAAGAAAAGAAAGATTGAACTGAATGAGTCCTTTCATTGATAATGACTGTAGGTTTTATATCTCCTGAACAGTAGCAAGTACAAGTCGGTTACAGTGTTCGCGTCGATTCGGAAAGACACGACGACGGTTTAGAAAGACACGATGACTGTTCACTAGGTACCACGTCTGGACAACGCCAGCATTCCAACGACCAGCTGGGATATTCTAAGAAATCTACTAAGGGCATGGCCAACGACCAAGGTTGGATAAATGCCCGCTACCTCTTGAGCACTGCGTTGGTTTTCCCTTGAAGAGGAAAGGGTGATGCAGTAAAGCAGTGTAAGTATTTCCCTCAGTTTTTGTTAACCAAGGTATCAATCCACTAGGAGGCCACGCACAAGTCCCTTGCACCTACACAAACAAATAAATCCTCGCAACTAACGTGATAAGGGGTTGTCAATCCCTACACGGTCACTTACGAGAGTGAGATCTGATAGATATGATAAGATAATATTTTTGGTATTTTTATGATAAAGATGCAAAGTAAAATAGAAAGGAATAAAAAATAACTAAGTATTGGAAGATTAATATGATGGAAAATAGACCCGGGGCCATAGGTTTCACTAGTGGCTTCTCTCGAGAGCATAAGTATTACGGTGGGTGAACAAATTACTGTTGAGCAATTAACATAATTGAGCATAGTTATGAGAATATCTAGGAATGATCATGTATATAGGCATCACGTACGAGACAAGTAGACCGACTCCTGCCTGCATCTACTACTATTACTGCACACATCGACCGCTATCCAGCATGCATCTAGAGTATTAAGTTCAAGAGAACAGAGTAACGCTTTAAGCAAGATGACATGATGTAGAGGGATAAACTAAAGCAATATGATATAAACCCCATCTTTCTATCCTCGATGGCGACAATACAATACGTGCCTTGCTGCCCCTACTATCACTGGGAAAGGACACCGCAAGATTGAACCCAAAGCTAAGCACTTCTCCCATTGCAAGAAAGATCAATCTAGTAGGCCAAACCAAACTGATAATTCGAAGAGACTTGCAAAGATAACCAATCATACATAAAAGAATTCAGAGAAGATTCAAATATTGTTCATAGATAAACTTCATCATAAACCCACAATTCATCGGTCTCAACAAACACACCGCAAAAGAAGATTACATCGAATAGATCTCCACGAGAGAGGGGGAGAACATTGTATTGAGATCCAAAAAGAGAGAAGAAGTCATCTAGCTAATAACTACGGACCCGAGGTCTGAAGTAAACTACTCACACTTCATCGGAGAGGCTATGATGTTGATGTAGAAGCCCTCTGTGATTGATGCCCCCTCCGGCGGAGCTCCGGAACAGGCCCCAAGATGAGATCTCGTGGATACAGAAAGTTACGGCGGTGGAATTAGGGTTTTGGCTCCGTATCTGGTAGTTTGGGGGTACGTGGGTATATATAGGAGGAAGGATTACGTCGGTGGAGCAATCGGGGGCCCACGAGGGTGGAGGGCGCGCCTG
>NC_041382.1:675820379-675857186 GCF_002162155.2 Triticum dicoccoides | reverse complement strand
CCTACCTCGTGGCCTCCCTGTTGATTGCTTGACGTAGGGTCCAAGTCCTCTGGATCATGTTCGTTTCGAAAATCACGTCCCCGAAGGTTTCATTCTGTTTGGACTCCATTTGATATTCTTTTCATGCGAAACCCTAAAATAGGCAAAAAAACAGCAATTCTGGGTTGGGCCTGCAGTTAATAGGTTAGTCCCAAAAATAATATAAAAGTGTATAATAAAGCCCAATAATGTCCAAAACAGAATATAATATAGCATGGAACAATCAAAAATTATAGATACTTTGGAGACGTATCAATGCCCCAGGCGACACATCAACCTGCTGAAACGCCACGTCCACCAAACGTGCTGCTTGCAGAGAGAGACGGACTCCTGCAGAGGAGCTCGCCTCCTCCCTGACAAAAGGAGAGAGGCAGCTGTTTAGGCAACACAGTGTGAGCTTTGTTGCTCTGCTCAGTTCAGGACCACAGGTTGGTGATTGCATGTGTTGACAAGCAGGTGAGAGAGAGAGAGAAAATAAGTAGGTGATGTGAGGCATCAGCAAGCTGACATCAAGAAAGTAGCCTTTGTTGAGTGATCGTGGCACAAACCATAGCTCCATTCAAATTTATCTAGGTTGAAGAGACAAGGCATCACCAAGGTGATGCTTCCTTTTGCTACGTCTTGAGCTTGTGTTGGTTTTCCCCAAAGAGGAAGGGATGATGCAGCAGAGTAGCGTAAGTATTTCCCTCAGTTTTTGAGAAAACCAAGGTATAAATCCAGTAGGAGGCCACGCGCAAGTCCCTCGTACCTACACAACACAAAGAGCTCAACGCAACCAACGCGATTAGGGGTTTGTTGGGGAACGTAGCAATAATTCAAAATTTTCCTACGTGTCACCAAGATCAATCTATGGAGTCATCTAGCAACGAGGGAGGAGTGGATCTACATACCCTTGTAGATCGCGCGCGGAAGCGTTCAAGAGAACGGGGTTGATGGAGTCGTACTCGTCGTGATTCAAATCACCGATGATCCTAGCGCCGAACGGACGGCACCTCCGCGTTCAACACACGTACGGAGCAGCGATGTCTCCTCCTTCTTGATCCAGCAAGGGGGAAGGAGAGGTTGATGGAGATCCAGCAGCACGACGGCGTGGTGGTGGAAGTAGCGGGATTCCAACAGGGCTTCGCCAAGCACTGCAGGAGGAGGGAGATGTGTCGTGGGAGGGAGAGGGAGGCGCCAGGGCTTAGGTATGGTTGCCCTCCCTTCCCCCCACTATATATAGGGCCAAGGGAGAGGGGGAGGGCGCAGACTTGCCCCTTCCTCCAAGGAAGGGTGCGGCCAAGGGGGGGGGGAGGAGTCCATCCTCCCCAAGGCACCTCGGAGGTGCCTTCCCCCTTTAGGACTCTCCCCTCCTCTTGTCCCTTTGGCGCATGGGCCTCTAGGGGCTGGTGCCCTTGGCCCATATAGGCCAAGGCGCACCCCCTACATCCCATGTGGCCCCCCGGGGCAGGTGGCCCCACCCGGTGGACCCCCGGGACCCTTCCGGTGGTCCCGGTACAATACCGGTGGTCCCGGTACAATACCGGTGACCCCGAAACTTGTCCCGATAGCCGAAATAGCACTTCCTATATATAATTCTTTACCTCCGGACCATTCCGGAACTCCTCGTGATGTCCGGGATCTCATCCGGGACTCCGAACAACTTTCGGGTTACCGCATACTAATATCTCTATAACCCTAGCGTCACCGAACCTTAAGTGTGTAGACCCTACGAGTTCGGGAGACATGCAGACATGACCGAGATGACTCTCCGGTCATTAACCAACAACGGGATCTGGATACCCATGTTGGCTCCCACATGTTCCACGATGATCTCATTGGATGAACCACGATGTCAAGGACTTAATCAATCCCGTATACAATTCCCTTTGTCTAGCGGTACGATACTTGCCCGAGATTCGATCGTCGGTATCCCGATACCTTGTTCAATCTCGTTACCGGCAAGTCTCTTTACTCATTTCATAACACATCATCCCATGATCAACTCCTTGATCACATTGTGCACATTATGATGATGTCCTACCGAGTGGGCCCAGAGATACCTCTCCATTTACACGGAGTGACAAATCCCAGTCTCGATTCATGCCAACCCAACAGACACTTTCGGAGATACCTGTAGTGTACCTTTATAGCCACCCAGTTACGTTGTGACGTTTGGCACACCCAAAGCACTCCTACGGTATCCGGGAGTTGCACAATCTCATGGTCTAAGTAAATGATACTTGACATTAGAAAAGCTTTAGCATACGAACTACATGATCTTTGTGCTAGGCTTAGGATTGGGTCTTGTCCATCACTTCATTCTCCTAATGATGTGATCCCGTTATCAATGACATCCAATGTCCATTGTCAGGAAACCGTAACCATCTATTGATCAACGAGCTAGTCAACTAGAGGCTTACTAGGGACATGGTGTTGTCTATGTATCCACACATGTATCTGAGTTTCCTATCAATAAAATTCTAGCATGGACAATAAACGATTATCATGAACAAGGAAATATAATAATAACTAATTTATTATTGCCTCTAGGGCATATTTCCAACAGTCTCCCACTTGCACTAGAGTCAATAATCCAGTTCACATCGATATGTGATTAACACTCAAGGTCACATCCCCATGTGACTGACACCCAAAGAGTTTACTAGAGTCAATAATCTAGTTCACATTACCATGTGATTAACACTCGATGAGTTCTGGTTTGATCATGTTATGCTTGTGAGAGATGTTATAGTCAACGGGTCTGAATCTTTCAGATCCGTATGTACTTCGCAAATTTCTTATGTCATCTTGTAGATGCAACTACCACGCTCTATTTGGAGCTTATTCCAAACAACTGTTCTACTATACGAATCCAGTTTACTACTCAGAATAATCTGGATTAGTGTCAAAGTTTGCATCGGCGTAACCCTTTACGACGAACTCTTTTACCACCTCCATAATCGAGAAAATTCCTTAGTCCACTAGTTACTAAGGATAACTTTGACCGCTGTCCTGTGATCCATTCTTGGATCACTCTTGTACCCCTTGACTGACTCATGGCAAGGCACACTTCAGGTGCGGTACACAGCATAGCATACTGTAGAGAGCCTATGATAAAAGCATAGGGGACGACCTTCGTCCTTCCTCTTTCTTCTGGCGTGGTCGAGCTTTAAGTCTTAACTTCATACCTTACAACTCAGGCAAGAACTCCTTCTTTGACCGATCCATCTTGAACACCTTCAAGATCATGTCAGGGTATGTGCTCATTTGAAAGTACCATTAAGCGTTTTGATCTATCCTTATAGATCTTGATGCTCAATGTTCAAGTAGCTTAATCCAGGCTTTCCATTGAAAAACACTTTCCAAATAACCCTATATGCTTTCCAGAAATTCTACATCATTTCTGATCCATAATATGTCAACAACATATACTCATCAGAAATTCTATAGTGCTCCCACTCACTTCTTTGGAAATACAAGTTTCTCATAAACTTTGTATAAACCCAAAATCTTTGATCATCTCATCAAAGCATACATTCCAACTCCGAGATGCTTACTCCAGTCCCTAGAAGGATTGCTGGAGCTTTGCATACTTATTAGCATCTTTCAGGATTGACAAAACCTTCCGGTTTGTATCACATGCAACCTTTCCTCAAGAAAATCGTCGAGGAAACAATGTTTTGACATCCTATCTGCAAGATTTCATAAATAATGCAGTAATCACTAATATAATTCCAACAGACTCTTAGCATCGCTACGAGTGAGAAAGTCTCATCGTAGTCAACTCTTTGAACTTGTCGGAAAACATCTTAATGACAAGTCGAGCTTTCTTAATGGTGACATTTACCATCATTGTCCGTCTTCCTTTTAAAATCCATCTGCACTCAACAGCCTTACGACCATCGAGTTGTTCTTCCAAAGTCTACACTTTGTTTTCATACATGGATCCTTTCTCGGATTTTATGGCCTCGAGCCATTTATCGGAATCCGGGCCCACCATCGCTTCTCCATAGCTCGTAGGTTCATTGTTGTCTAGCAACATGACTTCCAAGACAGGATTACGTACCACTCTGAAGTAGTACGCATCCTTGTCATCCTACGAGGTTTGGGAGTGACTTGATCCGAAGTCTCATGATAAGCTTCCACTTCAATTGGTGTAGGTGCCACAGGAACAACTCTTTGTGCCCTGCTATACACTAGTTGAAGTGACGGTTCAATAACCTCATCAAGTCTCCACCATCCTCCCACTCAATTCTTTCGAGAGAAACTTTTCCTCGAGAGAGGACCCGATTCTAGAAACAATCCCTTATTGCTTTCGGATCTGAGACAGGAGGTATACCCAACTGTTTTGGGTGTCCTATGAAGATGCATTTATCCGCTTTGGGTTCGAGCTTATCAGCCTGAAACTTTTTCACATAAGCGTCGCAGCCCCAAACTTCTAAGAAATGACAGCTTAGGTTTCTCTAAACCATAGTTCATACGGTGTCATCTCATTGGAATTACGTGGTGCCCTATTTAAAGTGAATGTGGTTGTCTTTAATGCCTAACCCATAAACTATCGTGGCAATTCGATAAGAGACATCATGGTATGCATCATATCCAATAGGGTGCAGTTATGATGTTCGGACACACCATCACACTATGGTGTTCCAGGCTGTATTAGTTGTGAAACAATTTCCACAATGTCTTAATTCTGTGCCAAACTCGTAATTCAGATATTCATCTCTATGATCATATCATAGATATTTTATCCTCTTGTCACGACGATCTTTCAACTTCACCCTGAAATTACTTGAACCTTTCAATAATTCAGACTCGTGATTCATCAAGTAAATATACTCAACATCTACTCAAATCATCTGTGAAGTAAGAACACAACGATATCCACTACATGCCTCAGCACTCATTGGATTGCACACATCAAAATGTATTACTTCCAACAAGTTGTTTTCTAGTTCCATTTTACTGAAAACGAGGCTTTCAGTCATCTTGCCCATGTGGTATGACTTGCATGTCTCAAGTGATTCAAAATCAAGTGAGTCCAAACGGTCCATTTGCATGGAGTTTCTTCATGCATATACACCAATAGACATGGTTCGCATGTCTCAAACCTTTCAAAACAAGTGAGCCCAAAGATCCATCAACATGGAGCTTCTTCATGCGTTTTATACCGATATGACTTACGTGGCAGTGCCACAAGTAGGTGGTACTATCATTACTATCTTATATCTTTTGGCATGAACATGTGTATCACTACGATCGAGATTCAATAAACCATTCATTTTAGGTGTAAGACCATTTGAAGGTATTATTCAAATAAACAGAGTAACCATTATTCTCCTTAAATGAATAACCGTATTGCGATAGACATAATCCAATCATGTCTATGCTCAACGCAAACACCAAATAACAATTATTTAGGTTTTAATACCAATCTCGATGGTAGAGGGAGCGTGCGATGCTTGATCATATCAACCCTGGAAACACTTCCAACACATATCGTCAGCTCACCTTTAGCTAGTCTCCGTTTATTCCGTAGCCTTTTTGTTTCGAGTTACTAACACTTAGCAACCGAATCGGTATCTAATACCCTGGTGCTACTAGGAGTACTAGTAAAGTACACATCAACACAATGTATATCCAATATACTTCTATCGACCTTGCCAGCCTTCTCATCTACCAAGTATCTAGGGTAATTCTGCTCCAGTGGTTGTTCCCCTTATTACAGAAGCACTCAGTCTCGGGTTTGGGTTCAACCTTGGGTTTCTTCACTAGAGCAGCAGCTGATCTGCCGTTTCATGAAGTATCCCTTCTTGCCCTTGCCCTTCTTGAAACTAGTGGTTTCACCAACCATCAACAATTGATGCTCCTTATTGATTTCTACTTTTGTGGTGTCAAACATCGCGAATATCTCAAGGATCATCATATATGTCCCTGATATATTATAGTTCATCACGAAGCTCAAGCAGCTTGGTGGTAATGACTTCGGAGAACCATCACTATTTCATCTGGAAGATCAACTCCCACTCGATTCAAGCGATTGTTGTACTCAGATAATCTGAGCACAAGTTCAACAATTGAGCTTTTCTCCCTTAGTTTGTAGGCTAAGAAAATCGTCGGAGGTCTTATACCTCTTGACGTGGGCACGAGCCTGAAATCCCAATTTCAGCCCTCGAAACATCTCATATGTTTCGCGACGTTTCAAAACGTCTTCGGTGCCTCAACTCTAAGCCGTTTAACTGAACTATCACGTAGTTATCAAAATTTGTATGTCAGATGTTCCCAACATCTACAGACGACGTTCGAGGTTCAGCACACTGAGCGGTGCATTAAGGACATAAGCCTTCTATGAAGCAATGAGGACAATCCTCAGTTTACAGACCTAGTCCGCATAATTGCTACTATCAACTTTCAACTAAATTTTCTCTAGGAACATATCTAAACAGTAGAACTGAAGCGCGAGCTACGACATAATTTACGAAGATCTTTTGACTATGTTCAGGATAAATAAGTTCATCTTATGAACTCCCACTCAGATAGACATCCCTCTAGTCATCTAAGTGATTACATGATCCAAGTCAACTAGGCCGTGTCCGATCATCATGTGAGATGGACTAGTCAACATCGGTGAACATCTTCATGTTGATCGTATCTACCATACGACTCATGCTCGACCTTTCGGTCTTCTGTGTTCCGAGGACATGTCTGTACACATGCTAGGCTCGTCAAGTCAACCTAAGTGTTTTGCGTGTGTAAATCTGTCTTACACCTGTTGTATGTGAACGTTAGAATCTATCACACCCGATCATCACGTGGTGCTTCGAAACAACGAACTGTCGCAACGGTGCACAGTTAGGGGGAACACTTTCTTGAAATTATTATGAGGGATCATCTTATTTACTACCGTCGTTCTAAGTAAACAAGATGCAAAAACATGATAAACATCACATGCAATGAAATAGTGACATGATATGGCCAATATCATATTGCTCCTTTTGATCTCCATCTTCGGGGCTCCATGATCATCATTGTCACCGGCATGACACCATGATCTCCATCATCGTGTCTTCATGAAGTTGTCTCGCCAACTATCACTTCTACTACTATAGCTAACGGTTAGCAATAAAGTAAAGTAATTACATGACGTTTATGTTGACACGCAGGTCATAAATAAATTAAGACAACTCCTATGGCTCCTGCCGGTTGTCATACTCATCGACATGCAAGTCGTGATTCCTATTACAAGAACATGATCAATCTCATACATCACATATATCATTCATCACATCCTTTTGACCATATCACATCACATAGCATACCCTGCAAAAACAAGTTAGACGTCCTCTAATTGTTGTTTTCATGTTTTCTGTGGCTGCTATGGGTTTCTAGCAAGAACGTTTCTTACCTACGCAAAAACCACAATGTGATATGCCAATTGCTATTTACCCTTCATAAGGACCCTTTTCATCGAATCCGATCCGACTAAAGTGGGAGAGACAGACACCCGCTAGCCACCTTATGCAACTAGTGCATGTCAGTCGGTGGAACCAGTCTCACGTAAGAGTACGTGTAAGGTCGGTCCGAGCCGCTTCATCCCACGATGCCGCCGAATCAAGATAAGACTAGTAACGGCAAGCATATTGAACAAAATCAACGCCCACAACTACTTTGTGTTCTACTCGTGCATAGAAACTACGCATAGACCTAGCTCATGATGCCACTGTTGGGGAACGTAGCAATAATTCAAAATTTTCCTACGTGTCACCAAGATCAATCTATGGAGTAATCTAGCAACGAGGGAGGAGTGGATCTACATACCCTTGTAGATCGCACGCGGAAGCGTTCAAGAGAACGGGGTTGATGGAGTCGTACTCGTCGTGATTCAAATCACCGATGATCCTAGCGCCAAACGGACGACACCTCCGCGTTCAACACACGTACGGAGCAGCGATGTCTCCTCCTTCTTGATCCAGCAAGGGGGAAGGAGAGGTTGATGGAGATCCAGCAGCACGGTGGCGTGGTGGTGGAAGTAGCGGGATTCCAACAGGGCTTCGCCAAGCGCTGCGGGAGGAGGGAGATGTGTCGTGGGAGGGAGAGGGAGGCACCAGGGCTTAGGTATGGTTTCCCTCCCTTCCCCCCACTATATATAGGGCCAAGGGAGAGGGGGAGGGCGCAGCCTTGCCCCTTCCTCCAAGGAAGGGTGCGGCCAAGGGGGGGAGGAGTCCATCCTCCCCAAGGCACCTCGGAGGTGCCTTCCCCCTTTAGGACTCTCCCCTCCTCTTGTCCCTTTGGCGCATGGGCCTCTAGGGGCTGGTGCCCTTGGCCCATATAGGCCAAGGCGCACCCCCTACAGCCCATGTGGCCCCCCGGGGCAGGTGGCCCCACCCGGTGGACCCCCGGGACCCTTCCGGTGGTCCCGGTACAATACCGGTGACCCCGAAACTTGTCCCGATAGCCGAAATAGCACTTCCTATATATAATTCTTTACCTCCGGACCATTCCGGAACTCCTCGTGACGTCCGGGATCTCATCGGGGACTCCGAACAACTTTCAGGTTAACGCATACTAATATCTCTAAAACCCTAGCGTCACCGAACCTTAAGTGTGTAGACCCTACCGGTTCGGGAGACATGCAGACATGACCGAGATGACTCTCCAGTCAATAACCAACAGCGGGATCTGGATACCCATGTTGGCTCCCACATGTTCCACGATGATCTCATCGGATGAACCACGATGTCAAGGACTTAATCAATCCCGTATACAATTCCCTTTGTCTAGCGGTACGATACTTGCCCGAGATTCGATCGTCGGTATCCCGATACCTTGTTCAATCTCGTTACCGGCAAGTCTCTTTACTCGTTTCATAACACATCATCCCGTGATAAACTCCTTGATCACATTGTGCACATTATGATGATGTCCTACCGAGTGGGCCCAGAGATACCTCTCCGTTTACACGGAGTGACAAATCCCAGTCTCGATTCGTGCCAACCCAACAGACACTTTTGGAGATACCTGTAGTGTACCTTTATAGCCACCCAGTTACGTTGTGACGTTTGGCACACCCAAAGAACTCCTACGGTATCCGGGAGTTGCACAATCTCATGGTCTAAGGAAATGATACTTGACATTAGAAAAGCTTTAGCATACGAACTACATGATCTTTGTGCTAGGCTTAGGATTGGGTCTTGTCCATCACTTCATTCTCCTAATGATGTGATCCCGTTATCAATGACATCCAATGTCCATGGTCAGGAAACCGTAACCATCTATTGATCAATGAGCTAGTCAACTAGAGGCTTACTAGGGACATGATGTTGTCTATGTATCCACACATGTATTTGAGTTTCCTATCAATACAATTCTAGCATGGACAATAAACGATTATCATGAACAAGGAAATATAATAATAACTAATTTATTATTGCCTCTAGGGCATATTTCCAACAGGGTTGTCAATCCCTTCACAGTCACTTACGGAAGTGAGATCCGATAGATAATATTTTTGGTATTTTTGATATAAAGATGCAAAGTGAAAAGTAAAAGGCAAAGTAAAAACAAAACAAGATTAAAGTGATGGAGATTGATATGATGAGAATAGACCCGGGGGCCATAGGTTTCACTAGTGGCTTCTCTCGAGAGCATAAGTTTTCTACGGTGGGTGAACAAATTACTATTGAGCAATTGACAGAATTGAGCATAGTTATGAGAATATCTAGGCATGATCATGTATATCGGCATCATGTTCGTGACAAGTAGATCGAAACTATTCTGCATCTACTACTATTACTCCACTCATCGACCGCTATCCAGCATGCATCTAGAGTATTAAGTTAAAAACAGAGTAACGCTTTAAGCAAGATGACATGATGTAGAGAGATAAATTCATGCAATATGAAATAAACCCCATCTTGTTATCCTTGATGGCAACGATACAACACATGTCTTGCTGCCCCTTCTGTCACTGGGAAAGAACACCGCAAGATCAAACCCAAAGCTAAGCACTTCTCCCATGGCAAGAACTACCAATCTAGTTGGCCAAACCAAACGGATAATTCGAAGAGACTTGCAAAGTTAACCAATCATGCATAAAAGAATTCAGAGAAGATTCAAATATTGTTCATAGATAGACTTGATCATAAACCCACAATTCATCGGTCTCAACAAACACACCGCAAAAGAAGAAGATTACATCGAATAGATCTCCACGAGAGAGGGGGAGAACATTGTATTGAGATCCAAAAAGAGAGAAGAAGCCATCTAGCTACTAACTATGGACCCGAAGGTCTGAGGTAAACTACTCACACTTCATCGGAGGGGCTATGATGATGTAGAAGCCCTCCGTGATGACGGCCCTCTCCGGCGGAGCTCCGGAACAGGCCCCAATATGGGATCTCGTGGATACAGAAAGTTGCGGCGGTGGAATTAGGTTTTTGGCTCCTCCTCTGATCGTTTGGGGGTATGTGGGTATATATAGGAGGAAGGAGTACGTCGGTGGAGCACCAAGGGGCCCACGAGGCAGGGGGGCGCGCCCCCTACCCTCGTGACCGCCCCCGGTACTTCTTGGAGTAGGGTCCAAGTCTCCTGGGTCTTATCCGAGAACAAAATCATGTTCCAAAAAGGATTTTTCAGTTTGGACTCCGTTTGATATTCTGTTTCTTTGAAACACTGAAATAGGCAAAAAAACAGCAATTCTGGGCTGGGCCTCCGGTTAATAGGTTAGTCCCAAAAATAATATAAAAGTGGAAAATAAAGCCCAATATAGTCCAAAACAGTAGATAATATAGCATGGAGCAATCAAAAATTATAGATACATTGGAGACGTATCAGGCATCCCCAAGCTTAATTCCTGCTCGTCCTCGAGTAGGTAAATGATAAAAAGAGAATTTTTGATGCGGAGTTCTACTTGGCATAATTTCAATGCAAAATTTCTTAATTGTGGTATGGATATTCAGATTAGAAAGATTCAAGACAAAAGTTCATATTGACATAAAGAATAATAACACTTCAAGCATACTAATAAAGTAATTATGTCTTCTCAAAATAACATGGCCAAAGAAAGTTATCCCTACAAAATCATATAGTTTGGCTATGCTCTATCTTCACCACACAAAGTATTTAAATCATGCACAACCCCGATGACAAGCCAAGCAATTGTTTCATACTCTAACTTTTTCAAAACTTTTTCAATCTTCACACAATACATGAGCGTGAGCCATGGACATAGCACTATGTGGAATAGAAGGGTGGTTGTGGAGAAGACAAAAAGAGGGGAAGATAGTCTCACATCAACTAGGCATATCAACGGGCTATGGAGAGGCCCATCAATATATATCAATGTGAGTGAGTAGGGATTTCCATGCAACGGATGCACTAGAGCTATAAGTATATGAAAGCTTATCAAAAGAAACTAAGTGGGTGTGCATCCAACTCGCTTGCTCACGAAGACCTAGGGCAATTTGAGGAAGCCCATCATTGGAATATACAAGTCAAGTTCTATAATGAAAAATTCCCACTAGTATATGAAAGTGACATAACGAGAGACTCTCTATCATGAAGATCATGGTGCTACTTTGAAGCACAAGTGTGGTAAAATGATAGTAACATTGTCCCTTCTCTCTTTTTCTCTCATTTTTTATTTGGGCCTTTTCTCTTCTTTTTTTATCCTCTTTTTTTCATCCGGAGTCTCATCCCGACTTATGGGGGAATCATAGTCTCCATCATCCTTTCCTCACTTGGGACAATGCTCTAGAAAATGATGATCATCACACTTTTATTTTTCTTACAACTCAACGATTACAACTCGATACTTAGAACAAATATGACTCTATATGAATGCCTCCGGCGGTGTACCGGGATATGCAATGAATCAAGAGTGACATGTATGAAAGAATTATGAATGGTGGCTTTGCCACAAATATGATGCCAACTATATGATCATGCTAGCTATATGACAATGATGGAGCGTGTCATAATAAACGGAACGGTGGAAAGTTGCATGACAATATATCTCAGAATGGCTATGGAAATGCCATGATAGGTAGGTATGGTGGCTGTTTTGAGGAAGGTATATGGTGGGTGTATGATACAGGCGAAAGGTGAGGCTAGCAATGGTGGAAGGATGGGAAAAAGTGCATATAATCCATGGACTCAACATTAGTCATAAAGAACTCATATACTTATTGCAAAAATCTAGAAGTTATCAAAGCAAACTATTACGCGCATGCTCCTAGGGGGATAGATTGGTAGGAAAAGACCATCGCTCGTCCCCGACCTCCACTCACAAGGAACACAATCAATAAATAAATTATGCTCCGACTTCATCACATAACGGTACCATACGTGCATGCTACGGGAATCACAAACTTTAACACAAGTATTCTTTAAATTCACAACTACTAAACTAGCATAACTCTAATATTATCACCTCCATATCTCAAAACAATTATTGTGGTTTAATGCTCTCTTAGTATTCAACGCACTCAAAAGAAAATTTCACATATCTTGAACACCAAGCATATTTATATTAAGCAAATTACCATGCTATTAAGACTCTCAAAATAATTTAAGTGAAGCATGAGAGATCAATAGTTTCTTTAAAACAAACCACCACCGTGCTCTAAAAGATCTAAGTGAAGCACATAGAGCAAAATTATAACGCTCAAAAGATATAAGTGAAGCACGTAGAGCAAAACTACATAGCTCAGAAGATTTAAGTGAAGCACATAGAGTATTCTATCAAATTTCAATTCAAGTATGGCTCTCTCAAAAGGTGTGTACAGCAAGGATGATTGTAGCATACTAACAAACAAAGACACAAATAATACAAGACGCTCCAAGCAAGACACATATCATGTTGGTGAATAAAAATATAGCTCCAAGTAAATTACCGATGGAAGTGGACGAAAGAGGGGATGCCTTCCGGGGCATCCCCAAGCTTTGACTTTTTGGTGTCCTTGGATTATATTTGGGGTGCCATGGGCATCCCCAAGCTTAGGATCTTGCCACTCCTTATTCCATAATGCATCAAAAGAACTCACCCAAAACTTGAAAACTTCACAACACAAAACTCAATAGAAATCTCGTGAGCTCCGTTAGAGAAAGAAAACATAAAACCACTTCAAGGTACTGTAATGAACTCATTCTTTATTTATTTTGGTGTTAAACCTACTGTATTCCAACTTCTCTATGGATTATAAACTATTTTAGTAACCACAGATTCATCAAAATAAGCAAACAACACACGAAAAACAGAATCTGTCAAAAACAGAAAAGTCTGTAGTAATCTGTAACTAACGCAAACTTCTGGAACTCCAAAACATCTACCAAACTTAGACGACCTAGATAATTTGTTTATTGATCAGAAGAAATTGGAATCAGTATTTTATCACGTTCTGATGATTTTTAGTAATTCGGGCACTGAACGGAAAGTTTCTGGAAATCACAGCAAGATCAAATAACTATCATCCAAGAAGATCCAATAGGTCTAGCTTGGCACAAACACTAATTAAAACACAAAACCACATCCAAACAGAGGGTAGATGGGTTATTTATTCCCTAACAGAAGAAACACAAAAAACAAAAAATAAAATTGGGTTGCCTCCCAACAAGCGCTATCGTTTAACGCCCCTAGCTAGGCATAAAAGCGAGGATAGATCTAGGTATTGCCATCTTTGGCATTAGGAAAGAAAAGATCAAATTTCCTTTCTATGGAATTTATTCTCCTATTTTGGGAAAGCACATGGCCATTAATGGATGAAGTAAGATTAAGCACATTACGGAAATTTGCATCTATACTAGATTTCATCTCTTTGATAATTTCGTTTTGATAGAAGCATAAGAGGGTGGTAGATTCAACTTTATCATTCATGGTGTGCCCAAATATAGTTTTCATCCTTTCATAAGTATCTATAGCATCCCCTTCAAGAAAACCCTCTTCAAAAATAGAATCTAGCACCTGTTTAGAAGAGGTAGGTAATCCGACATAAAAACCTTTTAAGTAAACCTCAATTTGATATTGTGGTATATAGCTAGCCCTAATCCTTAATAACCTATCCCAAGCATCTTTTAAAGACTCATCAATTAAATAGCGAAAAATTCCAGAGTCATCTTCATCAAGATTATTTAAACTCTCATTGGTGACCCCGGTGGGTCTCTCAATAGCATCATTATTTCTAAATTTAGAGAGGATAGAGGGATCATCCAGGGTACTAAGACCTTGGAAAGGACCCTTTGTTCTTTTTGATTCGGCCATGGCAATGAGAAGACAGGCGAGAAAAAGGCAAACGGAGAAGGATAAGGGGAAGAAGAAAGAGAGGGTGAATAAAACAGCAAGGGTGAAGTGGGGGAGAGGAAAACGAGAGGCAAATGGCAACTAATGTAATGCGGGAGATAGGGATTGTGATGGGTACTTGGTATGTTGACTTTTTGCGTAGACTCCCCGGCAACGGCGCCAGAAATCCTTCTTGCTATGTCTTGATCTTGCGTTGGTTTTCCCCGAAGAGGAAGGGATGATGTAGCAGAGTAGCGTAAGTATTTCCTGACAACCAAGGTATCAATCCAGTAGGAGGCCACGCACAAGTCCCTCGTACCAACACAGCACAAAGAGCTCAACGCAACCAACGCGATTAGGGGTTGTCAATCCCTTCACGGTCACTTACGTAAGTGAGATCCGATAGATAATATTTTTGGTATTTTTGATATAAAGATGCAAAGTGAAAAGTAAAAGGCAAAGTAAAAACAAAACAAGATTAAAGTGATGGAGACTGATATGATGAGAATAGACCCGGGGGCCATAGGTTTCACTAGTGGCTTCTCTCGAGAGCATAAGTTTTCTACGGTGGGTGAACAAATTACTATTGAGCAATTGATAGAATTGAGCATAGTTATGAGAATATCTAGGCATGATCATGTATATAGGCATCACGTCCGTGACAAGTAGATTGAAACGATTCTGCATCTACTACTATTACTCCACTCATCGACCGCTATCCAGCATGCATCTAGAGTATTAAGTTAAAAACAGAGTAATGCTTTAAGCAAGATGCCATGATGTAGAGAGATAAATTCATGCAATATGAAATAAACCCCATCTTGTTATCCTCGATGGCAACGATACAATACGTGTCTTGCTGCCCCTTCTGTCACTGGGAAAGAACACCGCAAGATCAAACCCAAAGCTAAGCACTTCTCCCATGGCAAGAACTACCAATCTAGTTGGCCAAACCAAACGGATAATTCGAAGAGACTTGCAAAGATAACCAATCATACATAAAAGAATCCAGAGAAGATTCAAATATTGTTCATAGATAGACTTGATCATAAACCCACAATTCATTGGCCTTAACAAACACACCGCAAAAGAAGAAGATTACATCAAATAGATCTCCACGAGAGAGGGGGTGAACATTGTATTGAGATCCAAAAAGAGAGAAGAAGCCATCTAACTACTAACTATGGACCCGAAGGTCTGAGGTAAACTACTCACACTTCATCGGAGGGGCTATGATGATGTAGAAGCCCTCCGTGATGACAGCCCTCTCCGGCGGAGCTCCGGAACAGGCCCCAAGATGGGATCTCGTGGATACAGAAAGTTGCGGCGGTGGGATTAGGTTTTTGGCTCCTCCTCTGATCGTTTGGGGGTACGTGGGTATACATAGGAGGAAGGAGTACATCGGTGGAGCACCGAGGGGCCCACGAGGCAGGGGGCGCGCCCTGTAGGGGGGGCGCCCCTACCCTCGTGACCGCCTCCGGTACTTCTTGGAGTAGGGTCCAAGTCTCCTGGGTCTTATCTGAGAACAAAATCACGTTCCAAAAAGGATTTTTCTGTTTGGACTCCGTTTGATATTATGTTTCTTCGAAACACTGAAATAGGCAAAAACAGCAATTCTGGGCTGGGCCTCCGGTTAATAGATTAGTCCCAAAAATAATATAAAAGTGGAAAATAAATCCCAATATAGTCCAAAACAGTAGATAATATAGCATGGAGCTATCAAAAATTATAGATACGTTGGAGACGTATCACCTTTGTACATGCCCTAATCGCCTAATTAGCCTTATACTAATACTATAAAACAACCGCCCTGACCTCACATCCGGCGCCACATCATGGATCCACACTAGCACCCTCCGAGCTCATCTCACCCTTCTGATCCTAATCCAATGTCTCATCTCCATCGTCTCGCGGATCGACCCAGCAAAGCACCTCCCTCCCGCCCCCAAAGTCCCCAAAATCTTTCAGTTCCCTCCTAAATCCTCCACATATAAACCAACCCCCACCCTCAAATCCCCAATCCCATCGCAAGCATCAGACTCCCTCCAAAGCAGCTCCCCTTATTCCTAGTCACACTACCTCGGAGAGGAGCGGCGATGTCTGGGCGCGGCAAGGGGCTGGGCAAGGGTGGCACCAAGCGGCACAGGAAGGTCCTCGGTGACAACATCTAGGGCATCACCAAGCCAGTGATCCGGAGGCTAGCCAGGAGGGGCAGCATGAAGCGCATCTCCCGCCTCATCTACGAGGAGACCCGCGGCGTCCTCAAGATCTTCCTCGAGAACGTCATCCATGACGCCGTCACCTACACCGAGCACGCCCGTCGCAAGACCGTCACCGCCATGGATGTCGTCTACGCGCTCAAGCGCCAGGGCCGCACCCTCCACGGCTTCGGAGGCTAGATTCGTGTGGTGGAGCAACTTCCTCGTTTGCTCTATGTGATATGTGTTGTGGTGGATGGATTTACTGATTTGGCATGTGCCATTGTATTCTATCTTGGGTTCAATAGTCTGTGTAATACCTTGTTCTGTTCAATGCAATCAGTTTGATTCTGAATCCTGGTGAAATGCTTCACTGCTGAATTGTGTCTTGATTTCTCTGTTTAGATCGTATAGCTGCACTGAATCAGTCTTTCAATTGTTTGCATATATGTCACTCGTTGCTTGCCAGTCTTGATCCTATAGCTGTACTGAATCAGTTTTTTGTCTGTTTAAGTATTTTAAACTCGTTGCTTCTCATTTTAGGTCACGTATCTATACTGAATCATCCTTTTATTTGTTTGTGTATTTGACACCAGTTGCAATCTGCAGAAGAGATGCAATCTTAGATGAAATCCATCCACTCAGGCTCTGTGACATGCCCCTAGATGTAGAATCTGTCATGCGGTCATGCCCCTACCCGAAGACTCCCAGCAACTACAAGCTGCTGCAAGATGTTGAAATGGCCAAGTTCTGCTGATTTCATTACTGCTCTACACCATGCTCTACATCTCAGTATCGATTTGCATCAAGGGTGGGGAGGAAGCTATATCTTCTCTAGAAACTTTTGTATTCAAAGGGCTAGTTTCATGACCTCTAATTCTCACATATTGTCCTATTAACCCATAATATTAGCAAAACTAGTTGTCATCCAGTCACTAAAAGTTTTTTGTCTTATGCTACTGACATTAAAGCATTATTTTGTATGTGTATCCATGCATTTCCATTGTTAACTCATAGTCTCGTATCCACGCTGACACAACTTTTGTCAAATTTGTTTCTGTCACTATTCTTTTCCTGCAACATTAGTACCACTTGGGAAGAGGTCAGATGTTCAATTTCCATAAGCCTTGCTGACAGCTATCCTTTTTTGAATTTTCCATTAAAATATAACTTTGCTACAGTCAATAAGTATGTTCTTTACTAAAAATATATTTTGTATTGATAAATTGTAAAAACGTTCACAAACAAGGCGACCCCCTTTCCCCCTTTTTGGTTCATTCTCGTCGCCGATATCTTGCAACGCCTAATCTTTCACGCCCACATTGACAACCTACTTCATCACCCCCTAGATCAAAACCTCCCCACCGTTCTTCAGTATGTCGATGATACGCTCATCATCACCCACGCCTTTGCTAGCACTGCCACACAACTCAGAAAAATCCTGGATCGTTTGCTAACGCTACTGGCTCTTGCTGAATTTTCACAAGACTACCTTCCTACCCATCCGCGTCCAACCCACCATCGCCGCAGACATCACAAACCAGGCACCCGAAGGAACGCTAGTTTTAGCATCTCATTAGCGGATCTCGAAAAATCGAGATGAAAATTGACTACCCACGAGGCCACACCATATGTAAAACTAGATCCACTACGAGAAATCCTATGATATACAACCCTAACTAAGTCTCATCTAGATACAAAGATAATGGAGATTTGAGCAAAAACATGATGGAAACAATGATGTACTCGAGGATGCCAAGTGGGTTGAAAAAGTTGTCGGGAGGAGGTCCGGAGGCTTGGAGGGTCATCGGATGGCAACGACGGCGGAAGAGGTGACATGCGGCGGTTTGGACGCCATGGGTGCAACTGGGGTCAAAAGAAACCCTAGTCCCCATGGCCCGTGTACCCCGAGTGCTCAGAGCAAAGGGGACCGGGTGGTTGGACTCAAGGAAACCAGGTGCCTGGGGTATCCATGGACATGTGAATTTTTTTGTAGGACATCTCTAGGGTGCGTAGCGAATTGTAGGCTTCCCTGAAAACTGTTCAAAAGGCTCCACAAATCGAGGATACTCGCCCCATTGAAATCCTAGCTATATGAATATGATCAAAAGGGACTCTTGCAAGGATGAAAGCATGTCTTTCAATAAGAAGGCTTGGGATATAACGCAAACATTGTCTTATAGAGATCTAATACACTCATATTTGCAAAAACGAAAAGGAAACCAAACTATGAGTGGTATGCTACTTTAGCATATAATGAGATAGGTATACAATACCATAATAACACCAATGCGATCCAATACTTCTCTTAAGAGAGAAGGGAGGCGCCCGAAGCCACCTTGTTAGAATGTTTGGCATGGAACTGTGAAGATTTGAATCTTGGGCCCAACACCAATACTCATCTTTGGAGCACAATTGCCATCATAAATGACGGATGTGAAAGATTTGTTTTCTTTATGCACTAGTAGAGATATGAGAAGTCATGGATCCTACACAACATATCAAATCTCCACTGTACTAGGCGATGTATCCTACGCAACCATTGATGTCACAACGGTGCGCTGCCTCCATCTCATCAGTCCGGCCTCATTCAGTTCCAACCCGCAAAATGGAGAGAGAAGAAAGTGTGGCTCATTTGAAGACCATTCAGTAGGGAAGAGATACATTGCCACATGGGCGACAATTGGTCGAAACCACAATGAGTTAGCATTCAAACCAGGGTCGAGAAACCAATCTTGTCCGATTTGAAAAGTTAAGGTGCAAGTTGTGTAGTTTAGCTTCACAAAAAAGTTGTCTGGTTTTGAAGTTGAGTGACAAAAACTGCACAAGTCGCTCTACTGAGAGACCAAAAATGAACCTTTTCAAACCCCTCCTCTTTGTGGTTATGCTTTTGCTATGTTGTCTAAGCAATAATGCTAAACGTACAAAGAGTTACATGCAATTACACGCTGACTAAGATTCTTTCTTTCTAACTAACCCCCTCCTGATTTTCAAGGGGTGCCCCCTCTCCCTTTTGATCTCCAATCAAAACCCAACTGCGTGTAAAATCCCCATAAATCTATGTATGTGCAGCATTACTCTTGTCTAAGAGTCAATAAAACATGCTTTATCAAACAAATTGTGAGAAAAAGAGGACACGCACAATACCCCGCACACTCTTATTCCACTGGCAGACACCATTTGTTCAGGTTGTGTTTTTAAAGTTTTTACCAATGTTCTAACTAATAGGCTTGCTACTCTCATGAATTTCCTAACTTCTAGCAACCAGTCAACTTTCATAAAAGGGAGATTCATCCTTGAAAGTGTAGTGACAGCTCATGAAGTTTTGCATTCTACTTATCACTCTGATAATTCACATCTTGTACTTAAACTAGATTATGAGAAAGCATTTGATAAGGTTAACCTAGATTTCTTGATGGAGATTCTCCAAAAAAGAAACTTTGGTCCTGTTTGGACCAAATGGATTTATCAAATTACTCACATGGGCTCTGTGGGAGTCAAAGTCAATGGGGTTGATAGTGACTTAGTTGTAACCAACAAAGGACTAAGGCAAGGAGATCCTATATCTCCTTTACTTTTAAACATTGTTGTAGATGTGGTAACTAGAATGCTCATTAAAGCAGCTTCTCATAACCTGATAAAAGGGCTTTGTTCTGATCTTATCCCTGGTGGAGTGATATGTCTGCAATATGCAGATGACACTATCATCTTCATTGACAAATATGAATCTAAAGCTGCTAACCTGAAAATGATCTTGACTTGCTTTGAGAGAGTATCAGGTATGAGAATCAACTATGCTAAAAGTGAACTCATTACTTTCGGGGTTGAGGAGACTAACCAACTTCATGAATACCTTTGGATGTACTGTTGGTACATTTCCAATAAAATACCTAGGGATACCTTTACACTATGACAAACTGAGGAGGGAAGATATCCAGCCTCTTATTGATAAGATTTTAAAGAGGATGGCTGGCTGGAGGGGGAAGCTACTGTCCTACTCTGCTAGACTAACTCTCATTAAAGCTTGTTTAGCTAGTATTCCTATATATATGTTGTACTTTTTTAAGTTTCCTAAATGGGCCCTAGATTTAATTAACAGTCAGCTAGCTCATTGTCTTTGGAGTGACTTTGAGGGAAACAAGAAACTTCATCTGGCCAACTGGCACCTAGTTTGTATGAAGAAAGAACATGGAGGACTTGGGATCCCTAACATCAGGGATCTTAACCTGTGTTTACTGGGTAGTTGGGTCAAGAGATATGCCCAAGATGAGGGCAAAATCTGGAAAACCATTGTAGACAACAAGTATATTAGGAATGCTCCTAATATATTTGCATGTAGGCCACATGCCTCCTCAATTTTTTGGCAAGGGTTTATGTGGGCTGCCAAAGCTCTTAAGTTTGGCTATAGATGGGTAGTAAGAAATGGTAGAAAGATTAGATTTTGGGAGGATATCTGGTTTGGAACCTCCCCACTCTCTGTTCAGTTTTGGCCTTTATACTCCATTTGTCACCAACATTGTGTGACAATATCTGAAGTTTGGGATGGGAGTAACATTAAACTTACTTTTAGGAGGATATTTACCCCTACTATGAAGGAAGAGTGGTACTGCCTTGAACAAATCATAAAAGAGATTGTGCTCAAAGTAGATGATGATGCAATGGTCTGGCAGTATGAATCCAAGGGGTCTACTCTTCTAGCTCTCTTTATGCCTTAATTAATTTTAGAGGGGTGAAACCTGTCTATATCCCTTCTGTTTGGTCCATTGTTGTGCCTCCCAGAATCCAGGTTTTTCTCTGGCTCCTGGCGCATAATAAACTTATGACTAAGAACAATTTTCTTAAAAGGGGGATAGATAGGAACCCTGACTGTCTTTTCTGTTCTGAACAGGGAACTGTAAATCACTTGTTTTTTGACTGTGTGGTTGCAAAAAACATCTGGGGTGCAGTCTCCTCATTTCTTTCCATAGAAGTAGGATCTAGCTACTTTTCCATTGCCAAATTTTGGCATGCTAACAAGAAACATGAAGTACTGAATGCCTTTTGTGCTCGTGTCTTGTGGAGCTTGTGGAAAACTAGAAATAAGCATGTTTTTGACAATGCAGTTTGGTCTGATGTTAAACAGCTCTGATGGCTGATCTGGAGGACCCTCAAGAGGTGGATGATTCTGTACACCAGGGACTCACTCGAGAAAATGCAGGGGATACTACATTGGATATCCTGCATACTCAAAAACTCACTCCAATTGACTTTGGAGTGAAAAGGAACTTGATGAGCACTAGAGGTGCCACTCATGCCTCCTCCTACCCCAAGCTTAATTTTGGGGCTTGCAAGGATGGGTTCCAGAGTCTAGACTCTTCAAGGCCGAGTGATCCACCATCAAAAAAGGCGGTCCAAGTGATTTCAAGCCCTGCGTCGCTTCTCGACTGGCCTGGCACACCAACTCAACCCATCAAGAAGATGAAGGGGGGACTCGTGGAGCATATCAAGGAGGTCCGCAAGATGCTTGCTACAGAAGACATGAGGATGCTGGCTGATGCAGGAGGAATGCGGATCTCACTGTTGTAGTGTTCATCGATTTAGTGTTCACAGGGTTGGGAAAGTTGGATTTCTGAACCTGTAATAGGCTGCAGGCCTTTGCTTTTATCTTGTTTAATTTTTTTCGCTCTTCCAGAACATGCGTTCGAGGCATGCATGGTTGTTGGGACTGGCTGGGTTTCATTTATTTTGAATGGAACCGGGGGGAAACTAACTCCCTTGATGATCTAAAAAAACTGAAGAAGTCGATGTAGCGACTCGAGGCACAGCTGACGACGGGAAATCTGATCGATCACAATCGCAACCGGCGGTGCGTTTGTAGACGCATACATGTAAGCTCATATTGATGCATGCACGTACCTGACCTGTTGGTTTCTTCACGTCCCACATCCCGGGAGGCTACGCCATGTATGTGGGCATTGTAGCCCACGGTCTACTCAATGAAGCTTGTGGGGATGGCTCGGGGAAGACTCAGGCGCTCGTTGTAGTTCGCTCGGACGTCTCGTGACTGGCTGTAGACATGTTTGGCTCGGCGATGAGTCGGCTATCGAAGTAGGTTGGCAGCGCCGCCGTCGATAGGGATATGCTGGATTTTCTTCGTTGGATGGGATCAATCTAATACAAATTTATTTGGCATCTGGAAAAAGAAATCAATCTAACGAAGAAAAAGTTATTTGAGCATACCAATACATCACCGCGAGCTCTCTAATAAAGAATGGAAATGCATCGAAGATCGAATTGAAAAAAGCTTAGCTGCTGGAAGGGAAAGTTGATGTCGTATGAAGGTCGGCTAGTGCTTATTAACTCAGTACTCGCTAGTATGCCGATGTTTGTGTTATCTTTCTTCGAGGTTCCGAAGGGGGTGCGGAAGAGACTGGATTTTTTTCGATCTCGATTCTTCTGGCAGTCAGATGGCACTAAGAAGAATATCGCCTTGCACGATGGGATATAATATGCCGACCCAAGAACCAGGGTGGTCTCGGCATTGAAAACCTGGAAATTAAGAATAAATGTCTTATGAGTAAATGGCTATATAAGTTATCAGCAGAGACGGATGGTATGTGGGCACAGATATTACGCAACAAGTATTTACAATCGAAAACGCTAGCCCAGGTCACCGCGAGACCAACTGACTCGCCATTCTGGAAGGGGTTTATGTGAACGAAAGATTTGTTCTTTCGTAGGGTCAAATTCTTGGTTGGCAATGGGATGTCAACCAGATTTTGATAGGATACATAGTTAGGGGAGACACGACTAGCCATACAATGCTCCACCCTATATAATATTATGCAACATAAGGAGGATTGCGTGGGCACAGTATTTCAATCGATACCCTTGAATATTTAGTTCAGACAATCGTTAGTTGGGGAGCATTGGCATTCCTAGATGTAGTTGGTACGGGATTGATAGATGTTCAATCCGACCGACCCGATTCGTCGCACTGGAAGTGAAGGAAATATGCCCTAGAGGCAATAATAAAGTTGTTATTTATATTTCCTTATATCATGATAAATGTTTATTATTCATGCTAGAATTGTATTAACCAGAAACTTAGGACATGCGTGAATACATAGACAAACAGAGTGTCACTCTTCTCTGCGCCCCTACACGAGTATCGGGGGAAACCCCAGATCTGGTTCACTAGATCGGACGGCGGCGGTGTCTTGGTGTTGTATCCTTCATGAAGGCGTTGTTTTGTTGCTCGTGGTGTGTTTGGTGTTGGCATTGGAGACTTTGGACGCTTTGCTGGTCCAAGCTACTCCTCTTGGCAATGGCTTCCAGGGCACTATGCACGGCCTCGACAGCGCTCTTTCCATGGCTTCTCCTTCCAGTCTGGCCAAGTCCTACATCCCACTTGCTGATCCTCTAGGCGCATAGGTGGGAGGTACGTTGATCTGGTTCATCCTGGAGGTGCGGCCGTGCGACGATGGTGCCCGGCGTTTGGTCGCGACACGGCCTTGATACCTTTGTATCTCGTATCTTTGGCTTCATGGCCGGAGTTCGAGCTAGGAGAGTTCTTTGTTGTGTTGTATCTCTTCTTGTTGTTCCCACACTTCGTGTTGTGCCTCTCTCTTTTTCTCTTGTATGCCTATGTAATTTCTCTTCTACCTATGAATGATACACAAGTTTTGCGTATTCACAAAAAAAAGTGTCACTAGTATGCCTCTACTTGACTAGCTCGTTGAACCAAAGATGGTTAAGTTTTCACACCACAGCCAGGTCTTTATTCGAATCATTTTTCATAACCAATCTAAGCGTGTTTCGCGAGGCGGTTTCCTTGGCACGTCTTGTCAAAGCAGAGATCGTGTCCCCTTTATTACGGGATTCTCATCAATATGGACGTGGGTAACCCAACCGTGCCTATTGGTAGGACTCCTAGATCTTAGGCAAGCCCCAAACGGCCACGAGGAGGACGCTTGATATTCACCCTCTTTATAAAGGGGACAAGGCCTTTTCCTCTCAACCTTAATAGAATCTGCCTCCCGCCTCGAGTTCCAACACCCAAAGCTCAGGTATAGGCACTTCGGATCTTCAACTATGTCCGGATCCAACCTTCAAGGTCGGTGGATGCCTTCCTCTGTCACGGAGGAGGACATCAGGAAGTTGAGAGAGGCCAGATATCTGATCGCCGAAATTTTGCATCGGCTGCCTGCCCGAGGGCTAGTCGTCCCTACTCCCGAACCCAACGAGAGCGTCGTGTTCGTCTCCCACTTCCTCCGAGGACTAGGCCTCGCTCTGGATCCCTTTGTTAGGGGTCTTATGTTCTATTACGGGCTAGATTTTCACGATCTGGCCCCGGATTCCCTTCTTCACATCTCGACATTTATTGTCGTATGTGAGGCCTTCCTCCGCATTACCCCTCACTTCGGCCTGTGGCTCAAGACCTTCAATGTGAAGCCGAAGATGATCGAGGAGCAGCACACAGCGTGCGGAGGCGCTTCAATAAGCAAAATTGCTGACGCTCCATGGCCTGAGGGTTAGTTCCCAGAGGTGTTCGGATTGTCACAGTGGGAGTGGTTCTACATCACAGCTCCCCGAAGTGCCAAGTAGGTAGCTGCCCCCACCTTTCGCTCAGCCCCCCCACCATAACTGATGTCATGGATCAGCAGGGGGCTGAGCTGGGGTCCAGCCAAGGACGTGCCAATACTGCAAAGCCGTATCCGAGATCTCTTTTAGAGAGATTTCAGTCTGGTTATGGTAGTGCAAGTCATGCTAGTTCATCAAGTCCAGCCTTGCAAACGCCGGCCCCTTCGCATGTGGGAATTCAACCCGGAAGGACCACGAGCTATTCAACATTTCCTCGGCATGACGCACGAAGAGATGTACAAATTGTTCTTCGGACCGCAAATAATGTGTCCGGACATCACTCAGGATGCAGGTCTGGGCTGCAATCGTCCGGATACCCAAGTAAGTAGCCCCGCATCCGAACACACTGCCCATTTATTTATCGCAACATTGCCCTAAAAAAGCCACTCTTTAACCCAGGATTGGATAGCGAAGGCAAAGTTGATCAGGTGTCCGGCCCCCCTCCCTGAGACCTCACCAAATCCCGTTCTAACCAGGATGCTGGAGATCGCGCCTTATCAAGCGGCCTAGGGAGAAGATAAAGGGGGGAACAAGGAGGCTAGCGCCTCCGCGAAGGAGGTTAGCCCGGGGGAGGAACTGAAACTTCCTCTCCCCAGGGACGGAAGAGAACCGCCTCTGAGGACCCGGAGACAACAATCTCCAAACGGGGGAAGAAATCTCCGCCGGAGGGTCTTGCCCTGGGGGATACCCTGGCCGCACTATGCCCTCAAGGGGATCAGCCCTCCACCGAGCTGTAAGTAAAAGGGTAAATGAAAATATCTCGCTTTACCTCTGAGGAAAATAACCAAGGCATTTATCTTGCAGTTCGGATCTTAGCCCTTCTCAGCAGAGCTCGTCTTTAGGGGATCTTCTTCCAGAGATGATGGAGAGTGAAACGCCTCCCCCTGCCACACCGCCTCACGAGGCGGGCGACCCCGAGGTGTCTTCGCGGAGGGTTTCTCCTGATCCGGCAAGGCCAGAAGGTAATCCTATGGCCACCCGAAGTCCTCAGTATCCGGCTCTTGAAGGGAGCAATCAAAAGAATCTGACACCGTCTGGTGTGCGGTCGGACGTACAGATGAATCTGCTAGAGCAAGCGGCTATCTCAAAAGAGCACCGAACGGGTACGGTGATTGAAAGGATTTCGTCCGCCAAAAGCGGGTTGCATGAAGCCTTTATGAGTGTACTGACGGGTTTTATGGTACACGAAATGATGTACATTGTTGATAGTACCGCACATTTTTAGATGTGCCCTGTGTAGATAGTAGCCCCTGAGACTCTGGTTGTCGTCAAAAACGGCGGCAAACAGAGGATCGTAGTCCCAGGTAATAACCAGACCGCCTTTATGTGCAGGTCGTTGAAGCTCCGGTGGCTAGCCGGACTGATGGGTTTGCCGAACTAAGGTGGCAACTGGATGCGGCAGATGCCGACATCATGCTTGTTAACAAGCGGCTTGACGAGGCACAGGGTAGGTGATTTTTCTGGTGATTGTCACATAGTAAGAGCAGCATGATGCAAGTATCTTTAATATATTGTGACTGCAGATGGAGCTGCCACCGTGGAGACCCTTCGCTTGCCCGAGCCAAGGAGCAAGCAATGAGTAGCAATGCGGCCGCTTTAAAGGCGACCGAAGAGTTAAGGGCTGAACAGGCCGCACATTGCGAGAGCAAAGAAAAAATTGCCAACATGGTCGTGGAGTTAAAAGATGCTGCTAACCGTTTCCGGCTTCTTGAAGAAGAAAATTGGGTGAAGGCGACGGACCTGGAGAAGGCCCGGGTGGCTGCCAAGGAAGCTAGCTCCAAAATTAGAGCGACGAAGGAGGAGCTGAATCAAGCTGTGGATATCATTTCTGGGAAGCCCTTCTTGTTGCAGACTAAGTTCGGAGATCCGAAATATTCTCCTCTGGACCGGCTATGGAGTTATGCGGATGAGTACATGGATTTGGCTGCAAGTGCTGCTGATGCGGCCGAGTACTTCAAGGATCAGAAAGGTCCTGAAGTGGAGAAGCTGTTCTGGTCACAGTTTCACGCTCCAGTCTGTCCGCTGTTGCTGAATGAGCAATTGACCGGTTGGGCCGAGCTCCATAGATTATTCGGACTTCCATGAGGTCCGCTGTGGATCATCTGTGGCTAGGAGGGCCAAGGCCGAATAGCTACTTTAGCTTAGTGCAACAATTCCTTGGTGTTGTGCCACGCATCGATGCTGTAAAGAGGTCGACGTGCATAGAAGGCTCGCGGATGGCCCTTGCCCGTGTCAAAACATACTGGGCGGAGATGGATGCCACCACTGTTGCGACACAGGGTTCGGCGATAGGTCGAGTGGCTACCGAGCACTACTTTGAAGAAGTTCTTGAAGGCGCTCGTTTGAAAGAGGCTCAGTGCTCGAAGAATATTATGTTTAAGTGACATGTATTCCCATTGTTAATTATGTTTTATTGAGTTTATCAAGGCTGTATTTATACTTTTGCCCGAAAGTACTATGATGCCTCCTGTGCGGCCGTTTATGTATATATGTATATAACCTGAAAGATGGCAGTCATCGGCTTCAGCCCCCACGCATATAATGCGGGGGTGTTCACAGAAGATGCATGTTCACACTTGATCCAACGTCTTGGTCCATTAAGGAGGTGATAGAGCATCGAACTAGGCAATCGGACTATAATGCTTTAACACTTTCACTTAGCCAGAGGAGTTTGACAGTGGGGCTACTATATAGCCCCTGGTGGCTCCGCGCTCATCCGAATTTGGGGCGCGTACATGCCTGGCCGGGAAATGGCCCTTCGTTAAGGCGGAGGAATCCCGAAGATTCCGCTAGGTCATCGAGTGGTTGACCAGTATCATGCTATATCATGACAGTCAGTTTTCGGCTTTCTCTACAGAGGTGCTCGTCCGGATGAACCAGGGCACAATCGCAGTAGTTCTCCTGGTGCCGCCTTAGCCGATAGAGTGGAACGTAAGGCGGCAAGACACAGGACCCGGGCAAACCCAACATTTGACCAAAGACATGATTCGGAGCTGATGCATATAAGGCCAAACTCGCGACGCTGAACACTCCCTAAGGTATTCGGTCTCTATGATGTAAACCGGGCTAAACAGTGCCCTTTGTAATAAGCCCCTGGTGTCCAGGTACGTGCAATATTCTGACGTGGCCACATGCCAATACGTCAACATCCTTCTCAAATTGTACTGAGAATCCGGGGGATGTGTATCAACAAGAGACAGTAAAAAAGGTTTACGCAGGGTCTTCATCTAAAAAGAATCCTTGGAACGGGTCCCTGCTGCACATCTGCGCCTGTGTCTCTGTTGTGCCGTATCCTGGACGGGTGTAGCACGATGGTCATCTGTAAAAGAGAGGAACTTAGCTAAAAAGTTGTCGTGCAAAAGATAGGTTATACTAAATAAACCATGTACAGTTCAAGATGAGTAAAGTTGAGCCTTATTGTCACTTGTTTACACGCGTTGAGCCCCTTGTATTGTTATAGGGGTATAGCCATCAAACCTGTATCCATTATATATAGCTGCACCGGGCTCGTCTAACCGCGTCCGTGATCTTAATGACCTGTCACATGCTCTAGTTGGTGAGGCCATTTAGTGTGCGGCTGCCAAGGCAGCCGCACGGTCTTCCGCGCACAAGGAGCGCTCAATATTTCCATTTACTGTAATGATGCCACGTGGACCGGGCATCTTAAGCATGAGGGAAGCGTAACGCGGTATTGCGTTAAAGCGAGCGAAAGCTTCACATCCGAGTAGTGCTTGATAGCCACTTTGGAACGAAGCGATGTGGAAGGTTAAATTTTCGCTGCGGAAGTTATCGGGAAAGCCGAATATAACCTCTAGTAGCAGGGAGCCCGTGCAATGGGCTTCTGGGTCTGGCATTACTCCTTTAAAGGTAGTATTGCTATGGCTAATTTTTGTTGGGTCTATCCCCATTTTGCGGACTGTGTCCTGATATATCAGGTTTAAACTACTGCCGCCGTCCATCAGGACTCGTGTGAAGTGGTATCCGTCAATTATCGGGTCTAACACCAAGGCAGCCCATCCTGCATGCCGGATACTTGCCGAGTAATCCCGATGGTCAAAGGTGATCGGTTGGGACGACCAGTGGCAGAACTCCGCGGTGATAGGCCCTGGGGCACGTGTCTCTAGGAGTGCTGCTTTGTTTCCCCCCTTCATCACGTGTAATAACTTTACTGTTTTGACTTCTGGTGGGAATTTCTTCTGTTCCCCAGTGCTTTGCTTGCGAGGCTCGTCCTTGTCTTCGCTTGGTGTATCCTGCCCCTTGTGTTCGGCGTTGAGATTGCCGGACTACTTGAAGACCCAACATTCTCTATGGGTATGATTTGCAGGTTTATCAGGGGTGCTGTGGATCTGACATATTTTGTCCAGAATCTTGTTCAGGCTGGACAGTTCGTCTCTGTGGCCTTTGGAGGGCAGCTTTTCCTGACCTGTCCGAGAGCTTCTGAATCCGGCGTTTACCGCCGTGCTCTTCGGGCTGTCTTCTTTATTCCGGCGCTTGTTTTTGCTGCGTCATGGTTTCCCGTTTCTGTCCCTGACTTCGGTTGTACTTGGGTCGCTAGTGCTGCATCGGGCTAACCAGCTGTCCTCGCCCGTGCAAAAGCGGGTCAAGAGGCTTGTTAATGCTGCCATTGTTCTCGCCTTTTCTTGGCCGAGATGTCTGGCAAGCCATTCGTCTCGAACGCTATGATTGAAAGCTGCTAAGGCTTCGGCGTCCGGACAGTCGACTATTTGGTTCTTTTTAGTGAGACACCTGTTCCAAAGCTTTCGGGCTGACTCTCCGGGCTGTTGAGTTATATGACTTAAATCATCTGCATCCAGTGGTTGGACATAGGTCCCTTGAAAATTTGCCCGAAAAGCGTCCTCGAGCTCTTCCCAGCTTCCAATGGAGTTTTCGTGGAGGCTTTTAAGCCAGTGCCGAGCTGGCCCTTTGAGCTTGAGGGGTAAGTAATTGATGGCGTGGAGATCGTCTCCTCGAGCCATGTGGATATGGAGGATGTAGTCCTCAATCCAGACCCCAGGGTCTGTCGTTCCGTCGTACGCCTCTATGTTTACGGGTTTGAATCCCTCTGGAAATTCATGGTCCAGCACCTCATCGGTGAAGCATAGGGGGTGAGCGGCACCCCTATATTTGGGTGTACCGTGGTGTTCGGATTTTTGTTGTGTTACATTGCGTGCTGGAGCACGCTTGCTTGGCCCGTAGATGGATATGCTTGCGCCGTCCTTTTGATGCGAGCCCTCACGTGGATCGCGTATTGGCTTGTGCGCGGCGTCATTTGCCGCTCTATGTTGCCACGAGGTCGTCTATCCGACCGGATGGCTGTTTTGTTTTTTGATTGCGGGGGATCTAAGGCCTCCTCATCGAATACAGGTAGCATCTTTCGCTTCGGGTGGCTCTTTGTGTGGCGACTGCCGCCGTACTTTCCTGCAGTGTTGAGTACTTCACTCCATCTAATTCTGAGTGTGTCTTGTGCAGCCATGAGCCTTTGCTTTTGCTTTTTCGGACTCCTCACAGTGGCAACAAGCCTTTGATGGGTATTCTGTTGCTCCGGCTGCCTGTCTGGTGTGATGTCATCCGGACTGTTATCTTCACCGGAGTCGGGTTGTTCGGTTTGATTCTCCATGTTGCCGTGATCGGACGGTGGTTCAATGTCGTGTTTGTCGTCCGCTGGCTCACCCTGCTCTATCGCTGGGTCTATATGATCACTGTTTCTGCCAAGGCGGGATTTGGAGCGGCGCTTACGCTGCCGCTTTGAATGCTTCTCGAGGGATCGATCCTTCGCTGTGTCCTTACATTCCTCGTCATCATTTTCTTTGGGTGTGTCCACCATGTATACATCATATGATGAAGTGGGCGTCCAGTGCCTTGTGGGCAGTGGCTCCTGTTCGTCTCCTGCATCGTCGTCCATACCGTCGATGTCTTCGGAGTCGAAGTCGAGCATGTTGGTCAAATCATTGACAGTGGCTACTAAGTGGGTGGTGGGTGGGCGGCAAATTTCTTCGTCATCCGCATCCCAATCCGGCCGGACATAGTTCGGCCAGGACTCTCCTGACAAGGAGAGATACCTTAATGAGTTCAGTATGTCGCCGAAGGGCGAGTGCTGAAAGATATCCGCGGAGGTGAACTCCATGATCGGCGCCCAGTCGGATTTGATGGACATGGGCGCAGGCGGTTCGGAGTCTGTGACCGGGGAAGAATCCGGCAGTTTGGCGTCACGGCTCCCGTGAAGGGTAAGGTCGATACTCGGCTCGATCGCCGCTGAGAATGCGGCCTCCGTGGCGGGGTCTATCCACCCGTCCATGGATGGCGCAATTGGCTCCGAATTGAGGGTCGGAGCGGTTGCCGGTGTGGTCTCCTGAACACTGTCCGATGGCAGAGCTAAATCATGCTCATCATGATCATGCGGCGCACTCGGCAGGGGCTCGAATCCGTCGAAGATCAAGTCTCCGCGGATGTCGGCCGTGTAGTTTAAGCTTCCAAATCTGACCTGGTGGCCAGGGGCGTAACTCTCGATCTGCTCCAGATGGCCAAACGAGTTGGCCCACAGTGCGGAGTCGCCGAATACAAAGATCTGTCTGAGGAGAAAAGTCTCACCCCGGACTGCATCGCTATCAATGATTGAAGGAGCCATCCAGCCTAATGCTAACGACACAGAAGAACTCTCAATGAAAGCACCAATGTCGGTGTCAAAACCGGCGTATCTCGGGTAGGGGGTCCCGAACTGTGCATCTAGGCGGATGGTAACATGAGGCAGGGGACACAATGTTTTACCCAGTTTCGGGCCCTCTTGATGGAGGTAATACCCTACGTCCTGCTTGATTGTTCTTGATAATATGAGTAGTACAAGAGTTGATCTACCACGAGATGAAGAGGCTAAACCCTAGAAGCTAGCCTATGGTATGATTGTTGTTGTTAGTCCTACGGACTAAATCCTCCGGTTTATATAGATACCGGAGGGGCTAGGGTTACACAGAGTCGGTTACAAGGAAGGAAATCTACATATCCGTACTGCCAAGCGTGCCTTCCACGCCAAGGAGAGTCCCATCCGGACACGAGATGAAGTCTTCAATCTTGTATCTTCATAGTCCAATAGTCCGGCCAAAGGATATAGTCCGGCTATCCGGATACCCCCTAATCCAGGACTCCCTCAAGCGGCGTGTCTGTATCTATCCATCTGCTTGAACAAAACAAAAGTTGCTTAAACACATACTCCCTCCGTTCCAAATTACTCATCGCAGAAATGGATGTATCTAGAACTAAAATACATCTAGATACATCCATACCTGTGACAAGTAATTCGGAACAGAGGAAGTACGTATGTACATCAGGCCCCTTTCCCTTCCTTCATTGGGGATGAGGTCCCAAATGCTTTGCTTTTGCTTGGGTTGCGTAAAGGGTGAGGGATTGTTCCCTGCCACTGCGACACACCTACACCACACAACACAGGAAGGAGGTTGGATGGGATGGGATGGGCCTGGGTTGCATGCCTGCAATATATACTCCTTCCTACAAACAAGCAAAAAGATTCAGTACTACCCTAAAGCAAAGTAGACCCTCTTTTCCCAAAGCCTCCTCCTCTGCATTGAGTATTCAGTAAGAGCACAACTAGTACTACTCACTCACTTACCCATCTGCTGTGAGTATGAGTGTGTGGTGACATGATTGGCTGCCGCCACTTGTTAATCTCGCTCGGTACTCCTACACTGCAGCACAAGATTTCCTACGGTATCTGAAGCAAGAGATGCAGCAGCAGTAGAAGCAGACGACGAGATCCAACTAGGTTTGGCCTTTGGTGTGAGCGAGCCATCCATATCCATCTGGCCTCCTCATCCTGCTGCCGCTGCTTTTGCACTACCTGCTGCAACAGCAAAGCTGAGCAAGTGAGCCAAGAAAGAAAGACTTGCTCGCTCGGACATGGAGTATTTGATTCTGAGCTAATATGCTCCCGCATGAACAGTAAAATCCAAAAAAAATAAAAATAATTCAAAAAATCTGATTTTTTTATGAACATTGATAAATTTTCTAACTACGTGTAAAATTTCAGATTGAAATGACATTGGTGGTGGCTTGGGCACCTATTTTCCTTCATTGAGATCGTACCCACCACACCTATCTCGCACGCGGGTGATGCATCCCGTTCTCCTGGTAACCAAAGGCCGAAGAAGGCTCGATTCGTCTTTCTTTTTTCATATTATGTTATTTGCACCTTGGATTTTCCTCTCTCGCTCCTGGACTCTTGTTTAGCTGACAGCTAGCAATCGATAAGCCATCCAACTTCTCTCTGCTACGGTGATGGCTTATAACAAGTCGATCCAACTTTTCTTCCTGGCGCAGTAGAGGAAGGTCCATTGGGCATAGAGAGAGTACCATGTGATCAATCTATAATGCTTATTGGAAAGTGCTCTCTATCGCCCGGGTCATGAAAAACACTAAAAGGCTAATCCAGATGAAGAAGATACCGAGAAAATGACTCCTCAATCCGAAGTAAGGGCGAATGCTGGAACGAAAGTAATCCCTCGAAGTTCAATAAAAAGGGTATTGGAAATCAACTTGCTGGATAATTTCTCAGAAAGTTTTTGTGTTGTTGATTCCTATTCCTAGGTGTCGTGCTTTTCCCCTAATTTCATGGTATCTTTCTTGGCGCTTACCACAGGAAAACCCGTCCTTCTTTTGGGAAGAAATCAAAGAATAGGTAGTTCAGGAACGATCATCAATATGTTGCTGCTATTGAATCCGGTTTTGAATCAAGCAACAAGTGTCCGACCTCAGGATCCACCATAGAAAGGCATAGCTTGATTTGGTGCAAATGTAATATAAAAAGGCATAGGCTGATTCAAAGTAAACAGAAACCACCCCTTAAACTCATTTGCGCTCCGAAAGTTGTCCGAGGACCGTGACAAAACAACTAGCCCAGCAATAGGCAAGGACTGGCTGAAATACCTTTCTGAATCCAGTCCATCCGTATCTGCTGTCCCTTCCGCCCTAATCATCGAGAAAGATTAAATAATTGGATAGGCGATCTCATTCTTTAACTCGGAGTCGTATAAGCTAGTGTTGTCTTGCTTGCTCGAAACGTGCTTGAGGAGTGATGTGTCTCGTATTCAAGCGACATTGCTTCGGAGGCGCACACAGCGCCTCGGATAAACACTACTAGGGTTTTAGCGTGGGTTTTGAGGCTATCAGCAACGCAGGCAGCCACGCTACTACTACGACGCTACAACTAATTGTTAGTACTAGCGCGGTATGTACCCGCGCTACTAATACTGACTATAACAGCAGCGCTCTTCCAGAATGCGCTACTAATAGTTAGCTGTATCGCTTTCCTAGCCCTGCGCTACTGCTATATCTTTCATCATTTCCCCCCGCTTCCTACCCCGTTTCAGTTTCAATAAACTATAATTTCCAGATACCAGGTACTACTAGATATCAATTTCATAAACGTTATAGGTATTGGGTAGTATTCCCCCCGTTCCAAATTACTCGTCGTGGTTTTAGTTCAAATTTGAACTAAAACCATGACGAGTAATTTGGAATGGAGGGAGTACGAGATAACAATTTCATATATAGTCAATATGTATCCTCAAGCAGTACAAGATGATATCGACGACGATCATCATATGTAGTTCTAGATGATATCGACGACGATCATCGTATGTAGTTCTAGATGATATCGACGACGATCATCATATATAGTTCTAGATGATATAGCCACACACACATATGTAGTTCTAGATGATATCGACGACGATCATCATCCGCAAGCCTGGGCGGTGGGTGTTCCTGATAGTAATTAGGATGTCCTTTCCAACACAAAGATTCTTGCCAACGAGGAATCTCTTCCACCCAACCGAGTTTAAGTGTGTGCGACCGTCCATGTCCATGTTGTAAGTACAGGTGGTGACGGAGCCCCTTGCGGTAAGGCGTAGTCCAGCTGAGCCTTGTTCATCAGGCTCGATACCACAACTCACAGATAGGCTCTTTGACAATTTCTGAATAAGAAAAACATATCAATTAATAAATAACCTGGCACATACTTTTGCAAATATATTTCTATAATTATATTTCTACACTATCAAAAGACACAATACTACACATTTGTACTAAGCATGAATTCTACTAATAAGTATATATGGATTATCTATGCTATTAATAGTTCCTTGGATTCTACACTAATAAGCATGTGATCGGACTCTACACTAAAGAATATCATCGACTAGATTCCACACAACATATCATTGGACTCTACACTAAGCATATCATCGGTAATTTGCATTTGTAAGTATAACATACCATATCATGCCGATCGACCATGGTACATGTCAGGCGGGTCACAAAATGGCACCCCGACAAAGTCGTCATGTGGCGGAATTATGTCCCATAGGTCGCACACCTCCTCCTCGCTCAGCCTCATTCTTCGAGCTACGATGGCTTCATGAAGTGGGTCCTCATCATCTTCATCGAGTGGGTCCTCATTCTCTTCATCATCTTCGTCATCTTCCACCAGGTTGATATAAATGACAGCCAGCTCGGGTATTTCTGCTCTGAAGGAGAAGCTGATCGACTCGCCACCAGTAAGACGCATGCGGGCGAGGAAACGGGCCCATCCATCTCCTCTGCGACATATTGCGTCCTTTCTCGACCTCCATAGTGTACGCCCCCCTAGGAGCCTCAAATGTCACAGTGTCTCCTGTCAGCTTGTTGAATTTCAACATCACATTGCATGGGACGATCTGTGTAAAAAAAGCAAAATGACACAATGCAGTAATGCCAACAACAAAAATAAAATAGTTATTACATTTCATATAATTTCTTACCGCCGCATGATGAAAACTCAGCTGGAAGTAGATGTCGAATAGCTTGCCAGTTGCAAGGCTGCTGGCGCACCTTGACTTGCACAATTGACATGGTGGTGGTGGTGGCGCCATTCTCCTAAAGCAATATGAGCAAAGGATTAACGATCCACTTCACAGGAAAGAAAAACAGTAGCATGTGATATCTTTGGTTCTTCTTTAGTTATATTTTCATAGTGGAACCCGATCCCAAAAAGCAAACAACAAGCTCTCAACTAACTTATTAACACCTTCTATAATAGAACCAACAGCTAGCAGGCAAATGCCAAATCAGCCAACAAGACTCACAGACAACAAGTTCTCAATTAGCTTACTAACACCTTCTAGAATATCTCTAGATGAAGAGATTCTTCCGCGAGAAGCAACTTGATGGAGAATTATAATCCTAACATCTAGTAACATAAAAGATGACAAGGTATCACCTACAAAAGCATTTCAGGGGCACCTATTGCCGAAAAAACTATTTGGCCCCTACCAAAGGTATGATCCTAAGATCTGTAATAAGTTATCTACCAAATCAAGGTACCACCTACCAAGACATATTTCATCTAATTTGGCCCCTATTGCCTAAGATAACTGATTCAAAAAACAAGTGGAAAATTTAATTGGGATTAACTTAGCACTTGCAAACTAAATACTTGTACCACCTACCAAAGCATTTCAACTAAATTGGCACCTACATTTTGCAAAAAATAACTTATTACAAAAAAACAAAAGCATCTAGTTATCCATATGAAATTCGTAAGCCGTCGCTGCATCTAGGTAGGGCAGCCCGCGGGGGGTGCTAACGAGGAGGGGGGATGGCATGGTGACCTCGGTCGGGGGTGCTGACAAGGGGAAGGTCGGT
>NC_041382.1:675817198-675819863 GCF_002162155.2 Triticum dicoccoides | reverse complement strand
AGGTCGGTGACTTTACTATGAGAGGGGGCGACGACAGCGGCCGACGAGAGGATCGAGGGCGGTCGGCCAAAGGCGCCTGGCCAGAGCTCGCGGACAGCGACGTTGTGGGCGGGAGGAGGGTGGAGGAGCAGCTAGCAGAGGGACAGCGAGAGGGGGGAGGGGCATTACATGCGGCGGTGGTGGCGGTGGCGCGCAGTGGCGGAGGAGAAACCCTAACCACAGCTGCCGGCGTCGGGCGGAGGGGGATGATTGAGAGATGAGCATGCGGGGGGCCGGACCGCGTGTTTTGTTTTGCTGTAGCAGTAGCGCGGGTATAGGGAGCGCGCTACTGCTAAGCCCAATATCAGTAGCGCTTTGTCCTGAAAAAACGCTACTGCTAAGGCAAAGCATGTAAAAACATAAAAAAAAATATACATTGGTCATCATCGATCTTTTTGCGTAGAATCTAAATAGTCAACATGAATCCTCACTGTACTTGTATAGGCACAGGTGAAGATTCATATTGCAGCCACAAATCCTACACATACAGTTCAATGAAGACCAAGTGCTCGAGATAGTTAGAAAAGTAACATATTTAAGGTGGTAAACACCTTGCTCGCTTAGCAGTATGGGACTAAACTTAATTAGTTGCAAGAGGGGATGATACTTAGCAGCAGCGAGTTTTAAAGAAAAACGCTGCTACTTAGTACTTTAGCAGTAGCGCGTCTAGGAGAAGGGCGCTACTACTATATCTAGCCTAGAGGCAACACCGTGGCTATAGCGCGGTCTTCTGAAGGTCACTACTGCTAATTAGCAGTAGTGTTTGTTTTTAAACCTCGTTGCTGCTAAGATTCTGTGTATAAGGTTTTCCCTAGTAGTGAAAGCACGGGCGAGCCACATGCAGGGAAACTTATTTACAGTCTGTCGCTTTTGACCGCTCTCCCCTTCCCGGGGATACGACCTCCTCAAACAAAGGGTTCCTAAATAAGAAGTGAAAGAACATGCAACGCCCCCATGTTTGGTTTTGGTAATTGATGACAATCTCTATGGTCTAATGGTTGCCTTGAGTTATATTTGAAGAATTTGTCCATAGGCTTGTCGTGAAGTCCATGTGTTGGTTTCAAGGAGTTTATGTGTTGGCCAAGGTGCTATTCAAGGAATTATCCAAAGATTGGTCATGTGAGAGTTGAGCTTATTGCAAGCATGTCTTGAACATGAAGATTGTGTGATCATTCATTTTTACCTTCAAGACATCATCCAAATGAAGAGAGTTGAAAAGATTCAAGGTTGATCAAGACTAAGTCAAGAGTGAATCAAGTTGATCAACTCACAAAGCGTAGAAAATGTACCGAGAGGGATCAAGTGATCCCATGTTATGGTAAGCATTGTCCATTACACTTTGTGTACTAACCCATGGTCTACGTGAGAGAGTTCTATATGGGGTTAGGTATGTTTCCATGGGCTTGCGTCAAGAGGAAGATATCATACAACCCATGGAGAGGATTACATCAAGTGGTGATCGTCATCAAGATTGCCGTGTGCAAGTTCAAGTGGGGCATCACTAAGAGATCAAGTGCTTGAAGCTTGTCGTCCATTGTGGTGACAATGGACTTGTGAAGATGTGCGGAAGTGTGTTTCACCCATAGTGGATTATGGGGGAGCAATCAAATGGTCTTCATCGACCCAACGCAATCAAGAAAGGTGGTCCATCTTGAGGAGGACAAGATCGTCATCATCTAGCTCAAGTGGATTATGCGCAAGGCAAAGGTTTGTCCTTGATTGGTTTTCTATTTTACCGGTCTCATGGTGGTAGTTGGGAGACCAGGTTATATGATCGATTGCCGTACTATCAAAGGGGGCTCTCAAGTTGATAGCTTGATCGTATCATTCGTAGAGAGATCAAACCATTGCATCCTGGCATCCTCTTTCTTGGTTCTTGTTTGGTTTCCTCTGTGTGAGTTTTAGAGCTTTCGGTCATCTTCTTGATAAACTCGATTTCATCAAAAACGCAGTTCACATGCATTTTCTATGATGTTTTCGATGTTGGGGGTTATGTCGCTGTTGGATGCTACTTGTCATCATCTATCCAACAAGCTTGAGTTTGCTCAATTCGGAGCTCATTTGCAGAAGTTGTGACAGTTATGGTTTTCCTTGGAGTATACTTGTTTTCGTGGAAGTGGCATAAGGGAGGCGCCAGCGGTAGTACCGCGGCCCCGGAGCGGCAGTACCGTTGAGAGACATATAAAAGCAGTAGCACCGCCCACGGCCACAGGCGGTAGTACGGCTCCGGTTCTGCGCTAGTGCCGCCTCGACTCGAGACCTACGTGTCTCGTGTCGGGTTCAGCGGCAGTAGTAGTGGTAGTACCGGTAGCAAGCAGTAGTACCGCCCTACTACCGCTACTAGTGCCGCTCAATGACCCTCCTCTCTGTCCCTTCTCCCTAAGGTGTTGTGCGAGGTTCCAGCGGTAGTACCGCTGGGCCGAGCGGTAGTACCATTGCGGCCAGCGATAGTACCGCTCTCTTGAGCGGTAGTACGGCCCGCTGCGGGCTGAGAATGGGGATAACGGTTGGATTTTTCCCCTTCTATAAAATGGGGTCTTCTTCCCCATTGAACCTTATCCTTTGAGCTCGTGTTCTTCCCCCATTGTTGACCTTCTTCGAGCTTGCTCTCTCTCAATCCCTCCAT
>NC_041382.1:675797694-675817056 GCF_002162155.2 Triticum dicoccoides | reverse complement strand
GACATCTAGATCCACATTTCCACCAATCACTTTCTCCTCAGTGTGAGGGGAACCCCTTGAATCTAGATCTTGGAGTTCTTGGTGTTCTCCTTCTTGTTCTTCCTCTCATTTTCTTCCATAGCTTTCGTTGCTTTGGTGGGATTTAAGAGTGAGGGACTTGGGCGCTATGTGTACCCTTGCCATTGCATTTGGTGCATAGGTTTGAGTTCTCCACGATGATACGTGGAAGTTACAAGTTGAGAAGCTTATTACTCTTGGGTGCTTGGTACCCTTGAGCTTGTTCCTCTTGGGTGCTTGGGTGCCCTAGACGGTTGGTGGTGCTTCGAAGCTCAATCATTATAGTGTAAAGCTCCGGACAAGCGTCGGGGTCTCCAATTAGGTTGTCGAGATTTCCCCGAGCAATTTGATGGGTGTCGGTGATCGCCCCCAAGGGTTGCCAAAGTGTACGGGTTTAGTGACCGCCCCAAGGGTTGCCAAAGTGTATGGGTTCGGTGACCGTACCCAAGGGTTCGGTGACCGTCCTCAATGGTCCCTTAGTGGAATCACGACATCTTGCATTTGTGCGAGGGCGTGAGGATATTACGGTGGCCCTAGTGGCTTCTTGGGGAGCATTGTGCCTCCACACCGCTCCAAATGAAGATTAGCATGTGCAAGGGTGTGAATTTCGGGATACATTGTCGTCTCCGCGTGCCTCGGTTATTTCTGACCCGGGCCCTTTACTTATGCACTTTACTTTGTGATAGCCATAGTGTTGCATGTTATATATCTTGCTATCACATGATTGTTTATTTTTCTTAGCATAAATTGTTGGTGCACATATGTGAGCCTAGTTGTTTTAGGTTTTGTGCTCAACAAATTAACCGCTAGGTTTATTCTGTATTTGTTCAAGCCTAAACCATAATTATTCTGGCTACATGATCATGGAAACGGACCAGAATAGATCACCTGTAGCAGCTCTAGTTGGCGAGATAAAGAGGCTTCTTTCTGTAGGCCCAGAGCATGTGATTTCACATGTAAGTAGGAGTAGAAATAAAGTTAGTCATATGTTAGCTCAAATGGGACTTTCGATCCCTCGTACTGCTGTTTGGTTGCGGAATGGATCTGATGAGATTGGCACCTTATGCCAGCAGGATTGTAACGAGCTATCCTGATTAATACAATCCTTTCCATTCGCAAGAAAAAAGCTGACGTTGGCTGTCAAAGGACCACTACTAGGGAAAAGCCTATACACAGAATCTTACCAGCAGCGCACTTTAAAATAAGGCGCTGCTGCTAACTACCAGTAGCGGTGCTCACAAACCTCGCTGCTGAAATAAATGTATCAATAGCGCGCCCACTCTAAGACGCGCTACTGCTATAATTGCCACGACGCCACCTTGAGGCTAGTTCTAGTAGCAGCACGCTAATATGAAGAGCGCTACTGCTAGGGACCATAGCAGTAGCGCATTTACACAATAACCGCTACTCCTAAGTTTACTAAAAAAATTAGTACCACCTCGCTTCGTGAAGTGAGTTTGTACCACCTTAAATATGTTACTTCTCAAACTTTCACAATCACTTGGTCTTCATTGAACTCTATGTGTAGAATTTGTGGTCGCAATATGAGTCTTCATCAGTTCCTAAACTGGTGAGGACTCATATTGACAAATCAGATTATACACAAAAAGATCATTGATGATCAATGTATTTTTGATATCTATTTTTACATGCTGACACACAGCAGTAGTGCGCTCTTTGTGACAGGCGCTACTGCTAGGTCGTTTAGCAGTAGCGCCTTTTGCTATAGCGTGCTACTGCTAAGCCATTCCATCTCTCCCCCACCCTCCGACCTATCCGATCCACTCACACTCACACTCACTCGATCTCCCCTTCAACCCCCCACGCCGGTCCTCCCTCGTCGCCCCTCCTCCGATATGTGCCACCGCCACCTCCTCCTCCTCGCTGGACTCGGTACCGGCCTCCTCCTTCGTCCTCCCTCTAGTCGCCGATGGTCGGTCCCTCCTTGCTCCGCCTTCCTCCTCCGTCCTCCCTCCACTCGCCGCGAGTTGGCCCCTCCTCGCTCCGTCTTCCTCCTCCGTCCTACTCTCTTCTCCCTCCTCGAGTCACCCCTCCTTCTACCTCCTCCCTCCTCCATCCACAACCCCTCCTCCTTGCTACATTTTGATTTAGTAGGCTAGTTGATTGAGTAGGCTAGTTGATTGAGTAGGCTAGTTGATTTAGAACATTTTGATATAGTTGATTTAGTATGTAGTTGATTTAGAACATCTTGATTTAGTTGATTTAGTAGGCTAGATGGTTTAGAAAGCTAGTTGATTTAGAACATTTTGATTTAGTTGATTTAGTATGCTAGTGAATTTAGTAGGCTAGTTGATTTAGTATGCACCATTTTATTGTTATTTTTTCTGTACATGGATAGGTAGATGCTTTTGTTTTTTGTAATAAGATATTTTTTGGCAAAATGTAGGTGCCAATTTAGTTAAATTTGCCACTTGTTTTTTTAATCAATTATCTTAGGAAATAGGGGCAAAATGAGATGAAATGTCTTGGTAGGTGGTACCCTTATTTGGTACATATTTGTGAAAAGTTTTTTCGGCAATAGGTGCCACCGAAATGCTTTGTCCATAAAATTGCTTCTCGCGGAAGAACCAAAAATATCACATGCTACTGTTTTTCTTTCCTGTGAAGTGAATCATTAATCCTTTGCTCATATTGCTTTAGGAAAATGGCGCCACCACCACCACCACTATGTCGACTGTGCAAGTCAAGGTGCGCCAGCAACCTTGCAACTAGCAAGCTGTTCGACATCTACTTCCAGCCGAGTTTTCGTCATGCGGCGGTAAGAAATTAGATGAAGTGTAACAACTATTTTATTTTTAGTGTTGGCATTACTGCATTGTGTCATTTTGATTTTTTTACACAGATCGTTCCATGCAATGTGAGGTTGAAATTCAACAAGCTGACAGGAGACACTGTGACATTTGAGGCTCCTGGGGGGCCATACACTATGGAGGTCGAGAAAGAACGCAATATGTCGTAGATTGGAGGAGATGGATGGGCCTGTTTCCTTGCCCACATGTGTCTTACTGGTGGTGAGTTGATCAGCTTCTCCTTCAGAGTAGAAAGACCCAGCTGGCTATCATTTATCTCAACCTGGTGGAAGGTGACAAAGATGATGAAGATGATGAAGATCATGAAGATAATGAGGACCCACTCGATGAAGATGATGAGAACCCACTTCATGAAGCTATCATAGCTCAAGGAATGAGGCTGAGCGAGGAGGAGGTGTGCAACCTATGGGGCATAATTCCGCCACGTGATGACTTTGTCGGGGTGCCATTCGTGAGTCATGACCCGCCTGACAAGTACCATGGTCGATCGGCATGAAATGGTATGTTATACGTACTGCCTTTAGTAATTTGATGATATATATATGATTTATTGTCGAACTTACAAATGCAAATTATTCGATGATATGCTTAGTGAATCCAATGATATGCTTAGTGTAGAGTCCAATGATATGCTTTATGGAATCTAGTCGATGATATGCTTTAGTGTAGAGTCTGATCACATGCTCTTATTAGTGTAGAATCCAAGGAACTATTAATAGTGTAGATAATCCATATATACTTATTAGTAGAATTCATGATTAGTTAGTACAAATGCATAGTACTGTGTCTTTTGATAGTGTAGAAATTAAGAAGACCATGTGTAGATTGGACCGAGTCGAACAAGGGCCAAGTGGAAATGATGAAATTGGAGACGTGGTACTTGTCAATGACCAAGGACCAAAGCCTTCTAGAAAAGTGGCATTTTAAGAATAGGTGAGTTCTATTCTCTTGTTCCCTCTTGCAAAGGAGGCAAAGATCACAGTTTGGCCACCCACGCTTTGCCAATCTATCCGTGGTCCAAATCCTGTCTTCGAGAGACAACCAAGCAAAGTGTTGGGGAACATAGTAATTTCAAAAAAATCCCTACGCACACGCAAGATCATGGTGATGCATAGCAACGAGAGGGAAGAGTGTGTCCACGTACCCTCGTAGACCGAAAGCGGAAGCGTTAGCACAACGTGGTTGATGTAGTCATACGTCTTCACGATCCGACTGATCCTAGTACCGAACGTACGGCACCTCCGAGTTCAGCACACGTTCAACTCGATGACGTCCCTCGAACTCCGATCCAGCCGAGCTTTGAGGGAGAGTTTCGTCAGCATGACGGCGTGGTGACGATGATGATGTTGCTACCGTCGCAGGGCTTCGTCTAAGCACCGCTACGATATGATCAAGGTGGATTATGGTGGAGGGGGGCACCGCACACGACTAAGAGATCAAGAGATCAATTGTTGTGTCTAGAGGTGCCCCCCTCCTCCGTATATAAAGGTGGGAGGAGAGGGCCGGCCAAGGGGAGGAGGCGCGCCCAAGGGGGGCAATCCTACTCCAAGTAGGATTCCCCCCTCTTTCCTAGTCCAAGTAGGAGAGGGGAGGAAGGGGAGGAGAAGAAGAAGGAAAGGGGGGCCGACCGCTAGTCCAATTCGGTTTGGGCTAGGGGGCCACGCGCCCTTAGCTGGCCGCCTCTCCTATTCCACCACTTGGGCCCATGAGGCCCAATAACCCCCTGGGAGGTTCCGGTAACCTCCCGGTTCTCCGGTATTTATCCGATAACCCCCGGAACTCATCCGGTGTCCGAATATAACATTCCAATATATCAATCTTAACGCCTCGACTATTTAGAGACTCCTCGTCATGTCCGTGATCACATCCGGGACTCCGAACTACCTTCGGTACATCAAAACATAAAAACTCATAATATAATCGTCATCGAACTTTAAGCGTGCGGACCCTACGGGTTCGAGTACTATGTAGACATGACTGAGATACGTCTCCGGTCAATAACCAATAGCTGAAATTGGATGCTCATATTGGCTCCCACATATTCTATGAAGATCTTTTTCGGTCAAACCGCATAACAACATACGTTGTTCCCTATGTCATCGGTATGTTACTTGCCCGAGATTCGATCGTCGGTATCTCAATACCTAGTTCAATCTCGTTACTGGCAAGTCTCTTTACTCATTTCGTAATGCATCATCCCGCAACTAACTCATTAGTTGCTATGCTTGCAAGGCTTATAGTGATGTGCATTACCGAGTGGGCCCAGAGATACCTCTCCGACAATCGGAGTGACAAATCCTAATCTCGAAATACGCCAACCCAACAAGTACCTTCGGAGACACCTTTATAATTGCCCACATTGTGATGTTTGGTAGCACACAAAGTGTTCCTCCGGTAAACGGGAGTTGCATAATCTCATAGTCATAGGAACTTGTATAAGTCATGAAGAAAGCAATAGCAGAATACTAAACGATCAATTGCTAGGCTAACGGAATGGGTCAAGTCAATCACATCATTCTTCTAATGATGTGATCTCATTAATCAAATGACAACTCATGTCTATGGTTAGGAAACATAACCATCTTCGACTAACAAGCTAGTCAAGTACAGGCATACTAGTGACACTCTGTTTGTCTATGTATTCACACATGTATCATGTTTCCGGTTAATACAATTCTAGCATGAATAATAAACATTTATCATGATATAAGGAAATAAATAATAACTTTATTATTACCTCTAGGGCATATTTCCTTTGGTCTCCCACTTGCACTAGAGTCCATAATCTAGATTAGACAGTAATGATTCTAACACCCATGGAGCCTTGGTGTTGATCATGTTTTGCTCGTGGAAGAGGCTTAGTCAATGGGTCTACAACATTCAGATCCATATGTATCTTGCAAATCTCTATGTCTCCCACCTGGACTTGATCCTGGATGGAGTTGAAGTGTCTTTTGATGTGCTTGGTTCTCTTGTGAAATCTGGATTCCTTTGCCAAGGCAATTGCACCAGTATTGTCACAAAAGATTTTCATTGGACCCGATGCACTAGGTATGACACCTAGATCAGATATGAACTCCTTCATCCAGACTCCTTCATTAGTTGGTTCCGAAGCGGCAGTGTACTCCGCTTCACATGTAGATCCCTCCATGACGCTCTGTTTAGAACGGCTCCAACTGACAGCTCAGTCGTTCAATATAAACACATATCCGGTTTGCGATTTAGAATCGTCCGAATCAGTGTCAAAGCTTGCATCAATGTAACCATTTACATTGAGCTCTTTGTCACCTCCATAAACGAGAAACATATCCTTAGTCCTTTTTAGGTATTTCAGGATGTTCTTGACCATTGTCCAGTGATCCACTCCTGGATTACTTTGGTACCTCCCTGCCAAACTAATAGCAAGGCACACATCAGGTCTGGTACACAGCATTGCATACATGATAGAGCCTATGGCTAAAGCATAGGGAACATCTTTCATTTTCTCTCTATCTTTTCCGGTGGTCGGGCATTAAGTCTTACTCAACTTCACATCTTGTAACACAGGCAAGAACCCTTTCTTTACCTGATCCATTTTGAACTTCTTCAAAAGTTTGTCAAGGTATGTGCTTTGTGAAAGTCCAATTAAGCGTCATGATCTATCTCTATAGATCTTGATGCCTAATATGTAAGTAGCTTCACCGAGGTCCTTCATTGAAAACTCTTATTCAAGTATCCTTTTATGCTATCTAGAAATTCTATATCATTTCCAATCAACAGTATGTCATCCACATATAAGATTAGAAATGCTACAGAGCTCCCACTCACTTTTTTGTAAATACAGGCTTCTCCAAAAGTCTATATAAAACCATATGCTTTGATTACACTATCAAAGCGTTTATTCCAACTCCGAGAGGCTTGCACCAGTCCATATATGGATCGCTGGAGCTTGCACACTTTGTTAGCACCCTTTGGATCGATAAAACCTTCAGGTTGCATCATATACAACTCTTCTTCCAGAAATCCATTCAGGAATGCAGTCTTTACATCCATTTGCCAAATTTCATAATCATAGAATGTGGCAATAGCTAACATTATTCGGACGGACTTAGGCATCGCTATGGGTGAGAAGGTCTCATCATAGTCAACTCCTTGAACTTGTCAAAAACCTTTTGCAACAAGTCGAGCTTTGTTGACAGTAACATTACCGTCAGCATCTGTCTTCTTCTTGAAGATCCATTTATTCTCGATGGCTTGCCGATCATCGGGCAAGTCAACCAAAGTCCATACTTTGTTCTCATACATGGATCCCATCTCAGATTTCATGGCCTCAAGTCATTTTGCGGAATCTGGGCTCATCATCGCTTCCTCATAGTTCGTTGGTTCGTCATGGTCTAGCAACATGACCTCCAGAACAGGATTATCGTACCACTCTGGTGCGGATCTTACTCTGGTTGACCTATGAGGTTCGGTAGTAACTTGATCTGAAGTTTCATGATCATCATCATTAGCTTCCTCACTAATTGGTGTAGGTGTCACAGGAACCAGTTTCTGTGATGAACTACTTTCCAATAAGGGAGCAGGTACATTTACCTCATCAAGTTCTACTTTCCTCCCACTCACTTCTTTCGAGAGAAACTCCTTCTCTAGAAAGGATCCATTCTTAGCAATGAATGTCTTGCCTTCGGATCTGTGATAGAAGGTGTACCCAACTGTTTCTTTTGGGTATCCTATGAAGATACATTTCTCCAATTTGGATTCGAGCTTATCAGGTTGAAGCTTTTTCACATAAGCATCGCAGCCCCAAACTTTAAGAAACCACAACTTTGGTTTCTTGCCAAACCACAGTTCATAAGGCGCCATCTCAACGGATTTTGATGGTGCCCTATTTAACGTGAATGCGGCCGTCTCTAAAGCATAACCCCAAAACGATAGCGGTAAATTAGTAAGAGACATCATAGATCGCACCATATCTAGTAAAGTACGATTACGACGTTCGGACACACCATTACGCTGTGGTGTTCCGGGTGGCGTGAGTTGCGAAACTATTTCGCATTGTTTCAAATGTAGACCAAACTCGTAACTCAAATATTCTCCTCCACGATCAGATCGTAGAAACTTTATTTTCTTGTTACGATGATTTTCAACTTCACTCTAAAATTCTTTGAACTTTTCAAATGTTTCAAACTTATGTTTCATTAAGAAGATATACCCATATCTTCTTAAATCATCTGTGAAGGTGAGAAAATAACGATACCCGCCGCGAGCCTCAACATTCATTGGACCACATACATCAGTATGTATGATCTCCAACAAATCAGTTGCTCGCTCCATAGTTCCAGAGAATGGCGTTTTAGTCATCTTGCCCATGAGGCACGATTCGCAAGTACCAAGTGATTCCAAAAGTCCATCAGTATGGAGTTTCTTCATGCGCTTTACACCAATATGACCCAAACGGCAGTGCCACAAATAAGTTGCACTATCATTATCAACTCTGCATTTTTTGGCTTCAACATTATGAATATGTGTATCACTACTATCGAGATTCAACAAAAATAGACCACTCTTCAAGGGTGCATGACCATAAAAGATATTACTCATATCAATCGAACAACCATTATTCTCATATTTAAATGAATAACCGTCTCGCATCAAACAAGATCTAGATATAATGTTCATGCTTAACGCTGGCACCAAATAACAATTATTTGGGTCTAAAACTAATCCCGAAGGTAGATGTAGAGGTAGCGTGCCGAGGGTGATAACATCGGCTTTGGAACCATTTCCCACGCGCATCGTCACCTCGTCCTTAGCCAGTCTTCACTTAATCTGTAGTCCCTGTTTCGAGTTGCAAATATTAGCAACAGAACCAGTATCAAGTACCCAGGTGCTACTGCGAGCTCTGGTAAGGTACACATCAATGACATGTATATCACATATACCTTTGTTCACCTTGCCATCCTTCTTATCCGCCAAATACTTGGGGCAGCCCCGCTTCCAGTGACAAGTCTGCTTGCAGTAGAAGCACTTAGTCTCAGGCTTAGGTCCAGACTTGGGTTTCTTCTCTTGAGCAGCAACTTGTTTGTTGTTCTTCTTGAAGTTCCCCTTCTTCTTCCCTTTGCCCTTTTTCTTGAAACTGGTGGTCTTGTTGACCATCAACACTTGATGCTCTTTCTTGATTTCTACCTCCGCAACCTTTAGCATTGCGAAGAGCTCGGGAATTGTCTTATTCATCCCTTGCATGTTATAGTTCATCATGAAGCTCTTGTAGCTTGGTGGCAGTGACTGAAAAATTCTTTCAATAACACTATCATCTAGAAGATTAACTCCCAGTTGAATCAACTAATTGTTATACCCAGACATTCTGAGTATATGCTCACTGACAGAACTATTCTCCTCCATCTTGCAGCTGTACAACTTATTGGAGACTTCATATCTCTCAATCCGAGCATTTGCTTGAAATATTAACTTCAACTCCTGGAACATCTCATATGCTCCATGACGTTCAAAACGTCGTTGAAGTCCCGGTTCTAAGCCATAAAGCATGGCACACTGAACTATCGAGTAGTCATCAGCTTTGCTCTGCCAGACGTTCATAACATCAGGTGTTGCTCCTGCAGCAGGTCTGGCACCTAGCGGTGCTTCCAGGACGTAATTCTTCTGTGCAGCAATGAGGATAATCCTCAAGTTACGGACCCAGTCTGTATAATTGCTACCATCATCTTTCAACTTTGATTTCTCAAGGAACGCCATTAAAATTCAATGGAACAACAACACGGGCCATCTATCTGCAATCAACATAGACAAGCAAAATACTATTAGGTACTAAGTTCATGATAAATTTAAGTTCAGTTAATCATACTACTTAAGAACTCCCACTTAGATAGACATCCCTCTAATCATCTAAGTGATCACGTGATCCAAATCAACTAAACCATAACCGATCATCACGTGAAATGGAGTAGTTTTCAATGGTGAACATCAGTATATTGATCATATCTACTATATGATTCACACTCGGCCTTTCGGTCTCAGTGTTCCGAGGCCATATCTGCATATGGTAGGCTCGTCAAGTTTAACCTGAGTATTCTGCCTGTGCAAAACTGGTTGCACCCGTTGTAGATGAACGTAGAGCTTATCACACCCAATCATCACGTGGTGTATCGGCACGACGAACTTTGGCAACGGTGCATACTCAGGGAGAACACTTTTATCTTGAAATTTTAGTGAGAGATCATCTTATAATGCTACCGTCAATCAAGCAAAATAAGATGCATAAAAGATAAACATCACATGAAATCAATATAAGTGATATGATATGGCCATCATCATATTGTGCTTGTGATCTCCATCTCCGAAGCACCGTCATGGTCATCATCGTCACCGGCGCGACACCTTGATCTCCATCGTAGCATCGTTGTCGTCTCGCCAACTATTGCTTCTACGTCTACCGCTATCGCTTAGTGATAAAGTAAAGCAATTACAGGGCGTTTGCATTGCATACAATAAAGCGACAACCATATGGCTCCTGCCAGTTGCCGATAACTCAATTACAAAACATGATCATCTCATACAATAAAATATAGCATCATGTCTTGGCCATATCACATCACAACATGCCCTGCAAAAACAAGTTAGACGTCCTCTACTTTGTTGTTGCAAGTTTTATGTGGCTACTACGGGCTGAGCAAGAACCGTTCTTACCTACGCATCAAAACCACAACGATAGTTCGTCAAGTTAGTGCTGTTTTAACCTTCTCAAGGACCAGGCATAGCCACACTCGATTCAACTAAAGTTGGAGAAACTGACACCCGCTAGTCACCTGTGTGCAAAGCACGGCGGTAAAACCAGTCTCGCATAAGCGTACGCGTAATGTTGGTTCGGGCCGCTTCATCCAACAATACCGCCGAACCAAAGTGTAACATGCCGGTAAGCAGTATGACTTGTATCGCCCACAACTCACTTGTGTTCTACTCGTGCGTATAACATCAACGCATAAAACCAGGCTCGGATGCCACTGTTGGGGAACGTAGTAATTTCAAAAAAAATCCTATGCACACGCAAGATCATGGTGATGCATAGCAAAGAGAGGGGAGAGTGTGTCCACGTACCTCGTAGACCGAAAGCGGAAGTGTTAGCACAACGCGGTTGATGTAGTCGTACGTCTTCACGATCTGACCGATCCAAGTACCGAACGTACGGCACCTCCGAGTTCAACACATGTTCAACTCGATGACGTCCCTCGAACTTCGACCCAGCCGAGCTTTGAGGGAGAGTTTCGTCAGCACAACAGCGTGGTGACGATGATGATGTTGCTACCGATGCAGGGCTCCGCCTAAGCACCGCTACAATATGATCGAGGAGGATTATGGTGGAGGGGGGCACCGCACACGGCTAAGAGATCAAGAGATCAATTTTTGTGTCTAGTGGTGCCCCCCTCCTCCGTATATAAAGGGGGGAGGAGGATAGGGCCGGCCAAGGGGGGAGGCGCGCCCAAGGGGGGCAATCCTACTCCGAGTAGGATTCCCTCCTCTTTCCTAGTCCAAGTAGGCGAGGGGAAGGAAGGGGAGAAGAAGAAGAAGGAAAGGGGCCCCGCCCCCCTAGTCCAATTCGGTTTGGGCTAGGGGGGCCGCGCCCCCCTAGCTGGCCGCCTCTCCTCTTCCACCACTTGGGCCCATGAGGCCCAATAACCCCCCGGGAGGTTTCGGTAACCTCCCGGTTCTCCGGTATTTATCTGATAACCCCTGGAACTCATCCGGTGTCCGAATATAACATTCCAGTATATCAATATTAACGTCTCGACCATTTCGAGACTCCTCGTCATATCCTTGATCACATCCGAGACTCTGAACTACCTTCGATACATCAAAACATAAAAACTCATAATACAATCGTCATCGAACTTTAAGCGTGCGGACCCTACGGGTTCGAGAACTATGTAGACATGACCGAGATACGTCTCTGGTCAATAACCAATAGCGGAACCAGGATGCTCATATTGGCTCCCACATATTCTACGAAGATCTTTATCGGTCAAACCGCATAACAACATATGTTGTTCCCTTTGTCATCGGTATGTTACTTGCCCAAGATTCGATCGCCGGTATCTCAATACCTAGTTCAATCTTGTTACCAGCAAGTCTCTTTACTCGTTCCGTAATACATCCCGCAACTAAATCATTAGTTGCAATGCTTGCAAGGCTTATAGTGATGTGTATTACCGAGTGGGCCCAGAGATACCTCTCCAACAATCGGAGTGACAAATCCTAATCTCGAAATACGCCAACCCAACAAGTATCTTCGGAGACACCTATAGATCACCTTTATAATCACCCAGTTATGTTGTGACATTTGGTAGCACACAAAGTGTTCCTCCGGTAAACGGTAGTTGCATAATCTCATAGTCATAGGAACTTGTATAAGTCATGAAGAAAGCAATAGCAGAATACTAAACGATCAAGTGCTAAGCTAACGGAATGGGTCAAGTCAATCACATCATTCTTCTAATGATGTGATCTCGTTAATCAAATGACAACTCATGGCAATGGTTAGGAAACATAACCATCTTCGATTAACAAGCTAGTCAAGTAGAGGCATACTAGTGACACTCTGTTTGTCTATGTATTCACACATGTATCATGTTTTCGGTTAATACAATTCTAGCATGAATAATAAACATTTATCATGATATAAGGAAATAAATAATAACTTTATTATTGCCTCTAGGGCATATTTCCTTCACAAAGAACTTGACTTTTGGGTGAGCCTAATCTTTCCAAACCATCTTGTCCATGGGGAGAGAACCAATCCTAGAAATTGTGCCTTATATGTGGAGGCCGCCAAGTAGTGCCCCGAGACCGAGTGCTTCCAAAGGATGTCATCCTCGGAGAGTTCATCAAGATGGACCTCATGTAGGAGCATCCAAAGTGTGAAGAATTGTGTGACATGCTCAGCGGAGATAGAGGTGGATGGATTGATCTTGAGGATCCATGCGTTGTGCTTGAGGGCCTCCCGCGCCTTCCAATCCTCGCGCATGGAAGCTTCATGGATGAGCAGGGCGATATCTTTAGGCTTGCGCCCAAGGAGCCAAGGGGAGTCCCGGAAGGGGTCTTCGCGTCGTTACCAACAGAGATGATGATGGAAGCATAGGAAAAGTTAAGGTCCTCCTCGTCACAGGGGTTTCCCAATCCGCCCCACATCTTGGTAGGCTCCTTCCATTCGTACTAAGGCCACCGCAGCAGGAGGGCGCGCGTAAACTTCTTGTGCTCAACTCCGCGAATGTGGTGCTCTTGCCCTGTGACTGTGCTTGTATGTTGTGAGATGATTGGATGCTGCCACTAGTCATTAGTCGGTGCTCTATCTCAATATTTCATTTCTGACTGTATCTGAAGCAAGCAAGAGATGCAGCAGATGACAAAGATCCAACCAAATCCGTGCGTTGCAGTTGCTGCCTGCCACAACAGGTTTGGTGGCAGCCAGCCAGCCAGCCATCTGGCCTGGCCTTCTGCTGCTCTTGCACCGCCTGCTGCAGGCTCTCCCAACGGGACGAGACTTTCCTGCTCCCTCCTCATGCTCTCATCCGTGCTCCCGCGTACGTGGCTTGATTTGATTGGAATAAAATAAGACCCGGCCCCATTCCCTTAAAATCAGAGGGATGATTAGATTAGAAAGAAAAAAAAAGAAAAAAAAACAGTCATGGGATGAAGTAGGAGCATGGATGGGACCATGGGGAGGGAGCAGGCAAGCCGGATGCCTCCCAGCGAGTGTGGAAAGAATGGCTCACTGTGATGTGCATGCATGCTCTCCTGCACATGAGGATGGATCATTGTGGGTGTCGAGATGCATGATGAGATGGACGGCTTTCTTGTTGCTTTTTTGCCTCTTTTTCCATCCCATTTTCTCAGACGAGCAGCCATAATCAACCTGTCTTTTTTTTTCTTTCTTGGTTGATGAAAGGCATTAATTCTTGCATGCGTTTTTCTCTATCAGGGATGGTTTTGGTTATCGAAGATCCATCTCCTATTCTCCTGCTGTAGTAGTGGCTAGCCCTCCTTCCAAAGAAAAAGAAAGAAGAATCAAACATGCATGCATGCATAAAAGTAGCTAGTTTCTTGAGCTTTAACTTTTTATACCGAAGAAAAGTTACTACTACTAGTAGTCGACATGCATGCATGCATGCATGCATGATGAGTCAACATGCCACGGCAACTGCACCGGGAAGTAAATATGGTCTTGATCCTGCACGAAACAACTCCCCGCCCATTACGTATTTTCATACTCCCATTGCACAGTACGTCACTCGTGCAAGTTAACAAGTGTTAACTTGAGCAGTGCTACGGCTCCAGGCAGTGCAGTGCTTGTGCTTTCTACGTGCCGATCGAGCTCATGTGAAAATAGAAAAGTTACTACTACTAGCATTTATTTTTTCGTTCCTAGTATTTGTCATAGGAAAAGATTGCTACTACTAGCTAGCTTGGTGTATATATCCTGCCCAAAGAAAGCTGACGCTGGCTGCCAAAGCACCAAAAGGAACAAACAAATACTAGTACCTGAGTGAGAACATTCTTTCCTCTCGCAAATCACATCAAGCATGACTTGACACAACGCAAGTTAATTAGCAGTACGAGCAATAATCATCACAGACTAGATCAGATATATGCGTGTCATTAATCATATGCTATTGTGCTGATTAGTTAAAGGCTAGCTTGTCATCAGATTGATTGATGGCCGTGGCCAGATGGACGGTTGATTGCTCACTCGTGTGTTTCTTTTCCAACTCTCTCTAAAAGATCATTAATTCGCTTCACTTTGTACTTATATAAAATCCACACGGTCGAATGATACAACGTGCTGAAGAAATCATTATAAAAATTGATCAAACAACACATGACATACAAAGTCAACAAGAGAAGAAGCACGAGATAAGTTGTATGAGACCTAGTAAAGAGACCTAGCCCTCGCGTCGCTCCCTTCCCGGGGCAACACGGGCGGCGGCTACGACCACCTCGACCGGCCCCATCCCAACCCTCATCCCCTCGTCGTCGCCGGTGAGATCCGCTGGGCGAAGCCCGCGCGGATCCGGCGGCGGCGGGGCCTGCTCTTCCCGTTGGCTGTGGGCGTTCGCGGGTTGGGGAGCTCGTGGCAGCGGCCTTCGGATGGCGGCCGGCATTCATGCTTCACGTCGGTTGCGAGGTGGAGGTGCTGCCGGGATGCGGCGACGGCCTGCTGGTGGCTGGTTGTGGTGGGGTGGCGGGGTTCGTGCAGGCCCGATCTGGGCTCGATGGGCCTGCTGCTCTCGTGCACGGTCACGGCTCATGGTGCCTGTCGGTGTCAAAACCGGCGGATCTCGGGTAGGGGGTCCCGAACTGTGCGTCTAGGCCGGATGGTAACAGGAGACAGGGGACACTTTGTTTTACCCAGGTTCGGGCCCTCTCGATGGAGGTAATACCCTACTCCTGCTTGATTAATATTGATGATATATGTAGTACAAGAGTAGATCTACCACGAGATCAAGGAGGCTAAACCCTAGAAGCTAGCCTATGGTATGATTGTTGTGTATGGAGTTGATTGCCTACGGACTACAACCCTCCGGTTTATATAGACACCGGATAGGGTTAGGGTTACACAGAATCGGTTACAATGGTAGGAGATCTTGAATATCGCATCGCCAAGCTTGCCTTCCACGCCAAGGAAAGTCCCATCCGGACACGGGACGAAGTCTTCAATCTTGTATCTTCATAGTCCAGGAGTCCGGCTGAAGGTATAGTCCGGCTACCCGAACACCCCCTAATCCAGGACTCCCTCAGTAGCCCCTGAACCAGGCTTCAATGACGACGAGTCCGGCGTGCAAATTGTCTTCGGCATTGCAAGGCGGGTTCCTCCTCCAAGTCCTTCGTAGAAGATCGTAAACACCAAGAGTAGTGTCCGGTTCTGCAAAATAAGTTTCCACATATTGCCATAGAGAGAATAATAATATTAACACAAATCAAATCTGCTGACGTATTCCGCAGTGCACTATCACACTACGGCCAAGTCCTTTACTCAGAATCGTTTTTGTTTTTCCACCTCAGCATGTTTTGCGAGGCGGTTTCCTTGGCGCGTCTTGTCAAAGCAGAGATCGTGTGCCCGCCCTTTACGGGATTCTCATCAATACGGACGTGGGTAACCCAATCGTGCCCGTTAGCATGTTTTCTCGATTAAAGGCGAGTCCCAAACGGTTATGGGGAGGGCTCCTGGTATTCAACCTCTTATAAAGAGACCAAGGCCTTACTCCCTTTTCCAATCTCAAACGAGTTCGCCCGTCTCCTCGAGTTCCAACACCCTAGGCTTCAGATTCCAGGTGCTTCGGACCTTCGACAATGTCCGGTTCCGACCTGCAAGGCCGATGGATGCCCTCCCCCGTCACGGAGGAGGATGTGCTAAAGTTGAGAGAGGCTAAGTTCTTGACCGCCGAAAGTCCGCATAGGTTGCCTGCTCAAGGGCAGGCTATTCCCAATCCCCAGCCCGGTGAGAGCGTAGTGTTCATGTCTCATTTCCTTCGGGGGTTAGGCTTCCCGATGGATCCCTTCATGAGGGGGCTGCTGTTCTATTACGGGCTGGAATTTCATGACTTAGCTCCGGAGTCCATCCTCCACATTTCCTCATTCATCATTGTGTGCGAAGCGTTCCTCCGCGTTACTCCTCACTTCGGTTTATGGCTCAAGACTTTTGGAGTGGAGCCGAAGATGATCGAGGGACGACACGCAGAGTGCGGAGGCGCTGTCATAAGTAAGAATGCTGATGCTCCATGGCCCGAGGGCTCCTTTCAAGAAGAGCTCGGCTTGTGGCAACGAGAATGGTTCTATATCACCGCTCCCAGGAGAGCCAAGTGGGCGGCGCCTCCTGCCTTTCGCTCGGGTCCCCCATCACGGCTAGCGTCATGGGTCAACAAAGGATTAGATTGGGGTTTACCCAAAGACGTGCCCCTGTTATAGGGACGAATTAAGGATCTCTTGGAAGGAGACCTCAGTTTGGTCAAGGTGACGTAGGTCATGCTGATTTGCCAAATATTGCCCGGCAAACGCCGCCTCCTTCGCCTGTGGGAGTTTAATCCAGAGGGACCGCGAGTTCTCCAGAATTTTATGGGCGCAACGCCCGCGGAGATGCATAGACTGTTCTTCGGATCACAAGAGATGTGTCCGGATTCAACCGAGGACGCAGGCCTAAGCTGCAATCGCCCGGATACTCAAGTAAGCAACCTTGTGCCCGGACCTTCTATCCGTATAATTGTCATAACCTTGCCCCTAAAAGAGCCGTCCTTTTAAACAGGAGTGGATAGCGAAGGCGAAGCTGATCAGGTGTCCGGCTCCCCTTCCTGAAACCAGGCCGGATCCTGTGCTAGTCAGGATGCTGGAGAATGCCTTTGGAGGGGGAGGACAAGGAAGCTACGGCCTCCTCGAAGGAGGCTGCTCCGAAGGGAGGAACCGACAATTCCTCTCCTAAGGGGAAGAAGAGAGCCGCCTCTGATGACCCGGAAACCATGGCCTCAAAACGGGGGAGAAAATCCTCGTCAGAGGATCCGACGCCAGGGAGTTCCTTGGCCGGACTACGCCCTCAAGGGGATCAGCTCTCCAGCGAGCCGTAAGTGGAGAAAAGATTTTCCTTTTGAGGGATGATAGAAATCCTTGATTTTATATCTGAGAAGATTAACCAAAATTTTACCTTGTAGCTCGGACCTTAGCCCTTCATAGCAGAGCTCGTCTTGGGGGGATCTTCTTCCGGAGATGATGGAGAGCGGAACGCCTCCCCCTGCCGTTCCGCCCAGCGAGGCGGGCGACCCTGAGGTGTCATCGCGGAGGGTTTCTCCGAATCCGGCAGGGGCGGAAGATAGCTATGTGGCCCCCCGAGGTTCTTCGCGTCCGGCCTTCGAAAGAGGTCATAGGGCAAGTCCGGCACCGTCTGGTGCTCGGCCGGAGGAACTGAAGATTCTGCTGGGGCGAGCTTCCATCTCAGAAGAGCACTTTGCATTGATGGGCACGGTGATTGAAAGGATTTGGTCCATAGAAAGAGGATTGCATGAGGCCGTCAAAAGCTTACTGACGGGTTTTGAGGTACGTTAGATAATGTACACTTTTGTCAGTTGCGCATAAGTAAGATGCGCCCTGTGTAGATAGTAGCCCTTGAGACTCTGCACGTTGTCAAGAAATGATGGCGCGCAGAGGATCATAATCCCAGGTCTAAGATGTCGCCATGGAATGTAGGTGGCGAGGTGTCCGGAATCAAGCCGAACTGATGATGTGGCCAAACTAAAGTGACAACTGGACGTGGCAGATGCCGACATCGCGCTTGTTAACAGGCGGCTTGATGAGGCTCAAGGTATGTAATTCTTCGGGCGGTATTAGGTAAGAGGAGCTTCATGCCAGTGTCTTACAATGTGTGCGCTTGACGCAGATGGTACGGCCGCCATGGAGAATCTTAGGGCAGAACTTGCCCGAGCTAAGGAGCAAGCCAGAGAAAGCGATGCGGCTGCCAAGAAGGCTCTTGAAGAGCTGAGAGCCGAACAGGCTGCTCACTGCCGAAGCAAAGAAGAGATGGCCGAAATGGCCGAGAAGTTAAAGAGCGCTGCAGACCGTTGCAAACTTCTTGAGAAAGAAGACCGGGCGAGACAGACGGACTTAGAGAAGGCCGTTGCCGATGCCAAGGACGCTCGCTCTGCGATGAGAGCTGCGAAAGAGGAGCTGCATCAGGCCGAATAGATTGCGGCTGGAAAGCCCTTTATGCTGCGGAGGAAGGTTTGCGATCTAAAGTTTGCTCCATTGGACCAGATGTGGAGTGTGAAGGACACCTATCTGGACTTGGCAACGAGTGCCGCTGATGCGACCGAACACTTTCGAGATCAGAAAGATTGCGAAGTGGAAAAGCTTTTCTGGTCGCAGTTTCATAATCCAGAGCGTCCACTGGCAGTGGATGATCGTTTGGCTCAATGGGCCGAACTGAATAGGTTGTCCGGACTCGCCATGAAGTACGTCATGGATCATCTGTGGCCGGGGAGATCGGAGCCGAAGAGTTATTTCAGCTTGGTGCAGCAATTCCTTGACGCAGTGCCGCGTATTAATGCAATGAAGAGGTCAGCATGCATAGAGGGCGCAAGGATGGCTCTTGCCCGTGTCAAGACATACTGGGCAGAGATGGAGACCACCGTTGTTGCGTCCCGAGATTTGGACAGAAGCCGAGTATGTTCCGAGCACTATTTTCAGGAAGTCCTTGAAGGCGCTCGTGTAATAGAAACTCAGTGCTCGAAGGATGCTATGTTATGATAGCATATGTAATTGAAAAGTAGTATTTTGATAAACTGTAGTGGCCTTTTTTATACTTGTGCCTCCAAGTATTATTAACACCTTCTATGCGGCCGTTTTAAGATATATATATATATATATATATATATATATATATATATATATATATATATATATATATATATATATATATATATATATATATATATATATATATATA
>NC_041382.1:675779444-675797086 GCF_002162155.2 Triticum dicoccoides | reverse complement strand
ATACGGGGGTGCTCGCAGAAGACGCATTTTCACACTTAACCCAACGTCTTGGTCCTACAAAGGAGGTGATAGCGCAGCGGGCCCGGCAACCGGACTATAATGCTTTAACACTTTCACCTAGCCATAGGAGTTTGAAAATGAGACTCTTTAGGTAGCTCCTTGGTGGCAACTGCGCTCGTCCGAATTCGGGGCGCGTATGTGCCTGACCGGGAAGCGGCCCTTCGTTAAAGCGGAGGAATCCGATAGATTCCGATCGGTCATCGAGTGGCTGACCAGTCTCACGCTACATCATGACAGTCAGTTTTCGGCTTTCTCTACTGAGGTGCTTGCCCTGGCCGAACCGGGGGCACAATCGCAGTAGTTCTCCTGGTGCTACCTTAGCCGATAGAGCGGAACGTAAGGTAGCCAAACTCAGGAGCCGGGCAACCCAACATTTGACCAAAGACATGATTCGGAGCTGATGCATATAATGCCAAAACTCGCGACGCCGAACACTCCCTAAGGTGTTCAGTCTTTATGAGTACGGGCCAAACAACACTCTTTATTAAAAAAGCCCCTAGTGTTCAGGTACGTGCAAAAATTCTGACGTGGCCATATGCCAAGACGCCAGCCTCCTCCTTGGTTATATTAGAAAGAAAAAACCAGGGGATGTGTAGCAACAAGAGACAGTAAAAAAGGTTTACGCAGGGTCTTAATCTAAAAAGAATCCTTTAGGACGGTTCCCTACTGCACGTATGCGCCTGTGTCTCCGTTGTGCCGTATCCTGGACGGGCGCCGCACGACGTTCATCTGTAAAAGAGAGGAACTGAGTTGAAAACGGGTCGTGCTGAAAAAGTTTTAAAATAAGCAAAGTATAAAGTAAGATATATAAGTTTGAGCTTTATTCTCTCTTATTGTATATGCATGGAGCCCCTAGTGCAGGGGTATGTGGATTCTAGGCCTGCATCAATGATGATTTTGCGCCGAACTCGTCTATCCGCGTTCGTGGTCTTTAAATGACCTATTTTGAAGTTTTTTGGCCGGTGAGGCCATTTTGCTGTGGGACTGTCAAAGCAGCCGCACAGTCCTCCACTTGGGGAGGTGCATTTTAGTGCTTCCCCTTCAAAGAGATGATGCCTCGTGGACCGGGCATCTTTAAGCGTAAGAGATGCGTAATGCGGTATTGCGTTAAAGCGAGCGAAAGCTTCGCGTCCCAGTAGTGCTTGATAGCGACTTGAGAACGGGACGATGTGGAAGGTCAGCTTTTCACGGCGGAGGTTATCGGCAGAGCCGAATGTGACTGTGAGCCGGAGAGAACCCGTACAATGGGTGTCCGGACCAGGTATTACCCCTTGAAAGGAGGTTTTGCTGCAGCGGATTCTTGCTGGGTTTATCCCCATGTGCTGGATTGTATCCTGATATATCAGGTTTAGTCGACTGCCGCCGTCCATAAGGACATTTGAAAACTTGAGTCCGCCAATTATTGGATCGAGTATCAAGGTAGTCCAGCCTACATTCTTGATATTCCTAGAATAATCTAGCTGATCGAAGATAATCGGTTTTGACAACCAGTGGCAGGTTCCTTTGGGCCGTGTGGTGCGTACCTTTACGGCCGCCGCACGTTCTGTTATGTGAAGTGAGTTCACTGTTTTTACTTCTTGTGGGAAGTTCTTTTGTTTCCTGGTGTTCTGCTTTTGGGGTTCATCCTCGTCTTCGCTTGGCGTGTCGAGCCCCTTGTGTTCGGCATTAAGTCTGCCGGATTGTTTGAAAACCCAACTGTCTCTGTGGGTATGGTTAGCAGGTTTCCCGGGAGTACTTTGTATCTTACATATCCTGTCCAGGATTTTATTTAGGTTGGATGGATCATCCCTGTTATCCTGGGGGGGCAATTTTTCCTGATTTTGCCGTGAGCCTTTGAATCCGGCATTGACTGCCGTGCTCTTCGGACTTTTGCCCTTAGTCCAGTGACGGTCCTTGTTGCGTTGCGATTTTCCGTTTCCATCCCTTATTTCGGATGTATTTGGGTCGCTGGGGCTGCACCTTGCCAACCAGCTGTCCTCCCCTGCACAAAAGCGGGTCATGAGGCTTGTTAGTGCGGCCATTGTTTTTGGCTTTTCTTGGCCGAGGTGTCTGGCGAGCCATTCGTCTCGGACATTATGCCTGAAAGCTGCTAAGGCTTCGACGTCCGGACAGTCGACTATCTGATTCTTTTTAGTGAGGAATCTATTCAAGAACTGCCGAGCTGATTCTCCGGGTTGTTGAGTTATGTGACTAAGATCGTCTGCATCCGGAGGCCGGACATAGGTCCCTTGAAAGTTTGCTCGGAAAGCATCCTCGAGCTCCTCCCAGCTTCCAATTGTGTTTTCGGGAAGGCTTTTAAGCCAATGCCAGGCTGGCCCTTTAAGCTTAAGGGGTAGATATTTTATGGCGTGGAGATCATCTCCTCTAGCCATGTGTATGTGGAGGATATAATCCTCGATCCAGACTCCAGGGTCTGTTGTTCCATCATATGCCTCTATGTTTACGGGTTTGAATCCCTCTGGGAATTCATAGTCCAGGACCTCATCGGTGAAACATAGGGTGTGTGCGGCGCCCCTGTATTTGGGTATGCCGGATTCTGATGATGGCTTCATAGCGTTGCTTACGAGAGCTTGCTTTCTTGGCCCATAAATGGACCTGACTGGGCCATGATGCAAATCCTTAAGAGGGTCGCATGCCGATTTAGGTGCGGCGCCACTTGCCGCTTTATGGGGTCGTCTATCCGACCGTGTGGCTTTTTCATTTTTTGAATGCGAGGGCTCTAGGGCCTCTTCGTCGAATTCAGGCAGTAGCTTTCTTTTCGGATAGCTGTTAGTGCGGCGACTGTCGCCATACTTATCTGTTGTATTGGTTACTTTGCTCCATCTAATCCGGAGTGCATCTTCCGCTGTTTTTAGCTTCCACTTCTACTTTTTTAGGATGCGTGCAGTTGCAACGAGGCTCTCGTGGAGATTCTTCTGCTCCATAGGTTTATTCGGCGTGAGGTTGTCTGGAATGCCGTTTTCGCCGGAGGAGGGATGTTCGGTTTCTCTATCCGTGTTTCCCTGTTCGGACGATTGCTCTAAGGCCTGCTCGTCGTCTGCCGGCTCGTCCTGCTCTATGGCTGGGTTTTTGTCGAGGCGGTGCTTGGGTCGGCGTTTACGCTGACGCTTTGATTGCTTTTCGGGGGGTCGATTTCCCGTCCCGTCCCCTTTTTCCTCGTTGTCGCTTCCTTTAGGGGTATCCACCATGTACACATCATGGGATGAGGTGGCTGTCCAATGCCCTATGGGCATTGGTTCATCGGTATCTCCTGCATCATCATCCATGCTGTCGATGTCTCCGGAGTCGCATTTGAGCACGTCGTTTAAATTGTCGACACTGGCTACCAAGTGGGTGGTGGGTGAGCTTTGAATTTCCTCATCATCCGTATTCCACCCTCGCTGACCGTAGTCCGGCCAGGGCTCTCCTGATAAAGAGAGAGAGACTTTATAGAATTCAGGATGTCGCCGAAGGGTGAGTGCTGAAAGATGTCCGCGGCGGTGAACTCCATGATTGGCGCCCAATCGGATTCGATCGGCAGGGGCGCGGGGGGCTCGGAGTTCAGAGAGGAATCCGGCTCCTCGGAGTCACGAGCCATGCGGAGTGTGGGGCTGGAGTTCGGCTCAATCGCCTCTAAGATCGCATCCCCTGAGGCAGCGTCTAACCGCTGATCCTCGATCGGTGCAGTAGGCTCCGAATCAATGGTCGGAACCGATGCGTGTGCGGCCTCCAAGGCGCTGTTCGGTGGCAGAGCTACATCATGCCCATCGAGACAGTGCGGCGCGCTTGGCTATGGCTCGAATCCATCGAAGATCAAGTCCCCGCGGATGTCAGCCGTGTAATTTAGACTTCCAAACCTGACCTGATGGCCAGGGGCGTAGCTTTCGATCTGCTCAAGGTGGCCAAGTGAATTGGCCCGCAGAGCGAAGCCGCCGAAGACAAAGATCTGTTCGGGGAGAAAAGTCTCACCCTGGACTGCATCGTTGTTGATGATCGATGGAGCCATCGAGCCTAAAAGCGACGACACAGAGGAACTCTCAATGAAAGCACCAATGTCGGTGTCAAAACCGGCGGATCTCGGGTAGGGGGTCCCGAACTGTTCGTCTAGGCCGGATGGTAACAGGAGACAGGGGACACTTTGTTTTAACCAGGTTCGGGCCCTCTCGATGGAGGTAATACCCTACTCCTGCTTGATTAATATTGATGATATAGGTAGTACAAGAGTAGATCTACCACGAGATCAAGGAGGCTAAACCCTAGAAGCTAGCCTATGGTATGATTGTTGTGTATGGAGTTGATTGCCTACGGACTACAACCCTCCGGTTTATATAGACACCGGATAGGGTTAGGGTTACACAGAGTCGGTTACAATGGTAGGAGATCTTGAATATCGCATTGCCAAGCTTGCCTTCCACGCCAAGGAAAGTCCCATCCGGACACAGGACGAAGTCTTCAATCTTGTATCTTCATAGTCCAGGAGTCCGGCTGAAGGTATAGTCCGGCTACTCGAACACCCCCTAATCCAGGACTCCCTCAGTGCCATTATGGTTGGTTGTGGCTTGAGGCGGTAGCTCGCTGGCGGTCCGGCTTCTGTGTGCGTGCACTGGCCACGACATGGAGGCACTTAGTGCTGTGGTGGTTTGGCCCTAGCGTTCTTCATCCGCCAAATCGTCTTTCTGCCGGACTTTGACCTCTTCGATATGGTTGCTGACTAGTTCTGGTTTTTCCATCAGAGATCTATACAGAATGGCGTGTGTCGCCCCAAAATATCTAGGTCGGAAAGGTCCGGTCGCGCATGCTCATATTATCAGCTAGCACAGCTTCAAGTGGGCGCGGCGTGAAGCTTTGCTTTCTTATCGGAGTCATGGGACATGTCTAAGTCAAGATTTCCAAGGCATTCATAAAGGTGGAGAAAGTCATAGCGGCTGCGATTGGAGGTCTTGAAGCATTGGCAAAAAGGTATATTGGATGCAATGAAAACTGTGTGCTGGTGTTTCGTGACTTGCAGTAGCAGCCTTGGCAAGCAGGGGGCAGCAACACTGGAGGACGACAATTTTGGTTGTACTCCTGGGTGGGAATCCAAGGTCCGGCCTTTATTGGTTGTACCTGTTAATGACCTTATTGAAGACACTGTTTTTGGGTGAATTCGGGCTTTCTCCAGGGTGAAAACCCAAGATCTTCGATCGGGCAATGACAATGCTTGTGCATTGTTTCCTTTTTGGAGACATTGCTTTGGAGAGCCTGTTTTGTAATTCGGGTGTTGTTGGTTAGAGTGCTACTGTTGTTAGCGATTGATCACCATGGCGGAGCTTTTTTCTTTCTTTTTTTCATTTTCTTTTTTGGCTGTGTGTATCCTTGATGCATTTGGACATCTTTTTAGTATAGAGACCGGATGTAATTGCTATCTTCGCGATATTAATATATTCTCTTTCTCAAAAAAAGAGAAGAAGCACAGAAGTGGTCGAAATGCCACAAAAAAGAGGTAGTGAGACCTAATGTGCTAGCCACACGTAAAATAGAGGAGCTCCGGGAGTGACGATCGAGACAACCCGAATAAGAGATGCAAAGCAGATAAAATTTAGCGGGATACTAATAGCCTTTTCTGGTTTAAAAATGCAGTACTAAAGAAGATGGATGCTCTCAATGAAAAGGTGGGCTTTTACCGCTGCAAAGTTTACCAAGAACAGACTCAAATCAAAGTGGAGGTGTGTGAAATGATTGAGTAAAAAGAAGAGGGTGCACTTAATTGAAATGCAACGAGTCTGGTGAGCCATGGTGTGCTCGAGTAATCGGTAACACACAACATTTGGAGTCCCTACGCCTGCCCCCGCGTCGCCAGCACCTCGCGACACGGGGGGCGATCTACCGCGTCGGTCCTAGGCCTCCGCTCCTCTCTCCCCCATCCTACCGCTGCCTGAGGCCACGCCGCCGTTGCCTGGCCTGTGACGGCGGCGGCGGGGCCCTCCCCCACGTGCGGTGGTGGCAATTTCCTGTCGTCGGCGGCGGCTCATGAATCGGCGGTACATCGGTGACAAGGAGCAGCGGGCGCCCCGCGGCGAGTGTGACGACAACGACAGTGCAAGCGCGTTCTCCCCGCGGCCGAGGAGCACCTGTGACGGCAGCCCAGATTACAAGCCTTGTCCGCAGGCCGAGAGATCTGGAGGGCGTCTACATGCGGGCATGGTGCGCCTGACGGCGCCGGCTTAGGCACCGCGGTGGTGCCATGGCCGGTCAGGCGGCGTCCTCCTGGATCCATCGTCCAGTCCCTGGTAGAGATGGCGGCGATCGATGCACGAGATGCTTGATGGAGATCCTTCGAACAGATCCGGGTGAAAACTTGCTTTCGGCTTACTGCCAAAGCCGCCGGCGGGGGCGCTATTTTGCGATATTCCCTTCTTGAAGGCCTCGCCGAGGAGAGTTTCATGCAAAATTTACCTAGGTTCGGGCGTCTGATGTGGAGTAATACCCCACGTCGTGTTTTGTGTTTGTATTTTTGATAGATATACCTCATGCGAAGGATTACAATAGGGAGGATCTATTGCTACCAAGAGTTTAGGTCTACGGGAGGAGATGGATGAGAGAACCCTAGCCTCCACCTTATATACATGATGTGGGGCTAGGATTTTACGTGGGATAGATGCAATCATGGTCACCGTCATGCTGACTTGAGGGCCAAATGGTCTCTACATGCCTATCTTCTCCTTCTGGGCTCCTTTCGGTCGCTAGCTCTTTGATGGGCCTCCTAGCTCTAGGGTAGGCCTGCTGTCGGGCTACCCTTAGGGATGCGACCCCCGGTGCATTGCACCGTCAGTAGCCCCCGAGCTTGCCTGGAGTAAGAGCAATCGTCCATGAAGAATTTCGGCAGGCTCAGCCATATAGCAAGAACTCTAGAAACAAATCTACAGTCGGCTCTATCTGAAGGTAATCTTAGCAAAATACTTGGAAGTTGTTGATATTGAGAATGGAGTTGGGCACGAGGTCTTGGGGCGGCAAGCCATAATATGCAAGGACGTTCTTGAAAAACCTAGAGCTAGGCGGCCTAAACCCCGCCTTATGTGATCGGCAAAGATGATGGCTTCACCTTGATGTGGTTATGTCCGGGTTTCCTCTCCAGGCGCGCACCAGCTGATATCTTCCTTGGGTGGAAGCAGACCAATGGTATCGAGCTCTGCAAGCTGGAGAGACTTGAGATTTGGGCTAATCCGCATAGATTGTGCGCTTGGCAATAGTCAGAGCCGAGGCTGGGGAGACGATGAGTCCCTTTCTTCCACTTATTCTTGTTAGCCATTTTCTTTTGACCCATACGGCATAAGCAAAGATCTTGCCCCAGAACAGCACTGAGAAAAAGAGAAAAAAATATTAAAACAAATGAACTACAACGGTAGTAAACAGAATAATTATCGGTGGTAAGCAGATGGACTATCAGTAATAAATGGATGAACTACAAGCCGCCATGGAAGAACTACCGTCGCAATGGAAGAACTACAATAGAGGACGAGCTATGGCAGTGGCGCAATATGCAAAAAGTAACTTACAGTTGGGCGACAGAGAAACGACGGCGGATGAACTGCGGTGGCTGCGGATGAACCACATCGACTACGACAGCTGCAGACGAGCACCAACGACGACGACATAAACGAAGAGCAAGATTGGATCTAAGCAGCACTGGAGGAGGAAGAAGAGGCAGAGCTCGCGACGTAAAAATGATCCTTGGGGCCGCCATCGCACTATTTATAGATGCGGTAGAAACCCTAATCGTTGCGGTAATTTTTCAAGATGGCCCCTCGGATTCCGCGGTGAAAAGTTATAAACCCTACCACCGCCAAATCTTGACGCATGTTACTTGAAGAGGATCTCGTGTGATATGTAAGACAAACCCTAAGAATGGGAAAATATGCTCTTTACCTTGCTACCTAAATGGGCCTTTGAGAAGGACCTCGCAGAATTGTTGGGAAATGTTGCATAGAAAACAAAAAAAATCTACGCACATGCAAGATTTATCAAGGAGATGCATAGCAACGAGAGGGGAGAGTGTCTCTACGTACACTCCTAGACCGTAAGTGGAAGCGTTTGTTAATGCGGTTGATGTAGTCAAACTTCTTCGTGCTCCAACCGATCAAGTACCGAACGTACGGCACCTCCGCATTCAGCACACGTTCAACTCATAGTTGAAGGAATATGTATTTGACATTAAGAAAGCAATAGCAATAAATTGAACGATCAAATGCTAAGCTAACAGAGGGTTTTGTCCATCACACCATTCTTCTAATGATGTGATCCCGTTATTAAATGGCAACTCATGTCCATGGTTAGGAAACCTTAACCATCTTTGATCAACGAACTAGTCTAGTAGAGGCTCACTAGGGACATGGTATTTGTTTATGTATCCACACATGTATTTAAGTTTCCGGTCAATACAATTCTAACATGATTAATAGACCTTTATCATGATTTAGGAAATATAATAATAACCATTTTATTATTGCCTCTAGGGCATATTTCCATCAAGAATAGCTAGGAGTGGGCCAAGAGACGTATGGACTCAAGATGGACAAAAGGCAGGTCCATTAAATGAAAATCAATGGAACAAGTCGGCCCATTTATGTGGCACGGAGACCGTACTTTAGCTTAACATATTTATTTATTTTTATTTCAAGAGTTTGGCATGGAAGATCAGACTGGTGCCAAGCCTGTATCCAAGCTAACCTAGGGGCTAATTTCGGGAGATTATCCACGGCTAAGATATTGGGAAACGTAGTAATTTCAAAAAAAATCCTATGCACACACAAGATCATGGTGATGCATAGCAACGAGAGGGGAGAGTGTTGTCTATGTACCCTCATAGACCGTTCGCGGAAGCGTTATATCAACGCGGTTGATGTAGTCATACGTCTTCACAATCCGACCGATCCAAGTACCGAAAGCACATCACCTCTGAGTTCTGCACACGTTCGGCTCGGTGACGTCCTCACCTTCTCGATCCAGCAAGAGGGGCGAAGTAGTAGATGAGTTCCGGCAGCATGACGGCATGGTGACGGTGTTGGTGAAGAACAATCTCCGCAGGGTTTCGCCTAAGCACTACGAAAACTATGACGGAGGATAAACTAGAGGGGACGGGGTTGCCGGCACACGGCTTGGTGTTTCTTGATGTGTCTTGGGTGCTATCCCTACCCCTCTATTTATATGTTGAGCCTTGGGGTCGAAACTTGGAGTAAAAGCCTCCACAAAGTCGGTTTCACCTGAAAGGCAAGAGTCCTTCTCGGACTCCAGGGCCTGACGCCAGGGTTCCCGACGTCTGGACCCAGACGCCAGGGACCCTAGCGTCTGGCCCCTGGACTCTGCAAAACTTCCTTTTGCGCTTTCCAAAAACCTTGTGGGATTTCCCCTTTGGCCCAAATAAAGTGTTCTCGTACCCAAACATTTCGGGAAACATCCTGAACCCCCTCCGGTGAATTCCGAAACCCTTCCGGAGTCCAAACACTATTATCCCATATATCAATCTTTATCTCCGGACCATTCCGGAGTTCCTTGTCATGTCTGTGATCTTATCCGAAACTCTGAACAACATTCGGTCACCAACATACATAACTCATAGTACTATATCGTAAACGAACGTTAAGCGTGCGGACCCTACGGGTTCGAGAACTATGTAGACATGACTGAGACACTTCTCTGATCAATAACCAATAGCGGGACCTGGATGCCCATATTGGCTCCTACATATTCTACGAAGATCTTTATCGGTCAGACCGCATAACAACATACGTTGTTCCCTTTGTCATCGGTATGTTACTTGCCCGAGATTCGATCGTCGGTATCTCAATACCTAGTTCAATCTCGTTACCGGCAAGTCTCTTTACTCGTTCCGTAATACATCACCCCACAACTAACTCATTAGTTGCAATGCTTGCAAGGCTTATAGTGATGTGCATTACCGAGTGGGCCCAGAGATACCTCTCCGATAATCGGAGTGACAAATCCTAATCTCTAAATACGCCAACCCAAAAAGTACCTTCGGAGACACCTATAGAGCACCTTTATAATCACCCAGTTATGTTGTGACGTTTGGTGGCACACAAAGTGTTCCTCCGGTAAACGGGAGTTGCATAATCTCACAGTCATAGGAACATGTATAAGTCATGAGGAAAGCAATATCAACAAACTAAATGATCAAGTGCTAAGCTAATGGAATGGGTCAAGTCAATCACATCATTCTCCTAATTATGTGATCCCGTTAATCAAATGACAACTCATGTCTATGGTTAGGAAACTTAACCATCTTTGATCAACGAGCTAGTCAAGTAGAGGCATACTAGTGACACTCTGTTTGCCTATGTATTCACACATGTATTATGTTTCTGGTTAATACAATTCTAGCATGAATAATAAACATTATTATGAAATAAGGAAATAAATAATAACTTTATTATTGCCTCTAGGGCACATTTCCTTCAGTCTCCCACTTGCACTAGAGTCAATAATCTAGATCACATCGCCATGTAATTTAACATCAATAGTTCACATCACCATGTGATTAACACCCATAGTAAACATCGTCATGTGACCAACACCCAAAGGGTTTACTAGAGTCAATAATCTAGTTCACATCACTATGTGATTAACACCCAAAGAGTACTAAGGTGTGATCATGTTTTGCTTGTGAGAGAAGTTTAGTCAATGGGTCTGCCACATTCAGATCCGTAAGTATTTTGCAAATTTCTATGTCAACAATGCTCTGCACGGAGCTACTCTAGCTAATTGCTCCCACTTTCAATATGTATCCAGATTGAGATTTAGAGTCATCTGGATCAGTGTCAAAATTTGCATCGACGTAACCCTTTACGACGAACTTTTTTTTCACCTTCATAATCAAGAAACATATCCTTATTCCACTAAGGATAATGCTGACTGCTGTCCAGTGATCTACTCCTAGATCACTATTGTACTCCCTTGCCAAAATCAGTGTAGGGTATACAATAGATCTGGTACACAGCATGGCATATTTTATAGAACCTATGGCCAAGGCATAGGGAATGACTTTCATTCTCCTTCTATCTTCTGCCGTGGTCGGGCTTTGAGTCTTACTCAGTTTCACACCTTGTAACACAGGCAAGAACTCTTTCTTTGACTGTTCCATTTTGAACTACTTCAAAATCTTGTCAATGTATGTACTCATTGAAAAACTTATCAAGCGTCTTGATCTATCTCTATAGATCTTGATGCTCAATATGTAAGCAGCTTCACCGAGGTCTTTCTTTGAAAAACTCCTTTCAAACACTCCTTTATGCTTTGCAGAATAATTCTACATTATCTCTGATCAACAATATGTCATTCACATATACTTATCAGAAATGTTGTAGTGGTCCCACTCACTTTCTTGTAAATACAGGCTTCACCGCAAGTCTGTATAAAACTATATGCTTTGATCAACTTATCAAAGCGTATATTCCAACTCCGAGATGCTTGCACCAGTCCATAGATGGATCGCTGGAGCTTGCATATTTTGTTAGCACCTTTAGGATTGACAAAACTTTCTTGTTGCATCATATACAACTCTTCTTTAATAAATCCATTAAGGAATGTAGTTTTGTTTATCCATTTGCCAGCTTTCATAAAATGTGGCAATTGCTAACATGATTCGGACAGACTTAAGCATAGATACGAGTGAGAAACTCTCATCGTAGTCAACACCTTGAACTTGTCGAAAACCTTTTGTGACAATTCTAGCTTTGTAGATAGTAACACTACTGTCAGCGTCCGTCTTCCTCTTGAAGATCCATTTAATCTCAATGGCTCGCCGATCTTTGGGCAAGTCAATCAAAGTCCATACTTTGTTCTTATACATGGATCTCATCTCAGATTTCATGGCCTCAAGCCATTTCGCGGAATCTAGGCTCATCATCGCTTCCTCATAGTTTGTAGGTTCGTCATGGTCAAGTAACATGACCTCCAGAACAGGATTAAAGTACCACTCTGGTGTGGATCTCACTCTGGTTTACCTACGAGGTTCGGTAGTAACTTGATCTGAAGTTACATGATCATCATCATTAGCTTCCTCACTAATTGATGTAGTAGTCACAGGAACATATTTCTGTGATGAACTACTTTCCAATAAGGGAGCAGGTACAGTTACCTCATCAAGTTCTACTTTGCTCCCACTCACTTCTTTTGAGAGAAACTCCTTCTATAGAAAGGATCCAGTCTCAGCAACGAATATCTTGCCTTCAGATCTGTGATAGAAGGTGTACCCAATATTTTCTTTTGGGTATCCTATGAAGACGCACTTCTCCGATTTGGATTTGAGCTTATCAGGTTGAAACTTTTTCACATAAGCATTGCAACCTCAAACTTTAAGAAACGACAGCTTAGGTTTCTTGCCAAACCATAGTTCATACGGTGTCGTCTCAACGGATTTAGATGGTGCCCTGTTTAACGTGAATGTAGTTGTCTCTAATGCATAACCCCAAAACGATAGTGGTAAATCGATAAGAGACATCATAGATCGCACCATATCTAATAAAGTATGGTTACGATGTTCGGACACACCATTACACTGTGGTGTTCCAGGTGACGTGAGTAGTAAAACTATTTCACATTGTTTTAACTGAAGGCCAAACTCATAGCTCAAATATTTTACTTCTGCGATCATATCGTAGAAACTTTTATTTTTGTTACGATGATTCTCCACTTCACTGTGAAATTCTTTGAACTTTTCAAATCTTTCAGACTTGTGTTTCATCAAGTAGATATATTCATATCTGCTCAAATCATCTATGAAGATCAGAAAATAATGATACCTGCCGCGAGCCTCAATATTCATCGGACCACATACATCAGTATGTATGATTTCCAACAAATCTGTTGCTCGCTCCATTGTTCCGGAGAACGGAGTCTTAGTCATCTTGCGCATGAGGCATGGTTCGCAAGCATCAAAACTGATTCATAATCAAGTGATTCCAAAAGCCCATCAACATGGATTTTCTTCATGCGCTTTACACCAATATGACCTAAACGGCAGTGCCACAAATAAGTTGCACTATCATTATTAACTTTGCATCTATTGGCTTCAATATTATGAAAATGTGTATCACCACGATCGAGATCCAACAAACCATTTTCATTGGGTGTATGACCATAGAAGGTTTTATTCATGTAAAAAGAACAACAATTATTCTCTAACTTACATGAATAACCGTATTGCAATAAACATGATCTAATCATATTCATGCTCAATGCAAACACTAAATAACATTTATTTTAGGTTTAACACTAATCCCGAAAGTATAGGGAGTGTGTGATGATGATCATATCAATCTTGGAACCATTTCCAATACACATCGTCACTTCACCCTTAACTAGTCTCTGTTCATTCCGCAACTCCCGTTTCGAGTTACTATTGTTAGCAACTGAACTAGTATCAAATACTGAGGGGTTGCTATAAACACTAGTAAAGTACACATCAATAACATGTATATCAAATATACCTATGTTCACTTTGCCATCCTTCTTATCCGCCAATTACTTGGGTTAGTTCCGCTTCCAGTGACCAGTCCCTTTGAAGTAGAAGCACTCAGTTTCAAGTTTAGGTCCAGACTTGGGTTTTTTTCACTTGAGCAGCAACTTGCTTGCCGTTCTTCTTGAAGTTCCCCTTTCTTCCCTTTGTGCCTTTACTTGAAACTAGTGGTTTTGTTTACCATCAACACTTGATGCTTTTCTTGATTTCTACCTTCGTCGATTTCAGCATCACGAAGAGCTTGGGAATCGTTTCTGTTATCCCTTGCATATTATAGTTCATCACGAAGTTCTCCTAACTTGGTGATGGTGACTACAAAATTCTGTCAATCACTATTTTATCTGGAAGATTAACTCCCACTTGATTCAAGCTATTGTAGTACCCAGACAATCTGAGCACATGCTCACTCCTTGAGCTATTCTCCTCCGTCTTTTAGCTATAGAACTTGTTGGAGACTTCATATCTCTCAACTCGGGTATTTGCTTGAAATATTAACTTCAACTGCTGGAACATCTCATATGGTCCATGATGTTCAAAACATCTTTGAAGTCTCGATTCTAAGCCATTTAAGCATGGTGCACTAAACTATCAAGTAGTCATCATATTGAGCTAGCCAAACGTTCATAACATCTGCATCTGCTCCTGCAATAGGTTTGTCACCTAGCGGTGCATCAAGGACATAATTCTTCTGTGCAACAACAAGGATAAACCTCAGATCATGGATCCAATCCGCATCATTGGTACTAACATCTTTCAACTTAGTTTTCTCTAGGAACATATCAAAAATAAAACATGGGAGCTAAACACGAGCTATTGATCTACAACATAGATATGCTAATACCACCAGGACTAAGTTCATGATAAATTTAAGTTCAATTAATCATATTACTTAAGAACTCCCACTTAGATAGACATCCCTATAATCCTCTAAGTGATAAAGTGATGCATATCAACTAAACCATGTCCGATCATCCGTGAGATGGAGTAGTTTCAATGGTGAACATCACTATGTTGATCATATCTACTATATGATTCACACTCGACCTTTCGGTCTTAGTGTTCCAAGGCCATATCTGTTATATGTCAGGCCCGTCAAGTTTAACCTGAGTATTCCGCGTGTGCAACTGTTTTGCACCCGTTGTATTGAACGTAGAGCCTATCACACCCGATCATCACGTGGTGTCTCAGCACGAAGAACTTTCACAACGGTGCATACTCAGGGAGAACACTTGTACCTTGATAATTAGTGAGAGATCAACTTATAAAGCTACCGTCGAACTAAGCAAAATAAGATGTATAAAAGATAAACATCACATGCAATCAAAATATGTGACATGATATGGCCATCATCATCTTGTGCCTTTGATCTCCATCTCCAAAGCATCGTCATGATTTCCATCATCACCGGCATGACACCATGATCTCCATCATCTTGATCTATATCAATGTGTCGTCACATGGTCGTCTCGCCAACTATTGCTCTTGCAACTATTGCTATCGCATAGTGATAAAGTAAAGCAATTATTTGGCGCTTGCATCTTATGCAATAAAGAGACAACCATAAGGCTTCTGCCAGTTGCCGATAACTTCAACAAAACATGATCATCTTATACAACAACTTATATCTCATCACGTCTTGACCATATCACATCACAACATGCCCTGCAAAAACAAGTTAGACGTCCTCTACTTTGTTGTTGCAAGTTTTACGTGGCTGCTACGGGCTGAGCAAGAACCGTTCTTACCTACGCATCAAAACCACAATGATAGTTTGTCAAGTTAGTGTTGTTTTAACCTTCTCAAGGACCGGGCGTAGCCACACTCGGTTCAACTAAAGTTGGAGAAACTGACACCCGCTAGTCACCTGTGTGCATATCACGGCGGTAAAACCATTCTCGCGTAAGCGTACGCCTAATGTCGGTTCGGGCCGCTTCATCCAACAATACCGCCGAACCAAAGTGTGACATGCCGGTAAGCAGTATGACTTATATCGCCCACAACTCACTTGTGTTCTACTCGTGCATATTACATCAACGCATAAAACCTTGCTTGGATGCCACTGTTGGGGAACGTACTAATTTCAAAAAAAAATCATACGCACACACAGGATCATGGTGATGCATAGCAACGAGAGGGGAGAGTGTTGTCTACTTACCCTCGTAGACCGTTCACGGAAGCGTTATATCAACGCGGTTGATGTAGTCATACGTCTTCACGATCCGACCGATCCAAGTACCGAAAGCACGGCACCTCCGAGTTCTGCACACGTTCGGCTCAGTGACGTCCTCGTCTTCTTGATCCAGCAAGAGGGGCGAAGTAGTAGATGAGTTCCGGTAGAACGACGACGTGGTGACGGTGTTGGTGAAGAACAATCTCCGCAGGGCTTCGCCTAAGCACTATGAAAACTATGACGGAGGATAAACTTGAGGGGATGGGGTTGCCGGCACACGGCTTGGTGTTTCTTGATGTGTCTTGGGTGCTATCCCTACCCCTCTATTTATATGTTGAGCCTTGGGGTCGAAACTTGGAGTAAAAGCCTCCACAAAGTCGGTTTCACCCAAAAGGCAAGAGTCCTTCTCGGACTCCAGGGCCAGACGCCAGGGTTCCCGGCGTTTGGACCCAGACGCCAGGGACCCTGGTGTCTGGCCCCTGGACTCCGCAAAACTTCCTTTTGCGCTTTCCAAAAACCTTGTGGGCTTTCCCCTTTGGCCCAAATAAAGTGTTCTCGTACCCAAACATTTCAGGAAACATCCGGAACCCCTTCCGGTGAATTCCGGAACCCTTCCGGAGTCCAAACACTATTATCACATATATAAATCTTTATATCCGGACCATTCCGGAGTTCCTCGTCATGTCTGTGATCTTATCCAGAACTCCGAACAACATTCAGTCACCAACATACATAACTCATAGTACTATATCGTCAAGGAACGTTAAGCGTGCGGACCCTACGGGTTCGAGAACTATGTAGACATGACCGAGACACATCTCTGATCAATAACCAATAGTGGGACCTGGATGCCCATATTGGCTCCTACATATTCTACGAAGATCTTTATCGGTCAGACCGCATAACAACATACGTTGTTCCCTTTGTTACTTGCCCGAGATTCATCGTCAGTATCTCAATACCTAGTTCAATCTCGTTACCGGCAAGTCTCTTTACTCGTTCCGTAATACATCATCCCGCAACTAACTCATTAGTTGCAATGCTTGCAAGGCTTATAATGATGTGCATTACCGAGTGGGCCCAGAGATACCTCTCTGATAATCGGAATGACAAATCCTAATCTCGAAATACGCCAACCCAACAAGTACCTTCGGAGACACCTATAGAGCACCTTTATAATCACCCAGTTACGCTGTGATGTTTGGTGGCACACAAAGTGTTCCTCCGGTAAACGGGAGTTGCATAATCTCATAGTCATAGGAACATGTATAAGTCATGAAGAAAGCAATAGCAACAAACTAAACGATCAAGTGCTAAGCTAACGGAATGGGTCAAGTCAATCACATCATTCTCCTAATGATGTGATTTCGTTAATCAAATGACAACTCATGTCTATGGTTAGGAAACTTAACCATGTTTGATCAACGAGCTAGTCAAGTAGAGGCATACTAGTGACACTCTGTTTGTCTATGTATTCACACATGTATTATGTTTCCGGTTAATACAATTCTAGCATGAATAATAAACATTATTATGAAATAAGGAAATAAATAATAACTTTATTATTGCCTCTAGGGCATATTTCCTTCATAAGACTCGGCTAGGAACCCAAGAAACAACCCACCAGGTGATACGTCTCCAACGTATCTATAATTTGTGATTGCTCCATGCTATATTATCTATTGTTTTGGACATTATTGGGCTTTATTATCCACTTTTATATTATTTTTGGGACGAACCTATTAACCGGAGGCCCAGCCCAGAATTGCTGTTTTTTGCCTATTTTAGGGTTTCGAAGAAATGGAATATCAAACGGAGTCCAAACGGAATGAAACCTTCGGGAACGTGATTTTCTCATTGAATACAACTCAGGAGACTTGGACCCTACGTCAAGACACGTAACAGGAGGCCACGAGGTAG